>NC_138943.1:22065000-22280000 GCF_965226115.1 Aulonocara stuartgranti | reverse complement strand
GCATAAATATTAAGCAACCTAACTAATAGGGTTCCAACTCCCAGCAACAACAAAAATAAATAAATAAAAAATAGGGAACCACCCCTCACGCGCCACCTCATGATGCTTAATCGACGTAATCAACCTTAATTTGATGCAGTGTGAAAAAAAATGCACAGAAATCAATTATTTTTCAAGAAATATTAAATAGATTCAACATCTTTCTTCAACAAAATTGCAGACTGCACAGATGGTACCTTCCCAAAGGAAAAAGTACTATAGCTTACTAGGGTATATATATTAGACTTAATAGTCACTATATACAGTAATTGACTTCTATTCATTTTACATCAAATTAAAACTTTGTGTGTCAGATAATTATTTATTAAAAGCTAGACATTTTAAATGAGAATAAGAAAGAAAAGTATGTCTTTGTGCCCCCTTTTCCCAGTTAATGCCCTATCGGCCCCCCTGGCTAAACTTTGCTAGATCCGCCCCTGCACAGTTACCAGCGTCAGCTACGTAGAAAAAGATCCTGGTGTAGAAAGTAATATTAAATAAATTCTAACAACAGCTTATCAAGCTTAAACGTGCTGCTGTTGTTCAGCCGCTGGTTTCCTCTTTCTGGTGCAAAGTGGGCCAAAAACAAAGACGGACTCGCGACAGAAAAGCCGATCAGCTGATCATTTAAGCAGTTTCACGATTGAAGTAGCAGCCGGAGAGCGAGAGGCAGTCGCTCGTTAAGCTTAACGCAGGAATGCTTTACAAACATTCAGAGATGGACTTACACACTTGCTTTACTTCTCTCGGGATAACTTTGTCGGAGATGAAATGCCAGGTTGCTAGCGAAGCTCCAAATGCTATCCAGACCACAGGTCCCGCATGCCACAGCCGCTCTATCACGTGATGCATACTGCTCCGACATGCTAACGTTCTGAGGTGAGTTACGGCGTGTTGCAAGTTTTGTGAGGTGCTTTCGTGATATTTAATGGATCGGATTACATTTTTTATTTTTCTCCGGAATATCCGATCCAGTCATTTAGGTCAGTATCGGACCGATACCGATACGTAATATCGGATCGGTCCATCTCTAATATATATATATATATATATATATATATATAAATAAAAAACACCCAGCACGCCCCTGCGGGCGGTTTATCCTTCAAGCTCGGGTCCTCTACCAGAGGCCTGGGAGCTTGAGGGTCCTGCGCAGTATCTTAGCTGTTCCCAGGACTGCGCTCTTCTGGACAGAGATCTCCGATGTTATTCCCGGGATCTGCTGGAGCCACTCGCCTAGCTTGGGAGTCACCGCACCTAGTGCTCCGATTACCACGGGGACCACCGTTACCTTCACCCTCCACATCCTCTCGAGCTCTTCTCTGAGCCCTTGGTATTTCTCCAGCTTCTCGTGTTCCTTCTTCCTGATATTGCTGTCATTCAGAACCGCTACATCGATCACTACGGCCGTCTTCTTCTGTTTGTCTACCACCACTATGTCCGGTTGGTTAGCCACCACCATTTTGTCCGTCTGTATCTGGAAGTCCCACAGGATCTTAGCTCGGTCATTCTCCACCACCCTTGGGGGCATCTCCCATTTTGACCTCGGGACTTCCAGGTTGTACTCGGCACAGATGTTCCTGTACACTATGCCGGCCACTTGGTTATGGCGTTCCATGTATGCCTTGCCTGCTAGCATCTTGCACCCTGCTGTTATGTGCTGGATTGTCTCTGGGGCATCTTTACACAGCCTGCACCTGGGGTCTTGCCTGGTGTGATAGACCCCAGCCTCTATGGATCTTGTGCTCAGAGCTTGTTCTTGTGCTGCCATGATTAGTGCCTCTGTGCTGTCTTTCAGTCCAGCTTTGTCCAGCCACTGGTAGGATTTCTGGATATCAGCCACCTCCTCTATCTGCCGGTGGTACATACCGTGCAGAGGCCTGTCCTTCCATGATGGTTCCTCGTCTCCCTCCTCTTTCTTGGGTTTCTGCTGCCTGAGGTATTCACTGAGCACTCAGTCAGTTGGGGCCATCTTCCCAATGTATTCTTGGATGTTCGTTGTCTCATCCTGGACTGTGGTGCTGACACTCACCAGTCCTCGGCCCCCTTCCTTCCGCTTAGCGTACAGCCTCAGGGTGCTGGACTTGGGGTGAAACCCTCCATGCATGGTAAGGAGCTTTCTTGTCTTTATGTCAGTGGCTTCTATCTCCTCCTTTGGCCAGCCTATTACCCCAGCAGGGTACCTGATCACGGGTAGGGCGTACGTGTTGATGGCCCGGATCTTGTTCTTACCATTCAGCTGACTCCTCAGGACTTGCCTGACCCTCTGCAGGTACTTGGTGGTTGCAGCTTTTCTAGCGGCCTCTTCATGGTTCCCATTCGCCTGCGGGATCCCCAAGTACTTGTAACTGTCCTCTATGTCTGCAATGTTGCCTTCTGGTAGTTCAATCCCCTCAGTTCTGACTACCTTCCCTCTCTTTGTTACCATCCGGCTACACTTCTCCAGTCCGAACGACATTCCAATGTCATTGCTGTATAGCCTGGTAGTGTGGATCAGTGAATCGATGTCTCGTTCACTCTTGGCATACAGCTTGATGTCATCCATGTACAGGAGGTGGCTGACAACTGCTCCATTCCGTAGTCGGTATCCGTAGCCAGTCTTGTTAATGATCTCACTGAGGGGGTTCAGGCCTATGCAGAACAGCAGTGGGGACAGAGCATCTCCTTGGTAGATCCCGCACTTGATGGTGACTTGTGCTATGGGCTTGGAGTTGGCCTCTAGTGTTGTACGCCACATCCCCATTGAGTTCCTGATGAAGGCTCTTAGGGTCCCATTGATCTTGTACAATTCTAGGCATTCCAGTATCCAGCTGTGGGGCATTGAGTCATAGGCCTTCTTGTAATCAATCCAGGCAGTGTGTGTGTACATATATATATTCTGTCAAGACATCCTTTTTTTTCTCCTCTCAAATCTGTAGGTTTTTTTTTACATCAGCCTGCACGATCAGTACATCTGCTTCCTCTCTTCTGTATATACCACAGGGCATGGTGACTAGTCATACCCATTGCAAACGAGAGTAAAGTACCCTTATACTATCGGTAGAATGCAGCTAGACTATATGTTATATATTCAGCATGAACGTTATATATGTTTTTATGCCTTTACCCCCTCTATGTCTTAATGACTAGTTATTTAAAAAAAAAACCTTGGGATGTCTCAGTTTGGCAGTAGCTGTTCTTAGTCACGAGTGGGGTTATGGCTCCACTGAGAGGGATTGGTTTACTGTTACTGTTTTAACACCTACAGTGCCTTGAAAAAGTTTCCATACCACTTAAACTTTTACACATTATACACATACAGTGCTGTTCAAAACATTTTTTGAGCATGCAATTTATTGAAAACAATGCTTAACCTGAAACACATACATACATATACAGCTGATCAAAAGTTTAGGACCACACCTCCAAAAAAAAAACAACCCCATAAACGCCCCCAAAACAAAGATCAAAATTCCAAACAAGAACAAGTAATGAGTAGCACCACCGTTATTGTTGATCACTTCACAAATTCTTTGCAGCATGTTTGATGCAAACGTTTCCACGAGGTGAGTGGGAACATTTCTTCAAGTGGTGAAGACGCAGGATGGTCCAAAAGAGTGATGTTATTCTCCTAGAAAAAGTCCCATGTTCCATAAATCAAACACAGACAAAGTCCACCTTTCCAAATATTTATGAAGAAATGGCTGAGTGCTGCTGTTACTGCTGGTTTGAACAGCTGCCTCACAGCAAAAAGGTTCTGGGTTCAAATACACTATCTGGCCTTTGTGTGTGGGTTCTCTTTGGCTACTCTGGCTTCCTCCCACAGTCCAATGACATGCAATTACCAGGTTAGGTTAGCTGGTGATTCTAAATAGGTGTGAATGTGAGTGCGAATAGTTCTCTGGCTCTGTGTTAGCCCTGCAACCGGTACCCAGAATCTAGCTCTATGGGCTCAAACCTCCGCGTAACCCTCATTTAGATAAGAAGAAGAAAATGGGTGGATAAGTGAATTACCGACTCAATAACTGGAAAGATACAAACTTACAAAAACTGTGTGCTAGGAAGTGCCAGAAAGTGATTGGGTCTATTGACCTAAAGACCTATTGTGCCAGTATCCCAATGACTCTTTGGCTACGTTCACACTCCACGCGAAAGCGCGTCAAATTTTTTTGACCCTATGCGCCCCATATCCAATCATGGTATGACAATGTGAAAAGCACAAATCTGATATTTTCAAATCCAATATGGGTCACTTTCGTATGTGGTATTGAATCCAATACATATCTGATGTTTTAGAAAGCGACTGCTGTTTGAATGGTCATGTCGTATGAAATCCGTCTTTTACGTCACTGACACGAGGCAGACGCCAATTATCAGTGCCCGAGAAGACATCGTGAACGCTTCCTGGACATCCAGAAACGTGGAGAAACGTGAACATTTTATTTGTACTGTATAATCTGCAGATTCTGACCGAAATCTGCAACTATCCTTTGAAGCACTGCTCTTCTCTAAAACAGCAATAATGATAATTATTAAGCCATATGTAAATAACAAAATAGCTTTACAACTTAAAGCAAAATTGGGAAACGTAAAGTTCGAAACAAGTCTCTATATTAAGGGCCATCAGTCAAACAATATTTTTTGGTCTGGATCTAAACAGAGCACGTTGTGTGTGACGTGCTGCTTTAAGAGTTCACACTAGAGTGCGTTTGCTGTCACATTTTATTTGTAGTGTGAACAAGCAGACAAAAAAATTGGATTTGATCAAAAAATTGGAATTGAGCATTAAGACCTGCAGTGTGAACGTAGCCTTTCTTGTGTTTTTGAGAATATCGACTGAGAACATGCCATTTTCACGCTGCCAAAAAGTGATTGTGGCCTATAACTTGTCACTGAAACAATTTTTATGCTTCAGACTTGCTAGATTTCATTCAGAAGGGTTATATGTGACACATTATACTGCAAACTTCAAGCTAGCCTTCATTGGACAGTGCATAGAAACTCAAATGTCCAAAACCTTGTAGTTCAGAAAATAATCAAAAAAGGAGTAATGGCCTGATGTAAACAGGTGGTAAGAAGCTAGACTTTCTGCTGAAAAGTTCTCTTATGATCCTCTATAGCCTTGGTGGTGGGACCTTCCGTGTGCTGCGATTATTTATGCACCCATGGTTTGAGCTGCACCATAGTATGAGTAAATGGGTGACGGTGAGCTGCACATATCAGTTGATATCAGTGATTTTCTGGGCCTGGACTTAGTACATCCATACAATTCCTGTGAAATGGTCAGAATCTGTTCTGGATTGTCTTTTCCACTTAAGGCTGATACTCAGTGGCAACTAGTAGTGATATATATGAGTGAGAGAAAGTGAGACATTTCACAATTTTGTCAGATAAATGCTTCAAATCTACAATCCATTGTTAGGTCCAAGCTGCGTCTCCTCCAAAAAGCAGACATTGGAAACAGTAAAGGGAATGCCTACTTACACTTGCCATTAGCCAGTCCTTTCATGAAAACACGCAACACAAAATTTACGATTCAGTCATTTTTCCCCCACTGTGCTATTTGAACATCATTTGTTCAAATAAGGATGGGTAGGGCTTAGCCAATTTCATACCAGCCACCTCTGCTGATACTTATTCTCTTCCCTAGGCTCCCTGTCTAGATGGTCATAAATAAAAAGCGCTTGTTCAGCTGGCGAAAGATGTCGTGCCCTTAACAAGTCTGAACCCTTATCCACCCACTCAACAATACTTACAGCAGTCTTACCCGTGAACTGCCTGCATTTCACCTTGCATGCTCTCCTGTCACACCAGCCCTCTACATGTCCTCTTTCACTACCTTCATCCTCATAATAGATCACCCAGTTGAAAAGGTCTCTTATGTTCTTTGATTTTGAGCATTTCAAAAACTTTTCCAGCCTTCTTAATGCATCTGTAGACACTTTAGAAACTTGATAGCATTAAATTCAATCTTGTCATTTTTTTTAATTTCAACATTTGATTAGTTGTTTTGTACTATTTTACATCCAAAAACAACTTGTCCTTCCATATGCTGCTCCCATCTTGTTCTCAGGTTAGCCA
This sequence comes from Aulonocara stuartgranti, assembly GCF_965226115.1. Classification (NCBI taxonomy): domain Eukaryota; kingdom Metazoa; phylum Chordata; class Actinopteri; order Cichliformes; family Cichlidae; genus Aulonocara; species Aulonocara stuartgranti. The sequence continues at coordinate 22,273,901 of NC_138943.1, read as the reverse complement.
GTCTTCTCAGTCTCAATATTTTACTAGTCGCCAGGGTTGGCCCACTGCTCACTTTAACAGTTATAGTATCGGATGGAAATTTGTTGATACAGTTGGCCTAGCATACAAGTAGCCATACTAGTAAGGATTGTAACACTGAATGTATGAGATAATAAAAATACAAATGTCTAACATCTAACATTTGGCAGTTTTAATACACAATACAAACAACTGAAAAGAGGCAGCAGAATTGTATTTACAAGATATCCGAGGTAACAGATGCAGACTTTTTAATACGAAAACACTACTGTGTCTGAAAAAAAAGAGTGTGTATGTGATTTACATCTCATATGAGATTATTTTTCATAACAGAATGCAGAGTCAGGATTTTTAAAACTCATTTACTCAGGTAACTCCGTCGCCACTTAATCTGTGCTATTTTACAATAAATCAAAAAAATAATGACACAATAATTATGTACATGTTGACTTGCAAGTACCCACAAGCATTCACAAAATTTACAAATTCAGCCCTTTAAGTGCATGTTTGCATTAATGTGGTGCACTGAATCTGATTGACACTGTAGATTTATTTGATTTCCAAGTTGAGATATATTAAATCCAGTTACTGTCAAAAACAAAAAGTATTCAAAATTTTTCTGTTCTCTTCTGAATTCACAGGACATTTGTGAAAAAACAAAACAAAAACTATATATCAACTGCCAGTGTGTGCAGACACTGTTTACTTGTTTGTTTTCACCAAATGGATCAAATCAGAAAGCTTCGAGGATCAGTGGAAACTGGAATTTGAGGGTTTTTTTCTTTTGTTTTCAACATTTTTTCTTTTACTTTTCAGTAAAAAGAAAGAAAGAAAGAAAGAAAGAAAGAAAGAAAGAAAGACGAACAAAACAACCTGTGCAGATCGTACAATCTGCTGAAGTAAACAGAATTCCCTTGTTGACTCACACTACGGACGTCTCTGTCAATGGCAACACAGAAGACAAACAAGTAATAATTTAATTGAGGATAAACAGTGTGCTGCAGACGACGTCAGAACTAATCGTGAATATTTAGTAAAACTGAAAACAAAAACTGAATCCCGTCAAAAAGGGGAAAATGCATAACTTCAACTGCACAAGTACAGCTGACACATTGTGCAACATATAAACGTTGCCCCATTAAAGACACTTGCATTATTGCCTATTCAAGCCACATGAACACATTTTCTGAATGTGTAAACAGCACAGGTTTTAACAGCAATGACCAAATCAAGTGGGCTTTCTCAAAATTATGACTAAACCTTAAGAGTCCTCCTCCCTCCTGCTCTCCATAGGAGTGCAACATCACAAAGGGTCACTCTGAATGAGCTCATACATCCACGTCATCTGAATCATAGGAGCTGGATGACTTTGACTCCTCCTGGGAATCTCCCCAAACAAATCTGTAGTTGTTCTCCAACTCCTGCTGCCTTTTCTCCTCTTTATAAACCTCTTCAGTGCCTCCAGTCTGGTGGTGGTGGTGGGGGGGGGGGGGGGGGGGGGGGGGGGGGGGGGGAGTAAAAACAGGAATGGGTTAAAAACTAAAACAACAAATCTAATCCACTTTGCTGCTAGAAGATTCATCAAATCTTGTGCTAACACTCAGCTGCCAATCAAAATTCAGCAAGGTGATTCCTACAGAGCAGGATGAAAAATATAAAAGTCCTCTACTGTCTAATTTACCATGAAGATAATAAGAATAAGACCAAAAAAATGAAATTGCACATTTGAGAGTGTAGGATCTTCTGTTACATAAAGATGACACAGAAATCTGTACCATAAAGTTCAAACATGTAACCACAGTGCTCGTGGAAGCTTATAAGAGCACCTTTCCTGAGCCCTCAGTCACACAGGTCTAGAGACCAGTTGGCAACTACTGTATCTGGCAATAACTGGTCGCAAAGGAAACTGTACCTACCAACGAATTGAGTAACTAGCCAGCAGCTCTTAATAGTGATGGAAATAGTTGCTTTTGGGTAGTGTGGCAGGAAATTGCACACACTATATTGCAAAGACAGAGGGGGGACGGGAATTCACTTAGCATAAACAAATCTGTACTTAGAGTGCAGCCAGTAAAAGAAGCAGAAGTGAAAGCTGGCTCCACTTCAACATACACCAGGAAAAAGAGACGATGTAGCAGTCATGAGGGTCTGCTGTGAAAGTGACATTGACCTTTTCACCTAGTGACAAGGACATTTTGTTCCTTCTTTTCTTTAATACTGCGTCCACAAATTCTGTTGAATTGTGCTTACTGACATATCAACTGATGCCCCCAGCCTGAATAAACTTTAAATGTGTCATAACTACAATCCAATGAGCTTTTGGTTTCTGTAATTAATTTCTGTGAAAGCAGACAAACACACAAGAACAGCAGGCCACTCTGTTCTTTCTTGCAGACAGGAAAACACTCAGCAAACTGTACAGCGCTTCCGTCAGACACAGTCCAAGCCTGCAAGCAACAGCTAGAAGCATTCAAAGGAACCCAATAGAAGTACTACTTCAGTTACCAGGAGATTAATGAGTAGCTCCCTGAAGGACTTTGTATCTTCCTCAGTCAGCCACTGATCACCTGCCTCTTCTGCGTTTTTTCGTGTCAAGATCTTCACTTCGATTTTTCCTAACAACAAAGAAAAACAGACGGAAGACAAAAAAGGTTCAGCAGTTACGCCTAACACATCCAAATGGCGTAAGAAAACTGCTGAACAAGTCAACAATGACAACGGGATGATTGACATGAATGACACAAACATATGAGTGGAAAAACACAGCACACCTGGCTGAGATATGTTCTTTGATTAAGGTGAGCTTTAAGCTTGCTATTATTTTTTTCCTTACATGAAAACAGATTTTTCAAAATCTTCTCTTTTTAACTCATTAGACAGGTTTTTATTTTACATAGGATACGAAGAGAAATACAGTGCTGTACACTGAAGATAACAGATGGAAGAGAGAAAAGGCCGTGAGTGTTTCGGGCACTCTCCCTTCATACCTTCGGCCTTCAGTCCTGCCTTCTCTAGCTGTTCTTTAACCACGTCCTTTATGTGCTGCCACTGCGGGTCTCCTTCGCCCACCTCCTGAACTTTCACCTCCCCATCAGGGTTGATACCCGTCTTATACTTAGTTATTTTGATCTTAACATGGTCGTCAGCTGCTTGGTCTAGGGTGACGAGACAAAAGAGGGACAAACAAGACAGTTCACCTCAAAACCCACCAGTAGGGCCACGAGATGAAGGAGGCAAGAGCCTCGCATAGCATTGTGTTATGAACATAGATTAAAATACTGTGTCTGATTTCAGAAATTTTAATTTAGATTTAGATTAATGCAATCAAAAGTCACCCACGGTGACATTAATGGCTGGAGAAGAAAGACTGCAACTGACCGAAAGTGATCTGATAACATAAATTCTCTGAATTCTTCAAATTCCATGTGTGGATCTTTCCTGAGATGGAGGATGTCATAACACACATCTACTGCACAGACTGATGAATTATGAAGATGATTATACACAGAGGGTGTGGACATGCACATGACTACAAAAGGGTCAAGCCCCCTGGTTACCTGGGTGCTTCGGAGCCAGGCTGGGGCTCCCCCGGGCTGGGTCGCTGGCTCTTTGGCCTCCGGACGTTTTCTGCTCTGGGTCCTGAACGTCTTTCTCCTCCAAATGATCGAGTATCTTATCCAGCGTCGTCTCCAGTGTCTGTGTTGCCTGAGTGCGGTCAAACTCCCCTTTCAGACCCTCTGTCTCGAGTTCCTGTTGAGCCTACAACACAGATAGAGCCAAGCAACGCCTAAAGTTAGTATTTAGTTTGGTCTTTTCCTTGTTACGTATCTGTCTAATCAAATTTTAGGTATTTTAGGTATCAACTTATATATATATATAGTCTTAAACCTCGTTTATGATGTTGTCAAACTCCTTCTGCATTTCCTCCTTTATCTCTTCGATTTTATCCGAAGGCACAGAGAGGTCAGCCATCTCATCCTCAAACTCCTGTAGCACGGGGTCCTCTTCATCTTTCTCCTCCTCGTCAAGTTTCTCCGTTACTCTGTTGTGTCGTGCTGTCTCTTCTCTACTTTTGGCTTGATCTTGTGCTTTCTAAAAATAAAAACAAAACAGAAAAGGATTGGAAAGCCTATGCACTGCCAAGAGAAAAAAGGCAGTCATTTGCTGTCACTAACAACAGCAAATACTGACCTTCCTGTTACTCTCCTTAAGGTGCTGGACAAATTTCATCAGGTCTGCTGGGTCAGTGATGATTTTAAAGTTGAATTTTTCTACTAAAAAAGAAGAATATCAGAGAAGAAAAAGCTCCAGCTTGTATTTGCTTTGTTTTCTTTCTTTTTTTTTTTAAATAAGCTGTGCACTAAAACAGCACTATCTTTCTCAGTACCTTCATCACCATCATCTATGATTTCATTGTCTGCATGTGAGGTATGGCCACCATCTGCTGCCTGTCAGAAAGAGGAAAAATCAGGTTAGAGGGAGGAAATGGTGACAGAAAGCATCTGACTGCCCCCTCTAGTGGTTAAAAAAGCCAGATCGCACTGTCAAAAATACCTGGAAATTCAGTATTATACGATATACACAGTACTACATTTAATAATAATCAAAAGTGTAAGTAACAGTAGAATGATAATCAGAAGATGTCAAAACTGTACCAAAATGAACATGTCATTGGACCTTGCAGAGCCAATTACAAATGTATTTTTATGGCTACATTTCAATTTGAGTTACTCACTGTTGTGTGTTTCTACCAAGAAGACAGACTGTTGCATCCAGAATTGAATTCAAAATCCTGCTCCTCACATACAAGGTCTTAAATAATCAGGCCCCATCTTATCTTAATGACCTTGTAGTACCATATCACCCTATTAGAGCACTTCGCTCTCGCTCTGCAGGCCTACTTGTTGTTCCTAGAGTATTTAAAAGTAGAATGGGAGGGAGAGCCTTCAGGCCCCTCTTCTGTGGAACCAGCTTCCAGTTTGGATTCGGGAGACAGACACTATCTCTACTTTAAAGATTAGGCTTAAAACTTTCCTTTTTGGTAAAGCATATAGTTAAGGCTGGACCAGGTGACCCTGAATCCTCCCTTAGTTATGCTGCAATAGACGTAGGCTGGCGGGGATTCCCATGATGCATTGAGTTTTTCCTTTCCAGTCACCTTTCTCACTCACTATGTATTAACAGACCTCTCTGCATTGAATCATATCTGTTATTAACCTCTGTCTCTCTTCCACAGCATGTCTTTTATCCTGTCTTCCTTCTCTCATCCCAACCGGTCGCAGCAGATGGCTGCCACTCCCTGAGCCTGGTTCTGCCGGAGGTTTCTTCCTGTTAAAAAGGAGTTTTTCCTTCCCACTGTTGCCAAAGTGCTTGCTCATGGGGGGTCATATGATTGTTGGGCTTTTCTCTGTATCTACTGTACAATGTAAAGCGCCTTGAGGCGACTTTTGTTGTGATTTGGCGCTATTCAAATAAAATTGAATTGAATTGCACTTGCTATACCTGATTCTCCTGTTGGAAAGTAGATGTTCTTGAACTTGCTGGCTTTGTCACTCCCTCCCAGAAGTCAGAGTCTTCTGCCTCATCTGACTCTCCATCTTTTGATACATCAGCAGGACCTGTTTCAAAACCAGAAATAGACACTCGTGTTAGAATCAGAATTAATACACAAACGCCCATTATGGATGGATCGGCACTTTATTATTAGGTGCACTGACAAGTTACTACTGCGGGGTCGTTTGCCTCATAAGCATCAAAAAAACTCACCTTTTCTACGACTGCTAGGCGATGTCTCCTCTGCTGTTACCTTTACTGCACCATCTCCTCCTTCATTACCAGCTAACATCTCATCAAGACTCCTCAATTCCTCCGAGATCTGCTCCACTTTACGTTTTGTGTCCGCTGGGAATGGAAACAGGATGATTGGCAGAGGAATCAACCACAAGACAAAGGAGAGAGCAAGCTTGAAGTTTGAAAGCCAAGTTAGCTTCTTAGCTGGTATTTTTATTAAAAAGACCACAATCTGTTTTAAAATGCGAAAAATAAAAAAAAATCAAGAGGCCTCCAAGATGCATTGCTTTGCCCTTCAATGTTTTTTTATTCACTCACAGACTTGTGCCTTGACGTAATCCATGTACTGTTGGGCACTTAGTGCTGGCTGGCACACAATGCCCTGAGGCTTGGCAGTGGATGGTGGCCGCAGGAATGGGTGCTGGCAGGTGCGACTGGTGTGAATTGTCAGCACATATCGACATGACTGAGGTTCATCTACTCGCGCAATGTAGTCACCTGAGCCTTCTTCACATACAAACTGGAAACAAAACAGAGCAAAAGTATGCAAACTACTTTGAGCTGAATTAAATGCCCAACTTTTTGGGCGCTGCTGGGTTGCAACATATTTGGTTCTTTTTTCTTTTCTTTTTTTTAGGTGAAAATGTTTAAATACAGTAAATAAACAGGGAATTCATCAACTGTTACAAATGCCAAAACACAGACAGATCAGTATAACCAACAGTGGCCAATCTCTGCTTTATTCATGTCTTAACAAGTGCTTACGACTGCCAATACCTTGGTGACTGAGAATTTACAGAGAACCTTTTTCCTGTTTGTGAAATGTTTCCTGTGTGACTAACACACACAACTGACAACTCAAATACTTTGACTCTACTCTCTTAAGGTTTCCTTCTGATCACTCTTCCACAGACCCCGATCATTTTCAGATCTTTAGTGAGTTCCTAAGAGGATTCCAGAGTTATTAAGTTTCACTACAACATCTGTGTAATCAGAGAATCATCATCTTCTGATAAACTTAATCTCCTGTAGAAGGGCTAAAGAGTCGACTAACGCCGTATCTCTAAACAAACAGCTGTATATGAATATCTGGGGACCGGGAAGCTTTCTGGATTTTATTTCTTCTCCTCTTTTAGTTCTTGTTCTAATAATCAGTCTCATCTGAGTGTGCAGTTAAGTCCCCATGTGAACAAAGCACTTGCCTAAATTAATCTCAAAACCATTAGTTTTCAGATGGCAATTTGTCTTAATTAGTTTGGGGGTTTAGGGTTGTTTAGCACTAAAAAACTGGCTGCTCCATGAGATTAAGACAGCTGACTAGATGACGGGTTCCTTCATTTAATAAGGTCAAACAGGTTTAGTTTTTGGACCCAATAAAGTATCAGGATGAGCAAAATACTTCACATGCCAAACTTTGCGTTTGGCATGTGAAGTATTTTTAGCTCTTTTAAGTACACAAAAAAGCATGCTGTCATAATCTGAACTAATGTCTAAGTCACAGTTTTAATTTTTCCAGAAAAACTAGCCAGCGTCTCCCACCTGACCTCCCTCAAAACTATTCATAAATATTTCTACACAGAAGGAATCGCAAAGATGACTCTGGCATTAAAGTGGAGGTAAAAATGGAGACAGTTAAGATGCTATAACTTCTTTTGACTAGACTACACTACAACAAAGAACAATAATAATTTCTTTAAAAATTAAAACTCAGCTGAGTCTTTTAAGCAAAGCAAACATAAAACATATTCATGTTCAAAATGTCTGCTGCTTGGGATATACTTAAAAGTGAAAGGCTTATAAATCTGCACAGGCATTTTGCATATGAGTGTTTGGATAAGCAAGGAGACAGTCAAAAATCAAAAAGAAAAAAAAAGTGAAACACACAAATCATCTCAAGCAGGATGTGTTCCAAATGTAAATATCTCACCCGGACTTCAGTCTCTCTGGGATTTCCATTTAGGTCACACTTAGAGCCATTTACATAGGTCTGGCTGTGGTACCGCTTTAGCCTGTGCTGTTTGGAGGCCTGAGAGAAAAAACACAATGGATGCACCCACGATTGTTTGGTTCATATTGTACAGTCATGCAAATCAGCCACAACATAGAGGCAACTTTACCTTTGCTGTTTCATTGCTCCAATCAAATTCTGACTCATAATAACCCAGGAAGAGAATGTCTCCTTTGATCTCTGTGTCTAAGGACAAAAGAACAAAATTTGTCAAAAACAATAACTGAAAGCCTCTTGTAGGTTAAAAAAAACAAAAACAAAAAAACAGAGAAGTGGCCTCTCACCTTCAAGGTGGTATTGTCTGATATGCTGGCCATGGCAGAACTCGTACGTCCACCAGTCCTTCGTCTGCAGGACAGGTATTTCTGTTAGACTTTGACACAGTGCCTAAGCCTGAAACGGTCCCACGCATATATTTGTAAATAGGGCTGCCACAAACTATTATTTTTGCGATTAGTCGACTAATCAGATCATGCATCCATTGGACATACAGCGTACAGCTTATTGCACCAGCATGCATCTGCTCTTATATAACTATCATTAGCTTAAAGCTTTAAGTGTTTAAGGTATGTGCTAACTAAAAATTAAGACAAGATGATAGTTTATTAAATTTTAATGAAATTTGCAGGTTGTTTCGGTGAAGGTTAATAAACTCCTTGCTATCTAAAATATAACAGGACACCGGAGTATATTCTCGAGCATCTCACACTTCTGATAATCAGCTGTCTGCTAGACGTTTATTCACCTGTGTAAAAACTATAACTTTAATCTCAGCCAAACCGATTTACTCAGGAAAAAATAAAATACTAAAAAAAAGCCAAACAATAACATTTTTAAGTTATCTAAGTGACTTATGTATGTTTAATCTGAGTAGCGAAAGACCGCGGTGGGTTTGAAAATGATTTGCCGGGAGTCCGGTGTTCTCACAGGCTCTAGTGAGCCTTGCCCCCGGCTAGCTATCGAGCTAGTGGGTAACAGACGTCTCCGAAAACGCCGGAGCGCTTTTGAAAATATGTGGTGTCTTGATAAACTGAGCAGATATTTGAGGTTTACACAGCTACATTCTCGCCTAAAAATATGTTAAACGTTTATTTTGTGACCCAGAAAGAATAATAAGAGTAATATTAAAACTAACTAGCTGCCGCTATTGTTGGAAACTGAGCTGGGCTGCGCTATGAATTCTGGGAGAGAGCTACTTCTTCGGGGTTTAACGGCAGCTGGCATCCTTGTACATGCAGTGCTGCCATCTTCTGTTTCAGTCCGTTATTACACTCTTAAATACTACTACTTATTCCTGCGTCTTTTGGGATCTTACAAAGCTTCAAACAACACGTAATCGTGACTAGTCGACTAATCCTGGCAGCCCTATAAATGAGGACTATTTTTCAGGAAGTCTTGTGGTTTAATCAGATGTAACTTTGAAAATCTAAGTCAGACTCCCATGTTGTTTTTAGAGAATATGCTCTTTTCTTCTGGCAGCCCTTCCAAACAAGTCATACTTGTTCAGTCTTTTTCTAACTGTACTGTTGTAAACTTTGGGGTGGCTGTAGCTCAGGTGGCAGAGCAGGTCAGCCACTAATCAGAAGATTGGTGGTTTGATCCCAGGCTGCCTCCTGGCTGCATGCCAAATATCCTTGGGCAAGATACTAACCCCATGTTTGCCTACTGGTGGTGGTCAGAGGGCCCGGTGGCGCCAGTGTCCGGCAGCCTCGCCTCTGTCAGTGCGCCCCAGGGCAGCTGTGGCTACAACGTAGCTTACCATTGCCAGTGTGTGAATGTGTGTGTGAATGGGTGAATGACTGAATGTAGTGTAAAGCGCTTTGGGGTCCTTAGAGACTGAGTAAAGCGCTATACAAATGCAGGCCATTTACCATTTTAACTTTTAACATTCTAACTGCGGCCTGTGGAGTTTGAGCTAGTCTCTTGGGTATTTTCCCAGTTTCTCTGAGGACTGCACAGGCTGACCTTGGGTTTTACTGGGACATCAACTCCTGGGAATATTGGCGGCTGTCTCAAATGTTGGGAAAAATTCTTACTGTAGAATGATGGAGTTCATTTTGAAGGCAATAGCTTTATAACTCATCAAGACTGATGGGCAGAAACAACTGATTCTTTGAGATCTTTGGTATTGTTTTTCCTCGTTGGTACTGTGCTAACACACCTGAATGCTCCAGAGCACATGATCAATTAATCAAGCACATTTGATTAACAGCACCAGGCTGTGACTTAACCTCTTTATGCCTATGGAAGCGGAAAGTGTGACAAACTTTCTTTGTCTCATGACTATACAAAAAACACATTGTAAGGAGCAGTGTTGGGGAGTAACGGAATACATGTACCGCCGTTACGTATTTAAAATACAAAATATGAGTAACTGTATTCAGTTACAGGTACCGTTTAAAAAGGTGGTATTCAGAATACAGTTACTTTGTTGAAATAAATGGATTACACTGCGGTACTTTCCTGTTTCATTTTGTCGCGGGTCAGGACTGTTTGGGTTTTGTTTGACAGCTACGTTCTTTTGTTCCAGGCGGCAGCGTTACAGTTGCCATGGTTACAGGGCGACGCTCTCTCTCTCTGCGACTGTGTGTTTCCTGGGTGAGAGAGCGCCTTTTCGTTGTTGTTGTTGTGCTAAGCTAACAGGCAGAATGCTACAAGCATAGCTCTAAAGAATGTAGCATCATGTTCAGTGTAGTCCGTGTTGCAGGGAGAATGGACTGCCATACACGTTATGGGTCTGTGAGCGCGAGGAGGGAGAAAAAGGGGAGTGGAAAGGTACGAGCAGTCATCGAGGAAAAACGGGAGCTGGAAGCATGTAAATATAATAATAACCACTGCAGCCAAGAAGAGTGCCTGACGAGCCCAGTTGTAAGTAAGCTATTAAGACTCGACTGTACACTGTGTTCGTGTTTTCCTCCAAAAACAATAAGTTCCGTTGGAGCAGCCTTTCAACGCCTCTCTCTGTCTCTCGCAAGAAAAGTTGACCCACACAACAAAGTAAAGCTATTTTTCGGCTACGAGCCGACAGGGACCCCGCCGTATTAGTCAGAGGTCCCTTTACTACAGTTCGGAGTCGCGGACCTTCAGTAATAGTAATAAATCACACAGCAATAGTACATTCACGTTGTTGTAAAAAGCATGATAATATATTAAGTAATCCAAAGTATTCAGAATACGTTACTGTCATTGAGTAACGTAACGGAATACGTTACAGAATACATTTTGGGGCATGTATTCTGTAATCTGTAATGGAATACATTTTAAAAGTAACCTTCCCAACACTGGTAAGGAGATACATGGATAAGATGCACTGTGAGCAAGAAGATAGTGATAAAGTACTTGTGAGCTTTTGGGTAAACCTTAACACATAAGCTGAACAATTGAAAACACAGGTACATTAACAGATGTGTGTCTCTTAGATATACTGCTTTTGTACCCAGTCACTGATGCAGACGAGCAACCTTTAATCCAATGAATACTGAATCAAGAGCCTCCCAGTGTTGTTTTTGACAAGCTTCTGGGGCATCCATGTGCGTTTTAAAAATGGTTTACTTAAGCTGGCAAATATACACACGCTTTCTGTGTGTTTTGCTCTTGTGTTCTTATTGTTGTATTATTATTGTAGTCACACCACTGTGTAAACAGCTTAAGCATTTCTCTGTTGGATTACACAGATAAGTAGTTAAGGACCAACCTTGAGTAGACATGGGGCATTGTGCATGGGCTTGAGCAGGTCTGGGATATCTGGCCCAGTGTAACCCTCCGAGTCAGGCTCAGTGGCGGGATCCTGATGAAAACGCACAGCCTGGGCTGGAAGTCGACACTCATAGAGCTGTTTGTACTTACTGGACACCATCATAACCTCCTCTGTCTTAGTCTACAAACGTAAGACAGACATGGAAAAGGGGGTGAATTTAATGTTGACACACATGTTCACACATTACCAACGCATCAGGTGAATGCAAACAGATAAAAACATGGTTTGCGGCTTTACTTTTAGCTAGCTATAGACATGTGGCAATGAACATAACAGCTGTCACAGCATGCTGTGACGTACTTCACCTGAGAATTACTCGTCTTCATGTAACTCTATAAGATTTATTTTAACATGTTTTGTGCTTTTATGACATCAGGTCTCACGCTTTGTGAATTATTTGACACTATTAATAGTAAATAAATAACGCTAGCTCATATTTAAGCTAACAAGCTATATCCGTTAGCATTTTCTGACTCACCTGCCCCAGGATGACAGGATCGGGAAGAATCTGAATCCCATATTTCATGTCATTAAGCTCCTCCAAATTCAAGAAGCCCGGGACACAGAGGGGACATGTCAACAAGAAAACGTACAGTCTCTTTAACAACCAAACCAAGGAAGCAGCCATCATTGACTATCGCCTCTTACCCCTGTCTGACAGCAACAACACACAATGCCTGACATGGTAGCAGCGGATTGGTCGAGGTGAAAAGCCCTGCTTTGTCATTGGCCAATTTCCAAGTCAATCAAAGTTTTTCCCGAGTTCTGAGGTGCGTTTGGTTTTCATACCAGCGGAGAGTCAATGAACGGCGTGTTTGTGCTATATTTAGCACGCTAATGAATAACAGCACATCTCCGCTGTCACCGCCTGTCTTGCGATGAAATAGGCTCACACATAAGCACGAAGACAAGGCGGGCTGTCGCATGGTAAAATGTTTGGTGGGGGGTGTCTTCGTTTGTTTCATTTTGTTTTGATGCAAAGCAGTTCCAAGTAACTGATTTTAAAGGTTTACAATAACAATTAGGTAAAATAATGACAAAACAATAAAACGATTCATATGATACCCAAAAAGTACACACCGAGCTGAGCGAAAAGTGCAGTCAAACTACTGGGTTTAAATATCTGGTGAGGAAAAAATCAAGAGTTCCTTGAAGAAAAAAAGCATTCCTTAACAGAATACCAGAGAGGAGGGGAAGTACAGAGGGTGAGATACTATAAAAGCTGAAAAAGCAGTACACATATTTATCGACTGTGTGCACAGACGCCCACACACACACCAATCTAAACATGTATGTAGACATAAATCTTATTGTTTGATCATAATTCTCCTTTTTTTTTTTTTTTTTGAGAAATCGTGCAGTCAGTTCAGTGTTATCCTCTCCTCTATGTCTGTGTGTGTGCGTGCTCAGCTGACTGACCGCTGATGAGTCTGGTGTAGCGGCGATATCGGTGCGCTCACCGCTGCGCTGCAGCCGCTGTTGCTGCAGGGGGAGCATCCGTCCAACAGCCTGCAGTGCTGCGATGCGCGGCAGCTCCTCTCTGCGCCTCTTCCCCCCGCATAATCGTTTTCAAGACCTCCGAGGAACAGATTCGTGAGAGAGGGGCGAGCTCCGTGCAGCAGGGAGGTGAAAGAGTCTGTAGTGTGTGCGTCTTAACTGAGGTGAGCTTTGGGGTTATTTGATTTTTTCTACAGTGGGGTGCTGCTCTAAAGGCCCGTGTCCCCGTCTTCGGCAGGGGATTTTTTTCTGGGGTTGTTGTTTTTCAGCTCTGACTGAACGTTTGACAGCTTCTTTGATAGACAAAGAGGGGATAGGCGTGAGATTTTTTTTTAAAATTTTTGACATTAACATGGTGGTAAAATAACTAAATGCACAGTATGTCTTTATTCTGGAGATGTTTTTCAGCATATTAGAAGTGCTGTTTAAAGATAATTTCGGATGCATGGGTTTTCTTGCGCTCTCACTCAGAATAAGGAGGGCTAATAGGCCTGTGTTTAGCCGGGTATTTATATTCGTGGCTCAAGAGTTGGGAGGTCGCCTTGTAATCGGAAGGTTGCCGGTTCGAGCCCCGGCTTGGACAGTCTCGGTCGTTGTGTCCTTGGGCAAGACACTTCACCCGTTGCCTACTGGTGGTGGTCAGAGGGCCCGGTGGCGCCAGTGTCCGGCAGCCTCGCCTCTGTCAGTGCGCCCCAGGGTGGCTGTGGCTACAATGTAGCTTGCCATCACCAGTGTGTGAATGTGTGCGTGAATGGGTGGATGACTGGATATGTAAAGCGCTTTGGGGTCCTTAGGGACTAGTAAAGCGCTATATAAATACAGGCCATTTATATTCGCTACCTCGGATTTGTGTACACACATTCGCATTATTTTTTTTCCATATTTTCCTCATGTTTCACAGTACGAAGGAAGGTGTGCTAATTTTGTGCTAATTATCCCAAATAGTCCGAAACATGCGAGCAAATCTTTGGTAGGAACCCACGGACTATATGCATGCCCATAGCATGTTCACCGCGGCACTCCCTACCATAGGCTCATTTTTAGGTTAATGACAACAGCGTGCAGCACACAGCTATGCTATGTTCTGATTGGCTTAGATTATCTGTTATGTTTTAGGGCTGTTCCACTATCGCTGCTAATTATCATTCAGACGGGGAGATCAAATCTGGGAGGCCTGCAGTAATGCAAAGCAATGTTTTGCATTACTGCAGGCATATCTTCACAGATATGCATCATGTCATGTTGTCTTACCTTACAATCTCTGTTGAAATACAGTACTATGCAAAAAGTCGAGACCAACCCCTCATTTTTTATATTTTGTGAAACCTGGATGAGAGTTGAAACGTCTTCAAGCAACTTAAAGAAGTCCAGACGCTTTTCTTTGCAAGCTCCTTTGACTACGATGACCTGGATGACTGAGAACCTTCACAGACATGCTTACAATACATATAATCTAGGAATGTGTCAGGCCTGAGGCCTTAACTCATTTAGCTTCCAACTGCATTTTAGCCTACTTGGTAACAGATGACCGGAGTCGACAACCAGCCCTCAGAGACCTCGAAGGCTTGAAGTTATTACCTTGTTTGGAAGATGTTATAGGAATGAGAAGTTCTATGTCTGTTTATAGCCATCTAAAATGTACCATTTACTGTAACTGACGTCTTTAACCTATTTTTACGCCATGGGGGGGCGGATACCTCACTGCTTTAAAAGTGTTCTCAACATGTATTTTTGTCAGAAGACATATGCTGATGTTTTCTCCTGGGTGTTAATAAACTCACCGTTTGATTGCACTTTCCTGGGGCCTCCGTGGTTTGTGACACTGCTCTACATTGATTGATTTCGTGACAAAAACTAATTTCCCCCGGCAGCTGTGGTACCATGCAGTCACTTAATGACACTACATGGTCACTTACCTCATGATAATATAAGTTTATATGCACTTCAGGTTTCTTAAGAGTACATTCTGTTATATTATTATTAGTTGTTATCCACTTTTTCAGTCTGTACTCTTTGAGTTGTTTTTTTGTTCTTTCCAGATGGAGAAGGCGCTTGCTCATTTCCACGAATGTTTACATGGTTTCTGGAGATGCAGGTGTCAACAGAGGTTTTCCTTTCAATGACTGGATAGAGGCAGTGAGGTATATATTCCTATAAATACTTTTTAAACTGCTAGAAATGAAAGTCTGTCTGCTAAATGGTTACAGAATGTTTAATTTAATGTCTTATCTCCTCCATTTGTGGCAGTGAATTTTGTCATTGTAAGCAAGCCTACACACACACACACACACACACACATACACACACACACACACACACACACACACACACACACACACACACACACATACAATACAAGAGACAGAGTCTTGATTCCATCACTTCAAAGGTTTTCTACATTATTTCTAACACTAGACTTTTCCTACTCTGGACATAAACAAAGTCGTCATCATTAGATGTAAGCATTTATGTCTTTAACAAGAAGGCTGGATTCCTACTTTGTAGCTGTGTATAATATTTACGTTCCCACAATATGAGCAATCCATTTACAAGAATACCATCTCGCCCACACCCAAGTGCATGCAGAATCAGAAATGGAGTTTTTGTTTCTCACAGCTGGAGGAGAAAGAAGTAATTGTGTGCTGGCAAGTTTCTAGAAGAATTTTCTAGAAGAATCGAGGAGAAAAAATATGGGAGGGGAATGAGGGATCGGAAGGCATTCATGATTTCATTATGCTGATCCTTTCAGCAGATATATAGATCTCTTTTAATGGCTCCACTGTGAGTGCAACCACAAAAATGCGAATAATTTTCCATCGATCTGTAGCTGTGGTGACGACTTAGAAAATCTTCTGAGACTATAATTAAACAACTGCGATTAAACAACTTCCTGTGGGCTGTTTTTGGGGTTGAGCTGAAGTGGAAGGGGTGGTGCAGGGGGATGACATAACCTTTTAACTTTAGCAAAACCTCACAAAGTTGTCACACAAAACAGAGACTGTTGATTTTGTTCCCGTCACTTAAATCGCATTCCTGTTCGGAAATATCGTCAGAGTATAATTATAGAAACCAGAGCGTCATCCAGCATTCTAATCTCTGACAGGTTCCAGGATGCGGTCCATGAGGAAGACGGTGTTGCTAGTCATCTTGGTGTCTGTGGTGCTAGTACTGGCTCTCCTCCATTCGTGGCCCACTCGGGGTTATACCACAGTGGATGTTTGGCAGCGACCAGCGTTTATAGTAGAGAGGCATCTGGAAGAGAGGGTCCCTGAGTCAGACCATCGATTGAGCAACATTCCCTTCCATGTAAGGGATAATGTGGCGAGGTAAGTAATGCTATTTTGAACCAAAGCGGACGGACCTGAGCTTAAATCTGATCACACGTGTCTTATAATCTGTCCAGTTTGCTGGCACGTAATGGATGCATATGTGAGGGCGAAAGTGGGGGGGTAAACCTACCGTTCGCACAACTCTTGTTCCCGCGGGTGTCAGCTCACCCGCTGCACACTGCCTTCGAGGCTTCAGAGCTGGAGGAGATGAAGAGGAGACGGGCTAAAGAGTACAGCAGCTTTCAGACGAGGTAAGGAGTACTTAAGAGATGTTTCACATTTTTTTTATCTGTGTGGCTAAAATATTATTATGTGGCCTGATGTGTTGTTTTATTTAAATTAAATAATGATGTAACAAAATGTGTTACTTGAAATAATCCATCTGTCTCAGTGCACGCTACAGGAAATTGTTTTTTAGACTTATCTATCTCTAACATGGAAAATCATCCATGATCTCACATCACTATCTGCTGATCTGCTTCGCTTTGTGGTTTGTTACTACGCGGTTTGAATATACATGCATTAGAACATATATAAACACAGACCTTGCTTTTTGCTTGCTTCCTGTACACAACTGGCAGCCTTAAAACCTCCCCGCATCTCTGTGGATCGTGCAGGAGTTGTGCATTAGTAAGGCTACATAGACGGGTATTTTTGAAAATGCAGCTTTTTCTATTTGTTCGGGCCTTTCGTCCACACGTAAAAGTGTTTTGGATCACTGAAAATAGAGGTTTTTTAAAAACTCAAGTTTTGCGTTTACGTCTGTACAAAGAAAACAGAGATTTAGCCACGCAACGTCAAAGGTGAGCGCCTTTTTTTGACGTCAAGCTGTGCGTCACGTTATTGTTTACATGAGATGAATTTTGTACAATGGCAAGTATAGATAAAATACTGTTGCTTTTAATCTTACTATCTGCAGTTTTTACACGCTTACATACACACACACAGTTACTGTCCCTCCATTTAGAAACACAGAGGCATCATAGTGAACATCGACGCGGCTTCTACATGCAACACAGACGCTGTCACAATCCAAATCCCGACGCCATTATTATGAATCACTCAGACTAAATTTTCAGTTTCTTTATTGAATAAACTCTGGCTGAGAGAGCCAGTGAGACAAAATCCACTGAATACTGACTCTAGTTATTAACATTTGAAATGATGAAGGCAATTAAAAAGTAACACAAAATTAGCCACCTTTCCAGAAAAATTTAAACTTTTCAGAAGTACTGAAATTAATTCCTAATACGACAAAACTTGTTTTTATCAAAAGCTTTGCTCTCCAGTAAGAAACGTGAGGTCATTTTAATAATGATATCCGCGGATAATAGTAATTGTGACTGTTATTTGCGAAGAGCTTCCTGCTTTCTGCTTGCTGTGCTTGTTGATGGAAAAAAAAATCTCATTTCAGGTCAAAGACCCCTGCAGATCTACTCATTATTGCTGAGGCTAACAGCCCCTTGCAGTATCCAACACAGGGGGTGGAAGTACGACCCCTGAAAACAAGCATCATCCCAGGTACGACTTCAGCGAGTGAGCAACTCAGATATTTTTGAAAGTCTCATGGTTTTATCATTTGAAAGTAGTTAAACTGGCCCCTAAACATTAAAAATTAACCTGAACTAGAGGTGGTTTATATACTGGATATTCTTTGTACCTACATATATTGTAAGGTCACCCCTCTGAAAGGCCTTATTTATCCAGCTGGTGCATACAGGAAATGGACTGAAAATCAATCAGTGTTTGTTTCTCCTTTTCCAGGCTTGGCCTTACATGACCTTCCCAGAGATAATTACTCAGTGAGTGCTCAAAAGTGTCTGTCTTTAAATATTTTAGATGCCTGCAGTCCTCTGACCTTGACCGCTATTCTTTCCATCATATGCAGATAAACATCACTGCCACGCTGGGAACTCTAAATGTGGCCGCGGAGGTAGACGAGGTGAAAATCAAAGGTGATGGCGAGATGCACATGACTCTTTCCAGCCGCCTGCTGCCGAACATGAACCGACAGCTGCAGTTCGTCACCTACACGAACACGCTGTTTCATCCCAGCACGGCAGACACAGGTGAGCCCTCGGAAACAATCCACCGTCTTATCAGCTCTGGACTTTGTTCTTCTGTATTTTTCAGCAAATTCCACAAAGGAGAAAGTAAAGATACAGAAAAAGAATCATCTCACACCCTAATTTGAATCTGTGTTTAAATTTAAAGCAATATGTGGATTTTTTTTCACTCTCGGTCATTAGATGAAAACTCTGATACTTTGATCATGCATATACAGTATATACGAAGGTACAGCAGGAGGTGACTGACATGCATGCTTCCATCTCCCGTTTCTGATAGGTGGCAACTCGTACTTTTAGACTCTCCTTTTTCTCCCTCCCTCGTGCTCACAGACACATAACGGGTACAGCAGTCCATTCTCCCTGCTGCACGGACTACACTGCCCATGAGGCTACATTCTTTAGGGCTATGCCTGTAACACTCTGCCTATTGCCTTGATATTAAATCATTTTTGGAGTAAAAATTCAAAAAAATATTTCTTCACGTCATTATGCGGCCCGCAAGTAGGGCCGCGAGATTGAGACACAGGCATTAGAGCCTCTTCATGCGCGTTTTGTTTGGGTTTTCACCGGTGTGGAATTACCAAATATAGAGAGGGCATAGCCTAACATATGAAACAGGAAAATACCGCAGTGTAATCCATTTTTTTCAACAAAGTAACTGTAATAGAATACAGTTACTCATATTTTGTATTTTAAATATGCAACGGCGGTACATGTATTCCGTTACTCCCCAGCACTGTCTGTACAACACCAGGATTGTTTTGTTTGTTTGCCATCATCGCATTATCAGACGTGGCTAACCTTCCCGAGTGTCTCCAGCCTTTATACTAAGCTACTCTGTGTACCTTGCTTTTTTTTTCCCTTTTCAGTGGCCTCACACCTGCTCTTGTATGGTATTCCTGGCAGAGAAAATTATTTGCAGAGCTGTTTCTCTTGAGCTAGAATTGGGCAACCAAGCAGGATTCAGTCTGATATCAGAGCCTCTTTGTTTCGCACAAAATTAACAATAGTAAGCATGCACAAAACCTGAATGGCTGAAGGCATGTTTGCCCTTGTCTTTTGACTTTCTGCCTGTATAGTATAACCCAGTTTCAAAACAGCTGGGGCACTTTTTAAAATGTAAATAAAAACTGAGTGCAATCGATTTTATTCACAGCAAAACTTAGAAAATACATTGAGTCTTTATAATGAGAGTATGGACCTTTTACAAAAAGGCAGATCAGCATTTTGTCTTCATGACAGAATCATGTCTGTCTTTAATGCACGCGCATCTGAGTGATGTAGGACATTAAATCGAATTTGCCTAACCACAAGTAGGAAAGGCTTTCACAATCTTTCCGCTGAGGATGACAATGTATCTGAACACTTGAACATGACCATAGCTGGACTGGTGCATCAAACCCCGTGTTCCTGTCTCACAAGAAAAAGTAAAACCCACAGTGAAAAACTGTCTTTAAAGCTCTTTTAACAACTTTTTGCCATTTCAACCAACAGAAACAAGACATTGCCTTGTCTTGTCCCTTGCAAAAAGAGATTTATCAAGGTTCTCTGAATCTTTCGATGATATTTTTTTACTGCAGATGACGAGATATTTAAAGTCTTCACAGTTTTACAGTGAGGAACACAATTCTTTCACAATCGGTAGACACTGTTTTATGCAGATTGGTGAACCTCTCCCCTTCTTTACTTCTGAGAAAACTTTTTAAGATGCTTCTTTTTTCCTTAAATGGTCCTCTAGCTATTTCTTTTCTATTTTTAGTAACACTTACTTTTCCAGCATTTCCTGTCTCAATTGGGGACATGTTGCTTCCATCAAATTTAAACTGAACTAATATTTTCCTTAAACTGGCCGTTTAAACACTGGATATGCTTTAATACAGTGATCCCCAACCTCCAGTGTCAAACAATATTTTCACGAACTGGCCTTTAAGGTGTCGCGGATAAATACAACAAAATAAAATGATATGACCAAGACAAAAACCGTGGTAATTTGTAAATATGATAATAAATGCGAATTCACTTTGTAATTGTGTAACTTTATTAGCATTTTCCTCCTGAAAATGTGCCAACAACATTGCGAGTGACATCCTCCTCTCTGCCCCTTAATCCTCTCTGGTCACTATGGTAACATTTAAATATTTCTTTCAAAATAAGACACACAACTACAAAGACCCAGGGAAACCGAGTTGACAATAAAAATGCTGAAAACCATAAATTTCACACCTGAGCTTCAACTCTCGCGTCCCAGTACCGAACGACTCGGCCTGGGGGTTAATATCTGTTAATAACATCTGTCTTTACTTGTCATCCCAACCCTGTAGAGTTTTTATGAAAGGTAAATTAGCCGTAGGAGCTAAAAGTGCTTTGTGTTTTGTTTTTTTGTGTTGTTTTTTTTACTGGAATTGTCTATAAAATGCTGTAGAGTTTAGCATTTTAACCTGAGGGTCTGAAAAATTGGTTTTGTACAAAGACATGACATTGTTATGTCTACATGCTTTACGAGAACCAGATGAGAGTGAGGCATTCATAGTTTTATCTTAATGATACTCGTGTTTTTTTTGTGTCGGGGGTCTTTTAGTGCAGCTTGAGACAGAGGGACATCAAGCTGTCTTCAGCATCAAGATCCGACACGGAACAACACCTAAACTGTACAACACTGGATCCAAAGGAGGTACAGCACCGGCATGTTGACGGTGTTTGTAACTAAAGTCAGACATCCTTTCTGAGTCAAACAGCACTTTCTAAAGTCAGTTTTCCTCCATCAACTCTCTGCAGAGTACAACATCAGCGCCCTCGTGACAATAGCCACAAAAACGTTCCTGCGTTACGATAAGCTTAGAGATCTTATCGACAGCATCAGAAGATACTACCCTACTGTTACCATAGTTATAGCTGATGACAGTGAAAATCCCCAAACCATCTCTGGGCCTTACATCGAACATTACATCATGCCCTTTGGAAAGGTAAGGACACACTGAAGTCTTCTCCCTGCTGTCACTGGTGATGCGATCTCAATCTAAACCTCAGCGTTGCGTCTCTTAGGGTTGGTTTGCCGGCCGAAACCTGGCCGTGTCCCAGGTGACCACGAAGTACGTACTGTGGGTGGATGATGACTTCATCTTCACAGCCAACACCAAGCTGGAGAAGCTTGTAGATGTTTTAGAAAGGACCACTCTGGATCTAGTGAGTAGCAGAAGAATATTTTTTTTCTTTTTCTCAGTTAATATTAAAGTTTTGGGGCTCTTGTAGAGACAGTGTATCTATGTGTGTGAACTAGGTGGGTGGTGCAGTGCGGGAGGCCACGGGGTACACCGCCACCTACCGTCAAACCATCTCCATTGAGCCAGGAGAGGAAGATGGTGACTGTTTACACATGAGGAGAGGATTTCATCACGTCATTGAAGGCTTCCCCAACTGCGTTGTGACTGATGGGGTCATCAACTTCTTTTTAGCTCGCACAGACAAAGTCCAGCAGGTCGGCTTTGACCCACGCCTCACCAGGGTCGCTCATCTGGGTGAGTACAGGGCTTCCTTTCATATCAAAGGAGCAAATTTAGCATCATGCCATCTGTTATTTATTCAGTGTTTTGACTGCCGGATGCAAAAATATGCCAAAATTGAAAAGAAAAAAAAATGTTATCATTATTATTATTTACGCATTTATACACAAGTCTTGAGCCACCATTCTTTTTTTTGTAATTGTCTTGGGAAATATTTCTTCAGGCATTCAGAAGCTCTTTGAAAGTTTTTCTTTCTTTGAGTGTCCAGAACCCAGGCCTCAACATTGTTGAAGCAGTGTGGGATCAGAAAACAGAACAAAAGGCAGCAAACACTCAGCTTTGAATGTCCTTTGAGAAGCCTGAAGAACTATTCCTGAAGGCTGCTTCAAGAAATTATAGGAAAGCTAAAGCTCAGGCTGTGTTTAAGGAGAAAGGTGGTAAAACCAAATATTTACTTTCAAGCTTGTTAGAATTGTACAAACACTGTTTTTGATCACCTATTTCCCATTTGTTCTAGAAAAATATATAGAAATGAGGTGTAACTCAAGACTTTTGCACTTTATCGTATATTCATATTCATTGTTTTTCTATCCTCCTGCAGCACTGAGTCAATTTGTGTGCCATATCAAGTTAATTTAATGTTTCCTTAATCATTTAAGAATAAAAGAGAGATGAATATCTCAGATTAAGGTATTGATAGCAACAATATCTTAGCAATTTAAGAAAAAAGATTCATATCTTATTTTACTTACTGAGACGATAACGTGTGCAAGATAATTTTTGCTAGCAAATTATGCTGTGACATTTTCTTATCAGCACACACCACCATGGAGGAGTCGCAGCTCGGCTTTAATTTACCTACATTAAACTGAATGAAATCTGATTTAAATGGAACATTTAGCTCACGCCACCTTCTCCTCACTTTCATACCTGAAATATTTCATCAATTAAAAGTGTTCCTGACCCACTGAGGGATGTTTACCCCTCTCCCTTTTTTTTCTAGAGTTTTTCATCGATGGCCTCGGCTCTCTCCATGTGGGCTCTTGCGATGATGTCATTGTCAATCACGCGACCAAAATCAAACTACCCTGGGTAAGCCAGTCAGAGAGCGACAAGACCTACGCCAAGTTCCGTTACCCATCAGCCTCCTCTGATGCCACGCACACCAAAAACGGCCTCCTGTACTTCAAGAATCGGTTTCAGTGCTTGACTCATAATTAGCTTCCCCTCTCCTCTTTTTCTCGAAGGTTCCTCCGCTCTCCCCGAGTTGCCAAAGAAGTTCTCCTCCCCCACGCCCTGTCAGATAAAATTTTGGTTTGCCTTCTCTTGAGAACCTTGAAATTATTTTTCCAGCTTCAGCCTTTAGAGCAGTTTTAGCATGTTTTATCTGTCAGTGCACAGCTCTGCAGTGAGCTAAAAAGTCCTCTAGCATCTAGAAGCCCAACAGAAAAATTTAGGCTTCCTTTTTGGTGTGAAGACAGGAGAAAATGAGCTGCAGTGCCCAGTAACATCTCGAGTCATAAAGGAATCTTGCTCATACCCTGCACAAAGACCAGGCTTTGGGAGAACCGAACAGGTAGCAGCCAGTGTAACTTCATTGTCATGCTGTTTTGGGTAGATGTGCATGCATTCTCCTTCGATTTGCACTAGCCGAATATAGAATTGAGCTTGGAACAAGGTCTTTCTGTCAGTGACAATAAACCCTATCAGTTAAGTGACAGAGCTGCAGACTCGGAGCTCCAGTGTGACCTCCTTGCCAATGCCACATGAAGAACGTGTTCCAAGTCTTTTCATTTGTCGGGTTCTGGTACTGACTGGCCGTGCCAAAGGTCTGGATCCTGCTAGCTCTTGGGTGCTTTAATCTGTGTGTGCATTATGGTTTTACTGCCCATTACCCAGAATCCTTTTGTGTCACCCATGGAGAGATAAGTAAGATCTGAGGAGGAGAACCTTTTGGTCTCAGTTCATCAGGTGTTACCTGGTTGCGGGAGCAGCTGTAATCGTCGTCTTCTGCTGTTTGTCTGTTTCCCCAACAAGCATCTGAGGAAAACGAGGCGTTTGAGTGCTCACCACCGGATCTTTACATGTGGCCAAAAGAAACATTGGTTGAACTAAAGTACTTGTAAAATACTCACATCATTATGAAAAGAGGATGGAGAAGGGGGGGGGGGGGGGGGATGAAGCAAGAATACAGTTTTTATACTGAAACTCCTCTTTGGAGCACTCCTGCATGTCAGAGACTCAAGTGGTGATGCTGTTCTTTTATACCATGGTCTTTAGATGGCACCCTTGTATCACTGTATTTGTTTCCTAAGCAAGTTTTTTAACTTTGTTTTGTTAGCAATAAGGTGCCAGAGATTTATCAACTGTTTTTTTTAATCCCCAAGAGAAATATCGACTTATTTGTAACTATTTTATTTATTAATTTATTAACAATTTGTTTGCCTTTTATTAGATAGAACAGTGAAGAGAGTCAAGTAAGCAGGGGGGTGTCGGGTCAGAAAGCAGCACATCGGAATCGAACCTGATCTGCTCTGAGCTACACCGGCATCTGTTTGTGACTTTTAATTCATTTCTATTTTTCACCAAAATGTGACGTTCGTTCTGTTGATGGAAGAAACTAACAGCAGTGTTCCTGCTGCTTGGTTTGTATGTAGTTGTGTACTGAAGAATTTGTCTCACATTTTAATTTGTAAGTGTTGACAGATGTAGGATTTTTTTTAACAGTGATGTTTATTGTGTGGACACAGAAATCATTTGCTGCCTGCTTCACCCACCCACCCCCACACCCAAAACAAAAAAATATGAGTTGTTTGAGCATTATGAGAGTTTTTACATTCATTTCAAATGTTATAAAAAATGTGTGTGGGGAAAAAAACCGAAATCTTGTGTTCAATGTTGTGATGTTGGTTCAAAGGATGAAGACGCTGACTTACAATAGATTACAGTCTTTTGATTACAGATTACAGAACTTAATTTATAAGCACATCTTTTATGCTACTGAAGCAAATGAACATGATAGATGAGAGGCAAAAACTGTCAAATAATAGCAAGCATGGTTTATATTTGAGACTAAAAGCCTGCGTCTAAAACCAGGTTTTGAATTTAATGACTGAAGTTGTCTGAGAGTGTCGGAGCCTGGAAGCTGAAGGCTCTATCCCTGAGCGTCTGAAACTTGGAGAGAGGAATGTACAGCAACCACATGTCAACACAGGAGGAAGATTTCTCAGGTGGGGCTGGGGGTGTAGAGCTGAAGGAGATCAGAGAGGTACTGAGGGCCATGAACATGAAGGAACATGCAGGTAAGTCTTATTTTTAGCTTCATGTTGCTCGTGCCAGGTTGTGCCCTGTCTTTCTTTCAAAACAGCTTTAATTATTTGTGGCAAAGATTCAACAAGTTGTTAGAAACATTCCTCAGAGATTTTGGTCCACATCAGCGTCACACAGTTGCTGCAGATTTGTCTGCTGCACATCCATGATGAGAATCTGCCGTTCCACCACATCCCGAGTCTGGTCTATTAGATTGAGAGCTGGTGACTGTGGAGGCCATGTGAGTACAGGGAACTCATTGTCATGCTCAAGAAACCAGTCTGAGATAATTTGAGCTTTGTGACGTTGTGCATTATCCTGCTGGAGGCAGTCATCAAAATACCAGTTCGATGTGGTGATAAAGGGTTGAACATGGTCTGCAAGAGTACTCGGATAGGCTGTGGCATTTAAACAATTCTGTGTTGGTATTTAGGGACCCAATCTGTGCCAAGAAAATATCCTCTACACCCTCACACCATCAACAGCAGACTAAACTGTTTATACAAGGCAGCATGGATCTGTGCTTTACTGCTTACCACCAGATTTTGATAGCAAAAGTTCAGTTTAACCCTCGGTTTCCTGTTCTTAGTTGACAGGAGTGATCCTCTGTGTGGTATTCTGCTGCCGTAGCCCAGCTGCTTCAAGGTTCTGCTTCTTCACACCTTGGTTGTAACAAGTGGTTATTTAAGTTACCGTTGCCTTCCTATCAGCTCAACGCAGTCTGGTCAGTTTCACCCAGAAAAACTGCATAATGGATGTTCCCTTAAAATTCCGCCAAGCACAAAAATAAAAAACAAAAGCCTTCGTATTAATTACAAGGTTTCGTCTTCATTTTCAGTAGCAATATTAAGATGTTAAACAAGCAGACAAACATGTAAAAGATGAGGCAGTGTGAGTCTATGCAATGCAAATGAACAACGAGACCACTAGGATGTTGTGTGTCACATAGTCAGATGACTGAAGGACAAATGGCCTCTGCGTGATGCAGAAATTTCAGGCAGTCTTTTGCTTGGAGTACTGAAATTTTTTATGTTCAGAAGTGTAGAGCAGGTGCCAGCAGCACGAGTTTATGCCTTTTCATGATTTTGCTTACTGTATAAAAATTCTGTTTATATGTATGTGTATAGACCCAGCTGCAATTTTTAATATAAAAATATAATAATTAATTAGTTAGACCATATAATTAATCATAATATAAAATATTTGACTTGTAAACTGGTAAATTAAAGAGCTCACATTGTGACTCACTCTTTAATTCATAATGATGAGCATTTCCCTCCACTAGAGGGTGCTAAGCACCATCTGGTTCCCTGCTTTGTAGACCAGAGATCAGATTGTGTGCAGCTTCGATGTTTCGTTTGGATTTTCTTTTTAAATAATCTTATAAAAACAAGACAAAACAACCTGATTATTACACATTTGGGAACATAAATCTTCTGGATAGCGACCAAAGGCATCCATTAAGTTATACACTGCACATTATAATGAGGCTAGGAAGGGGTCCTCTGGCCTGTATTAGGAAAACTAATTCATGGAAAAGACAATAAATGACAGGAAATAGCTGCTGACTTACACTCTGACTGATCGATTGCAGACTGTTGGTTTAAGATGGAAATAATTCATATTTCCCAGCAACTATGCTTTAATGGGTCATTTATATTTAAAATAGACGGGAAACATGGAAGGATAAATGAACTGACCTATCAGCCTTGAGACCTCATAGGCACAAGGGCCAAAGCAAATATCGAGAACAAGTTACTCAATGGGTCCAAATAACAAGAGACACACAACAGTCAGGAGACGCTAAAAGAGACACATGAAGTGAAAAACTAAAAATGATGATAACAAATATCTGAACAACTTCTTTAATTCCACGAGTGTATCAGGACAGCACGAGATTCACCAATATGATCCAACACAAAATTATTTACATTCAAGACGACAATGACGAATGAGCACCTCGGTTTTATCTGTGTTCCCTTTTTCCTCTCTCTGCTTGGTTATGACAAGCTTTGTGTAAGTCCACAAACATGTTTAGTTCAGATAAGACTGACAATGGCAGGGTTAAAACAGGCCACCAGACAGAAAGCACAGCTATTCGCTAATCTCCAGGGACTGCAGGGATACACATAACTCGTGTGGATTGAGATCCTGGACTATAACTGGGATTTACAGTCACTTGGCAATTTCATGGATACAGTTATTTGAGGAGGGATTTAAGATCTCAGTTCTCTGTGGGAATAAAGTGGAATTGGTCTCCTGTGAAAATATTACGCATTATGCAAAGATCCATCAAAGAATTTTCAAAGGAAACAGGAAGAAATGAATACATAAACACCGTGAAGCACAGTCTCTGTGGTGACACAGATATATACACTTCATGTACACACACACACACACATATATATATATATATATATATATATATATATATATATATATATATATATATATATATATATATATATATATATATATATATATATATATATATATATATATATATATATATATGGAAACTGGCGGGCACACACCCTGAGAGGAAATATATGCCTGCATTTACACCAATCAGCCAAAACATTAAAATAACCTGCTTAGTGAAATGACCTCTTTGGAGAAAGGGTGTCAAACATAAGGCCTGGGGGCCAGAATCTTCCTGACACAGACACCAATCTGGTCTACTGGATAATGTGAAAGAGGGCGTAGTCTCGACTTTTAACTCTATTTTGGTATATTTAACAGCTTTTTCTGCTGATAAGGACTGCCCTCCTGCATTCATGCTACACTAAAGTATTAACAATTAGAAAAAAACAGAATTTTTGTTTGCCCCCATTTTTTTTTACTCTTAAATGTCTACTCTTAAAACATTTCTTGTTTGTTTGTTTTATAATGGGTCCACATTAAAAACAATAATAATAAAATAATTCTAAAAATGTGAATTAACAACAATGTTCTGTTTTATAATTACAGGACAGTCAAGGAAATGAGGTACCAGAACTTTTTCTGTAATTTTACACAATTATTTCTTACAATTTAACCCCAAAGTCATCCTGATAAAATTAGTTCATGTCTTATGGCAACATTTTTTTTAATCAAGCAGAAAAACTGAGACAAAATTTTGAAATTGCACTTTTTTCTTATATTAAGATATCACAGGCATTAAATGTGTAGATAAACCTAACCCACTTGAAATCAAAGTGGGCTATATGTGCCCCCTCAATGTAAAACAAATTTGGCATCCCAGCTTTGGAGGCATGGATGCAGGTTCACTGAGTCTGTGGAAAACTTTGTGTTCTGTGGAATGGACGTGTTGCCTGTGGACGGGGCTTTCTCGTGCCTTCGTGCAGATCCTCAGTCAGAATGGGTAAAGTTTGGAGGCCAAGTCAACAAATCTGACTTTACGTCCAGTTTTTGCAGTGCGTATTGTGCACTGTCCAGCTGGAAGAGGCTGCTTCGCTAATAAGGTGGAAGAAACATCCAGATGAATGGCAGCACCTAAGGCTTCGCAGCAGGTTTTTGCATTGCAAGAGATGATCGGAATTGTTCGGTTCATCTTGTTTTTAATGTTATAGCTGATTGGTAATGTATATGCAGATGCACTCAAATGAATACAGTCACACCAAAGTAACTTCACTAGAATAGTCCCCACATCATAAGCCTAAAGGAAATATGAGACAATATGTGAAAACAGAGACGCGCAGACTCGGACAGCTTGTGTACATGAGTGGAACAAAGTGTCCTGGCAGTCAGACCTAGTCGAGGTACTCCAGCTCCAGAAGGGTAAACTGAGTTCATGTGACACTGCAGCGCATTATTGCTCGCTCTCCTTGAGCTGATCCAAGTTATTTAGTTGATGCGCTGAATAAGTCCCAGCGTCCTTAAATGTGATCGTCTGGAAACTGGCGGGCACACCCTGAGAGGAAATAGGCAATTTTTACACTGGCATTTGAAGCAAAGACACACTGCAGATTTTCAAAGGCTTCCTGTTAATCAGGTGATTGATTCTGGCATCAGTGTAATTTAGTACATTTGCAAAATAAGACTGAAAAGGCAAACTTTAAAAATAACACGGAGATAAAAGAATTGTGCTGTTAAGGCTGTAATATTAGCATTTGCAGAATAAAGTGATTTGTTTTCACCACTTGAGGTAAATTTGAGGTAATTTAAACAAAAATTGTTAAATTATTTAATACAGTATGCACAAAAAAAACTATAAACATACATTTTAAAAATAGAAACTTTAATCAATTAAAGTAATACGAGAAGTAAATAAGGCTATGCTTGCATAATAAAAAGCCAGGAAACCCTGCTCAAGTAGAACTCAAAGCAAGCAAGAACAAATAGGGGTTTTTTAGTCATTAGGTAAATCATATGTGAAAAGGTCAGTTGTTGCACCGATTATGAAGGCCCTGTCACCTCTGCTCTTTTAGCCTGGATCTAGGAGAATAGGGCTGCAAAAGTTATGTGCAGTTACTTCATCAGTAATGAAAAATGAACCGGTACTCAGTGACTTTCTTTACATAAATGTAATTAAGAAGCTGTTACATAAAAATGGCACGGAGTCAGGAATCATGCATGACATGTGTGATAAAGGCTGTGTGAAAAGGTAGATAGGAAACTTTTATTTTATTTTCTTGTGCATTTAAAGCACAATAGAAACACAGCTGATCCAAAACACAAAGAGCAAGCCAAGAGGACAAGAACAACTTTGTGGAATCAGGCCAGATCAGCACGTCTAATAAGTATTGTAATCAAACTGCTTCCTCCTCTTGGTGGAAGTCTGAATGAATGAGATAAAAGAGCAGGTCAACGGGTTTTCCATAAACTGGCTGCAGGTTAGGTCAACCAGGTTTGTAAATCCATGCAGTAACAACAACAGGATATTTTCACAAAGGCATACAGAGAGTCATTTCCCATCACCATCAGTGATCGCCACAACAAACAGCCTCAGTCCACGCACACAGACCAGCTCCACAGAGCTGATCTACATCACTTTATTTTATTTAGAAATGCTGACTGCATTGAATTATATCACATTCTGCAGCCGACTGCAACTAGTGTTGACTAAATGGCTGCCCAGAGCTTGATGGTTGTGCACATTCACCATCCCTTTGATGGCAGGGCAATTGTCCAGACGACTGATTGGATCTTTCTGCAAACAGTTGCAGTCTGACTTGGACGGACTGCAATCACTCTTAGAGACATTGTTGAAATTTTGCAAAAAAAACCTGCTAATTTATAAATGCAGACAGACTTGTGACATTTTGCCATCAGTCTGAATGAGTCTTTGACCAATGACCACAGCTCAAAGGGACCCGACTCAATTGGCTGCCTGCAAATGTAATCGTTAAATGTGAATTTCTACCTATACAGATAATTTGGGTTCAAATAGACACTTTAAATGTTCATTGATGACACCAGTGCATAACTATAGACCGTAAACAACTTTTACTGTATTTTCTTTCAGGAAGAATAAATTATCAGCATGGCAGATGCCTCATCTGTTAAATAACTGAGGTCAGTCAGTGTTGTGTATTATTTACCTGCAGGCTGTGATAGCTGCAGGGAGCCAGGCCATTGGATGTGCCACAGTCACGTCTCACCTCTGAGCACAGACTGAGCTGCATGGGGGAGGAAAGTGAGGGATGAGCTGCACAAACTGTTACCACGCAAGGGTTAGACACCTTAAAGAGACAAAGAAGTCAAAGTTAAATCGTGAGAAAAATACAGATGCATGTTTGTGCATAAATATGATGGTGAGCACTGCTGTTTCACACGCACCGTTTGCGAGGCCGGGCTGTGCTGGGATGAATGCATAGAGGGCAAGGAGGTGTTATAAGACAGAAAACAGGGCTGCTGACGCCTGTCCACGGATGCTGAGGAGTGAGGCCACAGGCCAGATGCTGATGTAGATGGAGACTTTGTGTTCCTGCCCAGGCTGTTTGACTTACTTTCCCTCCGTTGGTATTCTATCGGAGATTGAAGAGCTGCAGCAGACAGGAAGATATGTTGCATTATTCAGACAGACCAAACTCTTAAATCAACAGTCGTATAGAAGAAAGACTGAGCTCCGGTACCATTAAGGAAGTTCCTCTGAGTCTCTAATATCTGGACCACATCACTGTGCCAAGCCTGCTGTATATCCGGAGATGATGCCTGCATGATGAAGCGCGTCACACTGCCGTCAGTGCCTCGAGAAGTCAGGACCAGACAGCAGGGATCTTCTTCAGAGTGCTCCTCCACACCAAGGCAGCTTACCTGCAAAACACAACATGCTCATTTTGAACATTAACAAAAGCACTCAACACTCAGCACTCAAATATAATCTCACCTTGATGCTGTTTCTAAAGGTGTACCCCGGCAAAGGGAAACCCTTTTTCTTATCAATTGGCTCACTGAAGATGACCAGCTGCTCAAACAGGAAGACCCGCCTCTCCCTCGCTTTGGACAGGAAGCCACTTTCCTGCTCGCTGACGGAGAAGGTATCCTGCTGGAGCAGCTTCCCCTGAGCTGTGATTTTCCCCTGAGCAGTACATATATCATATACCATTGTCAAAGAACACAAGTCATCCCGGATATGCGTCTTATTTTTTAAGAACACATTAAAAAACGGCGGATCTTACCTCAAAACCTTGGAGCCTTCCCACATTCATCATATCATTACATCGTTTTGGCACAAAACACATAACCTCCACTGCTCTCTGAGTCAGATGGATAGCAGTGAAAACATAATTTTAGTGTGCGATTGAAATGATAAAGCATTTTAATGGAGTTTCCATTTCATAATGAGCTCGTACCTGCAGCTCCTCCACATCCTTCCCAGCTTTGCTGTAATACTTCAAGAAGTCCTGAAGGTGCCAGTCAATAAGAGATTTATTTTAATTTTCATAAAATAAACTGAAACAACTTGAATAGAAAACTGTAACATAAAGTAAGGAAATAAGGACAACTCGTTCGCAAGACATCTTTCTGCAATAGAGAACGTGACTCAACTGGTTACCCGCTAGTTGTATGCAAGGTTGCTGAGAGCCTACTCACAATTTTCAGTTGTGAACGTTTTAATTTAAGTAAATTAACCCTTTTACTATTTAATATTTTGATCATTTTGATGTTTCCTGAATCAAACGAATGACAGATTATTTTAATATTAACATGTAGCAGGTGCCATGCAAGTGAATAGGTCATCTTTTTAAGTAGCAAACCTTCAACAGTAGCTGATACTTCATGATCCTCTGAACAGGTTTGATAAGCAGGTCATTGAGCTGCAGCCTGTGACCCAGCTGTTGTCTGAGATCCTGTCAGAAGACAAAAATGGAAAGAAATGTGAAAAACAAGGGTTTTTTAGGCTGAAAAAGTCATCTCTGCGGACAGAGACCATTGGGCTCTCACCTCAAAGTATGTCTCGATGTATTCAGAGACAATGTGCTCGGACTTGGGTTTGTTCTGACAGTAAACCACATACATGTGAAGACGCCGCTCCTGGAAGTGGAAGAGGGATAATGGAAATTATTACAAATAAGTGTGGAGCAATGAGCAGGGTAAGAATTACACCTTAGTGTCCAAAGCTGAATTAGACATGCTGCAGAAACTTAAAGAAATAAAGATGTTTGGATCGAAAATCAAATCAAAATTATGAGTTTATTCTGTTTATATTCCTGCTGTAGCACAGCGATACGGATGCTCGACTGTAAAGTGCCAATAATCGTTTTCCACACCCTTCCAGTTTCTCCACATTTTGATGTTTTACATCAAAACACAAAATAAAAGTTGCTTTCTTTGTGTTTAATGTTGCCGTTTGCAATGATGATCATCAAATCTTCTGAAGTTTAGAGTAAAAACAACAAAAAAATTTAATAGAGCTCAGAGAGGTGTAGATTCAGCTCCTTTTTACAAACAGCAGGGTCTCAGTGGAAGCGTCTTCGACACTGATTGCTGCCTGTTATTTACCAGCTGCACCTGCAGTCAGCTGATCTACAAAAAGAAAACACATCTGCACAGCAGCAGGCCGAGGCATTACATCACTGGGGACTGTGATGACTAAATGTTCAGACTGAGAAAAAAAAAGGACACTAGTCTCTCACTGATCTTTAGGCTCACATGTTTGATGAAGAGCCGGGCCAGGCTGTCTGGATCACCCACACATTTCTCCAGCTCTCCCAGGAAATAACTGTGTGACACGAAGCACAGAAGGTCAGGCAAAAGCAGCCAACCAGCCAAACACACACACACGTACTCAGAGGCAGGAAACAAACAGCAGCAGGGGGTATGACACATGCTTAACAGCTATGAAACATGAGAAGTTTAGGGGGAAAACTTGTTAAACATAAGAGATGTTCATATTCAGAGGAACTCAGGGGGGAGACATTCTGACTCACTCCTTATGCCAGTCATAGATCTGGTGGATATTTCCAAACACAATCCTGTCCTTTCCTCTCAAGTCCTCAGGAACACCCTGATTACCCATGGTGGCCATGTAACCCTGTATAAACACAAACATGTATCTAAGTTGCTTATTTCTATACGGGAAATAAACTCCTTTGCTTTTGGTACAAATTAAGCAATGTCAGGTGTTTCTTATATAAATACAAATAAGTAGATCATTTGAGGTGAGGCATACCTGCACTATAAGTCCAAGATCTTCAACATATAGCCTTTCTGTCTCTATCAGCTCTGTTAGCACGTATCTGAAAGACAAACATTAAAAAACATGATGATGATCTCAGGGCTCTGTGCGAAATATCAATCATAGTTAGTCACAGTTCTCTCAGCATAAAGGCATGAAACAAGGGCAAACACATAGCCTTTATCTATAAAAGGGAAAAATGATAAAAGAGCAAGGGGATCATTCCACAATTTGGGGGAAATAATTGAAATCGGACAATTGCCCGTGGTTTTCAAAGGGGCTTTTGGGACTGCCAGGAGCAGCTGGTCCATGGACCTCAGCAATCCTGAGGGGATAAAGAAGTTAGAGAAGTTACAGTATTTGGTATAATGCTTTAGACTTACATGCTCTTCTCTAAAGCAATGTTTCTCTCTTCTTCACTGTCCACTGTACCAGAACACTGGCTGGTTGAGTCATCGGTTACAGTACAGCTGTCCTCCCGTTGCAGAGTGTTGATGCTTTGACTCTAAAACACAAAAGGAAAACATTACATCTTTTGGCATTTCTGTAACATACAGTATTACATTCAATCAGAGAGGTCAGTTGGTTAAAGAGCTCTGGATGACTGTGAAATAAAGAGTAGAAAAGTAACTCTAGGTACTTTTATTCAAGTAGTATTGTAGATACAGCAGTATTTTAATCTGTATGCTAGTTAAAAATTCTGTTACTTCTTCCCCCACTGCAACACAATGCTGTGGAGCAATCCATTCACACACACTAAAATCATTAGGCTTCATGCACGGCACATCCAAGGCAAGTTTATTTGTATAGCAGTTAGTAATCGCCGCGGGAAACACATCAGTGGGGCAATTTTGAGTAACCTGAGAATAATAAGCACATTTTCTGTGCTGCTGAGGAGAGTGTTGGGCAGACAGCAAGGTTAATAATGAGCAGTTTGTCAAGTCATATACTGTAACTGAGAGCCTGCTAACTGAAAAATGCACAGAAAGCTGTTAAGTAACAAACATCACTCTTCACCTAAAAGCACTGTAATCTAATGTGAATTTAACTGGAATCCTAATTTTTATCTTTTGCCTCAGTGAACAAGAGCATATTGCAGAATCAGAACATGTTGTCAAGTAGATCAAATGTACATTTTATATTTGGAGAATGATTCAAATGTGTGGAGCTCAACTGGTTTGCAGGGATGCTCTGTTCTGCAATGACTTGCTGTTGTGCTGTCAGATAACTGGTAATGCTCTGAGATCAGGGAGCAGCTCAGCGGCTTCTCCAGCAAACAGTTTAATTTTCTAATTTATTCAAATTACTGAAAGAAAAAGCAGCAAGTACAAGTAGCACATGTACAAAGCACTACTACTTTAGACAATGTATTACACAACATCCCAACTTTCCATAGTATCCTGGCCCGATTCACCTGACAGTGTCCAGACTTTTTGCGTGCAAACAAATTTATGGAGCTGCTCATACATGCTGGTGATTAGTGGTTGTTACTAGTCTCTGCGCCAGGCTAACTGCCTTTTGGATGTTTGTTATACTGACCATACAAACCATGTATCCAATATATTTTCCAAACTATTAAACTACTCTTTTAAAGGGACAGTAAGACTGTTTATAGTAACCCAGGCAGCAGCAGAGTAAACAGTTAATAACTGAAAATAAATATGAAGCTACAGGTATCTAAGCAATGACATTTTTCTGCAGGGCCATGAGTTAAAAAAAGGCTAAAAGTGAGAGCAATCATTTATTAAGAAAAATAATGTGCTTTATGAGTTAAAGGATTAATTTAATCATTTAAAAATTCCTCTTATCACCTTTGCAAAGCTTACAAAACTTTACTCTGTCATCTTTGGAGAACTGTCCAACATCCACAGACCTGTTTCTCACCTTGCCTTTGAGGCTCTTCTTCTAATTTTGGCATGCACTCCGCCCTCAACCCTAACCCTGTTAAAGGCTGTTTTCTTTACTTAATTACTTCCAGATGCGATCAACGAAAGCCCACAGGATTCAATCTACTCCACTCCCTCTCAAAGATTACTCAGTACAGTGTAGGGTTTCTGAGAAATATTGTCGGTGCTTTTATATATTTATTTGTGTGTGAGCGTGCACATGAAAAATGCAGCAAAATTGAGTCATAATGCACAAAGGTCAGGTGGTGTATATGAATAGGAGTGCTTTTATATGGGCAGGATGTAGATGGAGACATGTGCAGTGTAAGTGTAATTATGCTTTAAGTTATTCATTATCTGCTACAAGCTCTGCATTACATTATCAGAAGATTTAATAACAAGAGACACTCCATGGAAAATCTGTGGGAAAGTGCAGAGGACTTTACTGTTTTTTGTGTTTTTAAAATATATTCTTAACCAACAAATTGCCCAATTAATTGTTTAATTCACAAATCAAACATTTGCCTTAAAATCTGTCTAATAAAATGTTTTTTATGGCCCAGAAGAGGCAGCGGAGTTTCTATTGATTTGATTTTGCATGATAGAGCTTTAAACTGAATCCATCCATGGCAAGTCAGATTGTGTTCACAGACAATGTTTTCTAGAAGTGTTCCTGACCCATGCAGTAATTTCCATGACAGAATCATGCCTATCTTTCATATAGTACACACAATTCTGATTTGTCCCGTGACCCTTTGATGATATTATGGACTGTAGACGATGACATATTTCATCTCTTTACAATAAGTCTTTACAATTTTACATTGAGGAACATTATTCTGAAATTTTTCCACACGTTTTTGCAAATTGGTGACCCACTGCGTCTTTAAGATGCTATTTTTATACCCAGCTATGTTACAGGTCTGTTGATGCTTAATCTAGGTAGTTTTTTTTTTTTTTTTGCTTGTTTTTTCTTTTGATTGTCAAATTGCAGTCCGAGAGTCAAAATACTTTAATTAGTAACATACACAGAGGAAAAAAAATAAACGAAGGGCTCTTGGAGTGTGCATATGAGTGTGTGTTTCTCAAGAATCTTTCATCTGATCTTCTTAACACTTTTCAGGTGTACTCCTGTTGTTCAGTTCTCATATTCTGGCTAAAAGCTGTTTTCTGTTAGGCTTTCTCAACAGTCTGACACACAGCCTGAGAGCAGGAAAGAGAGGCACATGCAGAGTCTCTAACAGAGGAGAACCATTACTTTAAGAACTTACATTTTAATCAGGGAGCTAACATAAGATAAATCTGAATGATACTCTATAGAGCTATGTCTAGCCCCCCACTACAGACTGGTGGCATGTCAAGGGTGTATTCCAGCTTTTAATTGAATTTCAATTCAACTTTTGTATAGTGCCAAATCACAACAACAGTTGCTTCAAGGCATTGCATGTTGTAAGGTAAACACCCTACAGCAGTACAAAGAAATAAGAGAAAACCCCAACAATCATATGACCCCCTATGAGCAAGCACTTTGGCGACAGTGGGAAGGAAAAACTCCCTTTTAACAGGAAGAAACCTCCGGCAGAACCAGGCTGAGAAAGGGGCAGCCATCTGATGCAACTGGTTGGCGTGAGTAAATGATGACAGGACAAAGACATGCTGTGGAAAAGGGCCAGAGATTAATAATAACAAAAAAAAAATAGATGAAGAGAGGTGTATAAACATAGTGAGTGAAAAAGGTGACTGAAGAAGACTCAATGCATCATGGGAATCCCCCAGCAGCCTAGACCTATTGCAGCGTAACTAAAGAAGGATTCAGGGTCACCGGATCCAGCCCTAACTATATACTTTATTAAAAAGAAAAATTTTAAGCCTAATCTTAAAAGTAGAGAGTGTGTCTATCTCCTGAATCCAAACTGGAAGCCGGTTCCACAGAAGAGAGGCCCGAAAACTGAAGGCTCTGCCTCCCATTCTGCTTTTAAATTATTTAGGAGCCACAAGTAAACCTGCAGTCTGAAGGAGATATCCTGGTCAGAAATGACTCCAAGATTCCCCACAATGTTGCTGGAGGCCAGGGTAATGCCATCCTGAGTAAGTATCTGAGTAGAAACAGCATTTCTAGGATTTTCAGGGCCAAGTACAATAACCTCAGTTTTATCTGAATTTAGAAGCAGAACATTTGAGGCCATCCAGGTCTTTATGTCTCTAAGACATAGGTGTCAAACTCTGACCCGTGGGCCAAATTTGGCCCGCAGCCTAATTACATTTGGCCCGCGAAGCCATACCAAATTACTATTAGAGCTGGCCTACTGGTATTATACAGCTAATATATATATTGTTTAGTATTAAGCTTTGCTTGTTCCATATTCAGTTTTACAGCAAAACGTGTTTGAGTCCATAAGAAAAGATTCATTCTTATATCTGGAGGATTAAATATATTTCAATAAATATTAACGTTAGCCCGCGACTTTGTTTCAGTTTTGAATTTTGGCCCACTGTGTATTTGAGTTTGACACCCCTGCTTTAAGACATTTCTGCAGTTTAACTAATTGGTGTGTGTCATCTGCGTAGCAGTGAAAATGTATGCTATGCCTTCTGATGATACTGCCTAAGGGAAGCATGTATAATGTAAACAGAACTGGTCCTAGCACTGAACCCTGTGGAACTCCGTAATTAACGTCAGTGTATGAAGAGGACTCTCCATTTACATGAACAAATTGGAATCTGTTATATAGATATGATACAAACAACTGCAGTGCAGTAACCGTAATACCTACAGCATCTTCTGAGAGCTAACGGGGCTAAGCTACCTGCAAAGAAAACTGCAAAGAGGCTACATTTATTACAAGTATCATTATTACTAAAGGACACCGAGGAGTAACTAAACATCTGACACACAGAAGGAAGGTGCAAGAGGGCCATGCAGCTACCAAGTTGGCTACAAGCTAAGTTAGCGAATCCCTTAAGAAATAGTGAGTGAATACTGTGAATATAATTAGCAGCAACAGAGAGTGTGCTGTAGACTGTAAATGAGTAATTCAAACTTGTTGTGACAATTAAACAAGACTATTTTTTAAATTGCATTGTCACATTATTTTAGTAAGGACTCGTTAACAACAAAAATGTAAAAATGTATATATATTTTACACCAGATACCTTTCCTGTTGCAATCCCCAAGGAAAATAAGAGTTTGTGTCTAATTCCGGGGTCTTTTGCTTGTTCTGCAAATACATAAACCACTACAATATAGAGCCACCATGTTAAAGAAATGAGCTCATTGTTTTTTATGTATGAAAGATTCAAAAATATTGACTGATACTTCCGATTTTTAAATCACCAAATATGGGTTGGAATACAAAGCTCTTCATGCACACATGTATGTTTGTGTGTGAATTCAATTATACCTCTAACGTAGTCATCATTTAATGTGTTATGTTGTGGATCAATGTTCAGTCCTTAACTGCCCACAAGTGACACAGATCATTTAGATGACGATGATGGGCTGATAACTCGTGGAATAATAAATGAATTAGTATTGTCATGTTTTGGCATTCCTGCTGTGCTTACTGTGTGAGTTATTTCCTGTTTTATTTTGTTATCCTTGGTTACGACCTCTCAGTTGTACTTCCAACCTTTGTTCTGTTTTTTTCTGGACAACCTGCATTCAATTAGTCAGTCAGTCCCCTGAGAATATATGCCATCAGCTGTCCACGTTTCACTTACCAGACTGACTTGTCTGGATAATAGTCAAGCTTTTGTGCGCATGTTTGTTCCTAGATTTCTCAGTGTATCACTTTTGGGATTTTTTTCCTTTTTTCTGCCCATTTCAGGATTTGTTTTCTTGGATTTTGAGTTTTCCCCGTGTCTTGTGTGTCCTATGTTTGGGTCTTGCTTCTTCTGAGAACCATCATAACTACCCTTTCAAGTATTTATTGCACAAATACACAACAAAATTGTTAGTTGTTTTTTTCTTCATGTGCATCAATGTACCAGGTTGTATTCACAGCATGCAAAAGAAACATTTACTGCCTGTGTCTGATATGGATGAATTTTAAAAGTGTGCTTCTAGCAGAGTTACTTTTATGACTTCTATGAGACCTATTTATGGTGTTTAACTGCTGAGAAAGAAAGAGGCTTTGAATCAGTTGCATTTATAGGTGTGTAAAGACAGGTTAGGCGTAACATCATTACTAGACTCTGTGCGTTTCTGCCTTGCAGGAGGTCCGATAAGTAGCTCGGAGAAGCTGGATGTAAAGGAGAATGAACTGCTGGATTCAACAGGCCATCTTTCCACTCCTGGCAACAAAAATAAACTGTAATTAGGAATAAATATATCATTATACTAATATAGCATATCTCAGTACCGTAAATGAGTTTATATGTCTGTCTTAAATACTAACTGTGTCTCCAGAGGTGAGGATGGTGTAGTTATTGTGCACTTCCATAGGCCTTTGCTGAGTTTCAGTGTGGGAAAGGATCAACATTGGTTGCCTCCCATCTGACCCAAACATCTGCTTCTCGCCTTTCCCCGCTCCACTTCTGGCATCAGAGCTCAGCTTGCGGACGGGATTGGTAAGCCATTTCTTCAGAGTGGTGACAGGGTGCCGTGAGCCTCCAGACGAGGAGTGCGAGCAGGGACTGGAGCCGCCTGAGGCCTGGTGAGGCACAGAGCCCACTGAGGGAGTGATACTGCCATCACTGCCTGCCACAGAGTACGACTCTGCTGCAAAAGGAGCAAGAAAGAAGGGGGGGAAGAGAACATGAATAAAGTCCAGGAGCTAATTGCAGGGTATATCCTCATAGGTCAAATGTTGCAGACAGAATTCTGCACAAAAATGTTCAATTTCCTGTCTTTATCCCACACTGTAACTTCAGTAGCTGCAGCTACTGTACCTACGGGCACTAAATGATTTTAAATACCAGAGCTGGTCTGTTCTCACAAGGAAAGGCTAAATAAATTCAACTGGAAATGTTATAGTAAAAGTTGATTTGCGTGCATTTGTTGTGCAAATTCACAGGAAAATGTAGTTAAAGCAATACTTTTGTAAAATAATAATCATTTTTTTAAAAGATCTCTCCTATTTTAACATTCTTTTACTCAACACTATATAATTTGATTTATTTTGTTATGCATTAAAGGAAATACAAACCCAGCACCAGAAAACAGTTGGAGCACTGTGTAAAATGTCAAATAAAAGTAAGCTGCCAAACCATGGATACTATCAGAAGCTTTTCATGGTCTTGCTCTCTTCTGTTTCATGTTTTCCAAGCAGAATTTCAAATTTTGATTTGTCTGACCACAGAACAGTTTCCACCTTGTAGCCTCAGGCAATTTTAAGCGAACTTCGGCCCAGAAAAGCCAGCAATGTTCCTGGATCATATTCACATGTGACTTCTTTGCATCACAGAGCTTTAATCTGCATTTGTGGATGGCACGGTGATTTGTGGAAGTGTTCCTGAGCCCATGCAGTGATTTCCATGACAGAATCATGCCTGTTTTTAAAGCAGTGCTGCCCAAGAACAAAATACACAACATCCAATACTGATTTTCTGCCTTGTCTCTTGCACACAAAGATTTCTCCAAACCCTCTGAATCTTTTAATGATATTACGTACTGTTTACAGTTTACATTGAGGAGCATTATTTTGAAATTGTTCATCCATTTGTAGATTGCAGTTTTTTGCTGATTGGTGAATCTCTGCCCATCTTTACTTCCGAGGAACTCTGCCTCTCTAAGATGCTCTTGTTACACCCAGTCCCAAAACTGATCTGTTGCCAGTTGTTGTGAGCTGTTTGAGGGCCACTAACTTTTCCAGCCTTTTGTTGCTCCTGTCCCAACTTCTTTAAGATGCGCTGCTTCCATCAAATTCGAAAAAATGTTTTATTGTGAATAAAATATCCACTTATGAGATTTACAAATGATTGCATTTTTTTTTCTCAAATTTGGGGAATTGGGGATGTAGTAGTGTAGTAGTATTCACATCATTTAGTTAAAAAAGTAGGTATAAAAAGTTAAAGTTGGCATTATGAAGCAAATGAACTTGTTTATATATCGTGTTATATTATTTATTGTTAGTTAAATATTTTCATGGAAAACTAATGTTTTAGCTTGTCATTGTAGAGCATTTTCTTTAAAAAAAAATAATAAAAAAATAAAGTGGCAACTATGTCAGAACTCTTCTGGTAAATATAGCTAGTGACCCCCGGATATATATCATGTTCATAGGATCAAACCTTTCTG
Source organism: Aulonocara stuartgranti (assembly GCF_965226115.1). Taxonomy (NCBI): domain Eukaryota; kingdom Metazoa; phylum Chordata; class Actinopteri; order Cichliformes; family Cichlidae; genus Aulonocara; species Aulonocara stuartgranti. The sequence continues at coordinate 22,231,877 of NC_138943.1, read as the reverse complement.
ATAACACAAATTAAAGCATTTTAAAATAGTCACAACTGAGATCATCATGTTTGCACTGAATGTTCTCAGTCAGCAGCTCAGCCTGGACCAGTACCAGAGATGACACCGTTTAACACCACAGCTGGATCTTGTTTCCAGCTTTAAGTCTCTCCACTGTGGAAACTGGTATCAAATCGTGAACCACACGGTTTTAATCAAGAGCTGCAACCTTAAAATTTCACTCTGTTTTGCTGATCATAGCAAAATGAAATCTTTCAGGAGCCCCATTTTGTCATTTTGGATTCTTCCCAGAAGCCACTCTTCCCTGTCAGCACATTTATGTAAGCTGTAATCATAATAACAAGCTTTCTAGAAGCCAGTGGAAAACTGGGTCAGCCATTTGCCAAAACTGCCTGATGCAGCCATTAAACAAGACACCATACTGACAATAAAATACTAAATCATGTGGGATTTTTTTTTCCTGTTCCATTTTAACTCCTTTTATTTTAAAAAAGACTGGAAAAAAACTGTTCCCTGTGTACAAAAACAGACAAATATTAAATGCACTATTCATGATATTTGCACGATTAGTGATACCGACTGATGCTTTCAGCCGGCATGAAGATATCCTACAAAACAAAACAATACATTTAATGGAGGCTGCATTCAAGTAAGATTATATACTAAAACAATTGTCTGCTGCTTTATTCGTGCAGTGAATAACACAAGCCGATTTCTGTAATGGGATGATTTAGACAGAGGGGAGGTGTTTGTGTCTGTTTAGAGTTTGGGATTGTTGACACGTTCAGAGATGAACTTGTCAACAGCTTGCTTATATTCTAAATGAACATGCTGACCAAAAATAATGGAAGAGTCTGGAAATGTAAAAGAAATAATGGTGAATCCAAAACAAGATGAATTTAGAGGATGAAGAACACAGAAAATAGATGCATGAGAAGGTGAGAACAAGAAGTAAAACAGCTAGAAGACATTATCCAGTACTAACAATTAGGTTTATAACGTTCTTCTCTTTATGTTAAAAACAAACAAACAAACTGTGGAACAGCGGTAAGCAAGCAAGTTCAGGGTTCAAATCTGACTGACGCTTGCATATTTTCACTGTGCCTTCATGGGTTGGATGCTTTTCTGTGTCCCTTTCTCATCAGTACTGTCGCAGATGTCGACCCTGTCCGGGTGTACCATGCATGTTGCCCACTGTCAGCTGGAAACTACTAAGATGACAAGTTAGGATAACGAATGCATATATTAGTTCTCTGGACCACAGCAGAGTCACATCACTGGTGAGTGCTACAGCCAAAATCACGCACAGTATAAAATGATGTTTTTTTCAGTTAATTTTTTTTATTTTCAAAGCAGATGTTTCAATCAGTTAAGTGACTGCAGCATCTTTATCAGCATCTCAACAACTATGTGATCCAAATAAGTACAGAACAAATTCAAACGAGTCACTACAAACAACCCCGAGCAGAGACTGCCATCTGGTCTCCTTTTTTTTTTTAAATAAAAAAAAAAAACAACTATCAAGGTCATTCATGAATGCTGTCAACCACCCCAACATCTGTTAAAATGAGGTATGTACAAATCACTGCTCGTTTTTCTGCAAATACACTAACATTTACCCTGAAATGACTCTTAGTATTCATAGTGGCTTCTCTGACACCCAGATCAGCGCTGAGCTGAGCAACTCAGCCGGTCATGTTTGTTTAAAATTGTTATGTAAGGTGTCATTTTCCAACAGAGCAACAGCTGGACCACCATCAGGACTTAAGGGAGTGTTTGAAGTGCATGCAAGGATGCATGCTGCTAATGCATCCACGCATTCAGACATTACAGACATAAGATTTTTATTTTAAATACATAGTTTTATATTCAGTTTAAAACCTGTTGATTTAAACTGTAACATTAGCAACTATTTTCAGGTGGTTTCACAACATAAATGCTCAACAACATACAGATCCATGGATAGATGAGAGTTTGGAAGAGGATAATTTTCTCTGCATCCATGCCCAGATGGAAGGAGATGACAGTAAATGAGACCAAAACATTAAGGAGGGGTCACTCACTCCAACAGTAATCCTTTCTGGTGCATTTTACTACAGTATGGAGTTTGATATGTGAGGGCAGAAACTGACTCACTGAACTGGAGTAGACCATCTGGGTAGTTGTGGATTATTTCTAAAGCTTCTAGTGAGTCAGCAAATCTTACCCCAGTTGGAATCACATCGAGAGTCATTCATAGTCAGTTATCAAGGAAAAGGAGGCCAATTGACCTTTTTTGAGCATTTAACTTGCTACTTTGATGTTTTTCCACTTTAAAGAAGTGTAGGTCCTCCCATTCTCTAGTTTTATAGTTAGTCTCCTGACCAGTGTCAGCACTGACCACATTTCCTTGATGTGTGCACAGAAAGAATAACTGAATAACTTTTGCAACTGAGTGTTCAAATAACTCACTTAAATATTTTGAATTAGTACCATGTCTGGCTCACAGTGAGTGACAGCAATCGGTACATATTATCTAATTCTAATTTTCTAATGCTTTAAAAATTATGTTAAACATTTTGCAACATAACTGAACGCTTAATTACAGTTAAAGTTACAGTTAACATCATAAAGTATTATCCATCCAGGAAATTAAATTGATTGTATAATTTGATAGAAAATCTCTCCTAATAATCAGATGCCAACATGCGCTTTCATTTATTTAATTTATTTCAGTGTTTTCATCTCATTAAGCGTCATGTGAGGGAGCTGATTATTCATCTGTGCGTCACATTATCTTCCTGCTGATGGAAGAAATGATGATCACTGCAGTCTCAGTTTATACTTCTTCTGTCATTAAAAATACAAATCAAGCAAGGTGTATGTTTTCTGTGTACACCCACAGAAGTATATATCCAGTGCAATACACAGAGAGGAATATGTCTGTTTATATGCCAATGAGTGTTTTTACTCCTTAGCCACAAAGACGACTTATCATGTAGGCATGAAGTTATAATTATTCCAGTAAAATAGATTTAAACAGGATCTGATCGAGACCTACCTGTGCACAAAATACACACCTGTTTAGACATGAGCCGCAACTTAAAGCCCTGTTTATTTAATTCATAAAGACCTCATAGTACCATATTATACAAACTGATCACTTTGCTCTCAGACTGCTGGTTTACTTGTGGTTCCTAGAGTTTCTAAAAGTTGATGGGAGCCGGAGCCTTCAGCGATCAGGGCCCTCTCCTGTGGAACAAGCTCCCAGTTTGGATTCAGGAAACAGACATCCAGGAAACAGGATCAGGTGACCATAGGCCATCCTTTAGTTATCCTGCTCTTATAGGCTCAGACTGCTGCAGGTCCTCTTAGCACTTCTTCTCCACTCACCATTTTCCCTCCCTATGTGTTAATACACCACAGCAGCGAGTCACTACATGCATTTTTCCCCCACAAGGTTTGTTTTGTCCCGTCTCCCTCTGCTCTCTCTCTCTCTGCTGTTTTCTTTCCTGTCACCCCTCCAACCAACCACAGCAAACAGCTGCCCCTCCCTGAGTCTGCCAGAAGTCTCTTAAAAGGGAGATGTTCCTTCCCACTGTCACTTGCTCATAAAGGGTGGTCTGACTGTTGGTAACACTGTAGGGTCTTTGCCTTACAGTAAAAAGCACCTCATGGATTGCTACAAAATAAACTTGAATTGAACTGAATTTTGAATTACATTAATTTTACATGAGTGTAAATTAATTCTGCATGGGAAGTTCACTACAATATCAAACCATGAAAGATCCACAGTGGAACAAAACAGTGTGTCAGCAGCACGTACACAACTTCCTGCATAAAGTCTTACAGCAAGATATTAACTTATTGTACACATGAAGTGCAATAAGTGATGATTTAAGACACAGACTGTGGGTTCCCCTCAGTGCTTGGATTACCTAAGAATAAAAAATAACTTTGAACTAACCCGCTTTTACTCATACTGGTTACTTACACACACTGTTCCTGCTAACGTCTATTGCTAAATACACGAGCTACACAGCGTACGCCATCTTGCCTCATTGTAGGTAAGGTTAAGGACAGAGTTTAGAGTGAAAAGATAAAAAGTAAGCATCACATTGACCATTGAGCACATACCAGAAGCACACATTATTGTTTGCATCGTGTAGCTAATGGTTCCCAACAAACACTGATGTAGAAATATATCACAACCGTGTTTCCTGTTCCATGATTTTAGGGCATTGTTTGTGTAAAATATGCACTATAAATAAAACTGCTTTGTCTTAGAGAAGACTGAAACCTTCCCTTGCTGCAGGTACTGTTTAACTTTATGCTGTGATGTAAATCTGGTTAAAATCAGACATTTAGTTCAGCAGGAAACATACCATTACCCAAAAAAGTGTAAGATGGCTAAGTGAGTGTGTAAACTCCTGTATATGGAGGTGATCTGTGAAACTAGACACTTTCATGCTTGTTACTCATCGGGTTTACTTCTACACATGCTGGCAAGGATGATGTCACACACACTGGCTAATTGGCTATTAATCAAGGCAGTTTCTGCGCCACAGTGAAAGAATGTCTGGTGACACACCGAAAACTGTAGATTTCCAAGCAAGTTACCCAAAAATACTTTAACTGGAAGTGTTTCTCTGTCTTTATAAATAGCACTTGGACATTGTGCCAAATGAAATGAGCAATCAGTGAGTAGGATCACAGAGTGAAGGAGAAGAAGGAGGTCTTGTAAAATAAAGGAGAAATCTCCATACCAAACAAGATAAACACTATAAAATGAGAAGAAAAAAAATGCTGAATAAATAAAAGGCATGAGCAAAAAGATGTTAAAAAGCAGTTAGTGTTTTAGTGTCATCTATGACTAATCCACAAATAGAAAACAGATATTTTTAGAAATGTCTAGAGGGGGGTGGCGGGGGAGGGGGGGGGGGGGGGGGAAATCACATCACTAAGAAGATGAGTATCCCAAAGGAAATCAGGAGGTGAGAAAGTGAGGCAACGCAACGCTGCTTTCATTTTCACATTTTACATGCCTGGTTGCAGGGTCTGCCACAGTGCGGAGAGCTGCCCTGTAATCACTTCCTGAAACAACTGGAACAACAGAGGATTTAAGGGTTGCAGTTGTGGGACATGGCTCTGTGTCTATGCATGTGCCTTTGTGTGTGCATGTCTTAATATGTGTGTATTTACAGCCGCATTAGCTATGAGGCAGTGTCACAGTATTAGGGGAATGATTTTTTCTACATAGAACAGCACTCAAAAATGCATCCAACGTGAGAAACAACCAGATGAGAATTTTTTTTCTTTTCTAGCCATGGCTATGGGCATATGCACCTAATCTCAGTAAACTAATCCTTAATCAAACAAATAAGGAAATCCAGTGAAATGCAGTTTGTTTGTCAAAGGCTTTTTGTGGAAGTGATTCATTATTTGAGCCAACGAGAAAACAAGGGAATTTCTACAGCAACCCACACAACACAGGTATGTCATAATGAAATAAGGACTTAGTCAGAACCCCTTGGCATCAAATTTTAATGCATCGAGTACCCTTACGTGTTATTGTTCAGTGTGCAAGGTTAATGTTGCAAATGTTCCAATGATGCAAAGGGCCATATTTTAACACAAACCACAATGCTTTCTTAAATCTAACCAAGTCACCTTCATCCCTAAATCAAGCCATGGACTAGTAAATGACATAGTGGGGGTATTCTGAGAACATGGCCCTGATCCAGGAGCTCACACCTCACACCACAGCAAGGCTGGGCCCAGCAGACGTCATTTACTAACAGTGCACTCGGACAATATTTAAGACAAAATGTAAACAGCTGTTATTAGTAGCAGTAGTAATCGTAGTAGTTATAGTGGTAGTAGTTTTAAAGACTTCCTAAATATACTAGGACAGCCAGACCTTGATCATTTTTTCATGCGCATGGTCACAGTATGAAAAACTGGATAAGATATGCCCTGACATCCTCAAGCATCTCGATGTATCTGCTGCAATACTGCATGGAGTTCTGAAATAGTGCCAATGGTTAGCAGACCGAAGAGGTGGTCCCCCTTTTTAAGCGAGGGTGCTGCAGAGTATGTTCCAGCTTCAGGGGATCACAGTCCTCAGCCTAGGAAGGTTTTTACCATGTTACTGGATAGAGGAGTCTGTTAACTGAACCTTTGAGTCAGAAGGTTTAAAGTTTAAACTTATTGATTTGGAAAAGGCATATCTCTGTGCTATTTGGTCCATGAATAACTGTTGTGAGAGCTTGGTCCAGATTCCAAGGATTAAGACTAGCTCCCAGTTGTGTAGGACTTTAAATGCTTTCCCTTTGTCAGAGATTCTGTTCATAATTTGTATGGACATGACATTTTAGGGGCAAAGGGTTTACCCTATGGTCATGTTAGCTTCACTGACCAATGACCTCCAGCTCACACTGGGGTGTATGTACTGTATGTGTGAAGAGGCTGGGATGGGAATTAGGACTTCCCAGACAGAGGGCATGGTTCTCAGTGAGAATGAGTTGCTACCCCCAGTGGAGGAGTTAGAGTATCTTGTGGTCACAAGTGAGGGAATCGTTGTGGTGAAGAGACAGCTGAGTGTGAAGTGAAAGCTGCTTATTAACTGATTGATCTACAGTCCTGCCCTGACCTTTGGATAACAAACTGTTGGTAGTCACCAAAAGAATAAGACCGTGGATACAAGCAGCAGAAATGAGTATCCTTCGAAGGGCATCTGGGCTCTTCCAAGGTCAGGAGATAGCTTAGGAACTCAATCATTCCGGAGGAGCTCAGCTCAATCAAAATGAACCAGTTAAGGTGGTTTGGGCATCTGGCTAGGGTGCCTCCTAGGGAGATGTTTCAGGTTCCACCCCAGGGTGGACCAAGGACACGCTAACGAGATTATGTCTCTCAACTGATTTTGGAATGTCTCAGTATCCCAAAAGCAGGTAACATTCAGATAATTTTTTTGAAAAACATCCTTCTTGGCAGTTTACCTCCATCCATAGGATTATGATGATCTTCTAACAGGTGAAGTCGAGGGAAGAGATTTTTGGTTGAAAAGTTTGCATAACTTTTCACCTGAAACTTTCCTGTTTCCTGTTTTCCCGTACAATGAAATGGAAAATATTAATAATTACCCGAAACCGAACAGATGAAAGATACATGCAAATAATTAAAAGATTAAAAATCAAAAGTAAATGAGGAAGGATCGATGGTCTTTATTATATTGTATAACTGAATAAAAGCTCTTACTTTGCAGTGAAACTACAGAGTCTGAATGCATCTCCTCATATTACAAAATATGAACACTCTGCAACATCTTGCAGACACCGCAACAACAGATGAATAAACCTGCAGTAAAACTTCTACGTACCTCTGGCTTTGACAAAGCAGCAGCCACATTTGCTGAGTAGTTTTCTAAACAGGTGCTGACACCCACACCCTCGGTGATGGTGACTCCCTCTCATGGTGATGCACTTCTGCCGGTCCATTCAACACCATCAGAAATAGGCATAGTGCTGAGCACACACACACACACAGAAGCACATGCACACATGCACACACACTATTTCTGTGGTAATCCCCGCAGGAGAGAGGAAAAGTGTACACAGAGCTTCACAGCCATATTCCAAATTCGAGCAACAACACCTGATGGGGAAAAAAACTCCACCACTATCCCATGATTTGATGGCAAATCGCAGGAAAACCAGAGAGGCTGTTGAGGGCTTCGGCTTATGAGCCTCTCTGCGCTGGGAGATAGTGGGCAAAGATTATGAGAGGGACCAAAAGTAAGTGAGGGAGCGACAGAGGGGCAGGGAAGGGGAGGGGCCCTGATGAGGGAGGGATGGTAGCGAGCATGCTGTGCTGCTGCACCAGCATCTGTTTTCCAGTCCCTCCTCTCAGCCTCTCCCCTCCCCTCCTGATCCACTCTCGCTTCACACCTCCTTCATCAGCTTCTATTATCAGTGTTTGCTCTCTGCTTACCATTAGCAGGCATGAATAACAACGAGCATGAACTTTTCCACTGAACAGGCAAACAGTCATTTTCATTAGGCAATGCCTGCCTGTTGACTGGTCCACGTTTGGTCTGGGCTGGGTTAGCAAGAAAGAAAGTACACTATAAATCATGTTTTTCAAAGGAAGAAGTGCTTATTTGAATAATTTTGATGTTGACAACTATTTGCTACAAATTTGTTACCAATTAATCTCAGGTGTTCCCCACTTCCAGATTACAAAAACTATTCTACTTCTACTATTCAACACCACTTGACTCCAAAGGTTGCAGACCGTGGACTCTTAGTTAAAACAAATCACTCAGTTAAAGTAATAAAAGCTGAGAACACATTGTGTGCCATCACAACCTACTAAGAGACAACAAGCTGCAGATTTGGAAACACATCAACGACCCACATTTGTGTATTTCAGGAGTAGAGGGGAAAAAGTGAGAAAGTGTGAAAAGAAATACCACAAGCAGTCATAATTTCGTTTAAAGTCTATAAAAAAAAAAGCACCCCCAGTTACTCAAATGGGCCCGCACTCTCAGCTTAATCTACGATTTATGTTTTCAAAACTTTTAACTAAACCATTCTCTCAAATCAGTATGACAGCCTACTCTTCCCCGCTCGCCACCTGTCGATACCAAAGCACTGCCGTGGAAAAGCCAACATATGAAAATATCCTGTACACAGCCCACCGAGGTAGCTAGATGGAGGCGGACCGATTTAATCTCAAAGCCAAGATTAAGTATTCTTGACGAGATGATCTTACGAGCACAGCTGTCCGTGCTCGCAGCGGTGACTCAAGAAGATTTACGGGTAAACTCGCATGATCCCAAATGTGGACAAAGTCAATGAAGAAGGGGGAGAAAAAAGGAATAGAAGAATTTGACACAGCTTCATTTTTTACTATATGCAAACTGCAGTTTCACACACACATGCAAACCAACATTCACACATGACCAGTGCAAATGATGACATCTCAGTCCACAGAGGGGGAAATTACGGCTGCAAAAATGTCAAAATGCTCTCGTTCTGCCGGCCGTCGAGTTAAGCTTTTAAAAACTCTGCTGAGACGATGATCCCTCTGAGCTGAACTGCACTAATCCCGCCACAATTTAGGATTACAGTCCGTGCGTGCATGTGTATGTCAGCTTGCGCATGCCTAATCAGTCAATAACTAATCACCAGAATAACATAATGTGGGGTTGCATTTGGTGTTTATTTTGGTGTGTCAATTCTAACTCTTGTGCATGCGTTGCTTTTCTGTCAAACAGCTCCCCACTATGGGTGATGTAAGAGTTGCACCCAGCAGCAAACAGTGTGTGCAAATCACTCACTACTCACTTTATAGCAAGTATTGACTATATAGACATTTTATAGCACTTTCACTACACTACCTGAATTCAAAGTATCCCACAATTCCTCGTTAAATGCCGTGTACAACCAGTGGTCACTCCCCAACCACTGTATAGTATCATGGATCAAAAATGGCAGACAGATGAGAGGAAAGAAAGGAGCACATGACACTACTAACTTTGTGTATTAATTTTGGAAAAAATATGTTCTGTGTTTAATACAATGCTGTGTGTCAGTATTTATGTCATTATTTAACCTTTTTTCTTTTGCCACCTTCTGACTATGTAACAGCAATGGTGCATTTAATGGTGCAGAGAAAATTACTCATAGAACTCAGTAAACATGGAGCAGGGAGTCATGCATGAGTGAATGATTATCACTGGTCCAAACCGTGAACCTATCTTAAGCCAAAACAAGTTGTATTTGGTGCCGAAATCTAACCAGCAAGTAAACTTTAAAGTAAAAAGCAAGTGAAGATGAAATGAATCAGTCAGTAAAAACTAAGTAAAACATAGCCTGCTTTCCTGGCTGATAAACTCTGAGTTACTTCAGACTCTGCAGCACTTTAAAAGAGGACCATTATCACTAGGTGTACAGTAATGATGCAGGTGGTGGATTGTGAAACAACAGTGCAGGATAGCATGTGTTTAATATGGAAAACTAGTGAGATTTGACAACCAGGTGGCATGACATCCTGGGATACGAATCGATGCATACACTCACTGCGGTACCTTTGCAACCTGCGGTCACAGGTGACTTCCCGGCCCACTTCTCCCGAGTCCATATGTCCCGGCTATGACCATGCAACAACATTTTCTCCCTGCTGGTGTCTGAAATCTTATACATGGAAAAGACAAGCGAGTGATCAGTGAAGGGAATTGGATTTGTATTTTGATACATATATATGTGATAGATTAGGGGGGTAGGTAGATCCTACCAGACAGAGCTAATTATACCAGGCTAACACTCTGTTTCACCTCTCCTCCACCCCCTGTCTCTCTTATTTTTGCTTCAGCTTAAGTGGGTTCTTATCTTATCTGTGGAATTTCTCTTAGAGAACAAAAACGATCAGGAGAGTGGATGGTATCACAGCCTGGGGTCAATGATGTTCACTCAAGTTAAGCCAGGGTAATTGAATCTTAATAGTCAGCTTCTAGCCTACAAAACAAAAATGCAGAATGCAGCTAGATTTGCTGATCACCACCCCAACAAGTCTTACTGCATGACATGTGAGAAAGATCACATGCAGCTTATTTCATTTGAATAGATTTTTTTAAGGAAACCACACTGCTCTGCATGTTGTTGTCTTTGCATTTATGACAAATTCGAACGTGTGGCCATAAAAACAGCAAGAAGCGCGTGTCTGCATGCTGGCTAAATGACTAAGGCTCAGGATTTGGTTTTCCATAACAGATGACGAATTAAATTAAACTGAAATGAGCCCTATTTTAGGGCAAAATAGTAATAATAATTTTAATAATAATGTTAATTTGTTTGCACTCATATTAGCAAGAATGGAATCACTTTTAATGGATTTTGGAAGAAATTACATTTATGTGATTCTTTGCATTAGAAATCTAAAGACTACATGGCAAAGAGAACAAGATTTGAAAACAAAAAATATATAATTTGAATCAAATAATAGTTGCACAGTTTTTGAAAAATTACTTATTTTCCTGTATTGAGATGTCTTCTTGTGTTATGTAATTCAACATCCATTATACTGGATAATATTTGACATAAATTAATACCTAATTAAACATTTGTTCAAAAATATGCTGATATATACATAAGATTTTATATGAGACCATTTCCTTTTATGTCACACGGGTACTCACTTTATCAAGCTTGTATTCCAGAAGTTCTTCATTCCTCCCTTTTTCCAAAGTCTTCATTTTTCTTCCTCTTGAGCTTCTTCTATCATTGCATCATCTTTCTTCACTTGGTGCTGTACTCTTTCCCCTCATTAAATCATCCGTGCGCCAAGTTTTGGACTTTAATCAAAGGTAGAAAACAAGTTAAGCTTAGGCTTCAGAGAAACATCCAACTCATCCTGCCTGACAAAAAGACAAAAGCAGACAGCTTAAACTTTGCAGCGGGTCTCCTGCGGGAAGATGAGGACAGCTGGTCAATTTCAGTGGGATTTCTCCTTAGGCCGCTCTGGATTAGAGAGGGTCAAGCCATCCAGACAGGTCCTGCCATGTCCAGCAGATTCCTTGGGCTAATTTCAGACTGTTACTGCATTCCCAGAACAAAAAAATATACTCAGAATAGTTTATTAAAAACCTCAACTGTCTTATTATTATAATTATTATTATGATAAAGAAACACAGACTTACTGCCTTTTCTTTTAAACCAGATTTGATTTAACACTTTTATTCCAGTTTGTGCTCTGAGGTAATTCCTGGAATGTAAACAATCCACAGATTTAAATCATGCCAATGAAGTTTGTATATCCCATACACTTCTATCACAGATGTAGGATGTCATCACTTTCACTCTGCTGTGACCAACCAAAAAGGTAAATTTGAGAAATACCATCCCTGAACTGCAGCTGTTTGGGAATTTCTTTGTTTTGGAGTCTGTCCCATCTATTCCGAACACACTGGTCATGTCTAATGGGATTTGACTTTCTGCTAGTTAGTCTTAACAAATTAATTAGATTCCTTGGATTAAAGCAGTTTACTGTTAACATTTTATACTCGTAAATGAATTAAAGATGTCCACCAATAAAAATAATTTTGAAGACTGAAAAAACTTTTATATGGTAGTAGCTACTTATTTCCAGATTTTTATAAGGTGGTCAAAAAGAGGAGTGTATTCCTGTAAGCTACATCGACCTCTAGGTGACCCTGTAGAGATTGCTCTTTTTTTTTCTTCTTCATAATTTGAAATATGAAGGAGAAGAAAGCTATAATCTTTTATTTCACAGAAACATTATGAAGGATTATATTTGTTTGTCCACAGCTACTCGTGCACATGTTTATCTTCATTCTTATGACCGATCAGGGGTAAAGCAGCTCATCTACTAATGGGAAGGTTGGTGGTTCAATCCCTCGCTGCTCCAGACTGCATACCAAATATGTTTGGGAAACATACCGAACCCTGAGTTGCTTCCAATGCAATCATTCAAGTGTCAATGTGTGTGAATGTGAGACAGAAAGCACTTAGGCATAGAAAATGGGTGAATGAGTCATGCTGTATAAAGTGTTCTTCTACTCAAGTTGAGTAGAAGAACCAGTCCATTTACCATGTGAAATGTGTGATTTTAATATGTCGATGTCTGTCTCAGTTTTTTTTTGTACACAGGTCTCTTGTGAAAAAGAGATTTCAATCTCAGTGAGACTTTGTGTTTAAATAAATACTTCAATAATAATAATAACAACTGCATAGATAAATAGTCCTCAAAATTCAGAATGGTATGGCTGAATATTAGTCTAAACCTGCTACTTTGTAGCTTAGCATAAGGCCTTTTTAAACTGTTTAAGAGCAGTCCACTGCAACAGAGGAGTCGGAGCGTCAATCTGCATATTCATAAATCGGCAGTAAAAGTCGTAAAAGCTATTTTATTAAACAAGGGTATTATTTATGAAAAGTAAAAATCCAGATGTGGAGCTGAGGTGCTTTTTGAGGTTTGCATCAATGCTAGCAGTGGAACTTGAATAATTTGTAGAAGGAGAAAACTTAGTTCATCCAGCTAAGACATACTTAGCTTTTAACTGCTATTAAAAGATGAAGAGAGCAACAGGTAATCCCCTCTATAAAGCTGTTACAAGTGGGATGAGCTAAGCATAGGAGATGAGCACACAGTGCCTCAGTGAAGACTCAACGAAGACTCCTCCTCTTAGTTTTATGTCATGATGACAACATGTGGGATGGAAATGGGTAAAGTATCTCTGTTCACAGGCCTGGGAGGAAACGGCTCCTCTGCAAACAAAGCAGGAGGGCTGAAATCAGAAGTCATTTAGCACGAGTCACAGACAAATGCTGACAGGTTCATGCTACTTATGGTAAGTGTATGTATTTCCTGTTCATGTCTATGAGTGTCTCATAGTTTGACAGTCATGGTATTATTATTTATTACATAATGATGAATGACAGTCAATGCAGCAGATGCGCCTCTGAATTTTTATTTCTTTACTTCTGTTTTATGAACTGTGGCTTCACAGTTATGTACTGATATAAAATACTTGAGAAGTCTATACTGAGCGAATAAAAAAATGTACAGTTCAGCCATAACAGGTCATGGTTGTACCATCAAAACACCTGTCAGTGATGTTCTTTTTAGATAGATCTTTAAATCATATATTTGCAGTTTTGATTTCAGCGTAAAAATATGTAAACTTAACTTTTTGCTGTGCGGAGTAAAAATTATACAAGTCAAAAAGCAGAAGTGATTACTTTCAATACCTATGTTGGCTTCAGATTGAAGCAAGCAGGTTCACATGTGACCAAGATTACTCTGAGGTGGGTTGTTCCTCATTTAGCCGTGTTGTGTGTTCAGCAGGGCATTTAGATTCTTATCCAGTTAACAGTGAGGCAGCGCTGAGCTCGGACTCATGTCACACTTCATCTGTCACCAAGTGAACCTTTGATCTTCCTGAAGCCTGATATATAGCATGTTGTGATGAAACAACAGCTTTATGCTTAGAATAAGTGGACAGATTGTAAAACAATAGCTTGCTTTCCAGGAAGCCAAAAAAACATACATCTGACAGGAGGTTTCTGCCTGACCAGTTTCTTTTTTTGATATTGTTTTAGATGTAGACAAAGGCATTTGGGCCCATTTCACCTGTTCTGCTGGAAGATGGCCACTGCAGCGGAGGACCCCCACCTGGGATCAGGCCCTGACGATAGCGAAGTGTCTCCATCCGGGAGAGAGTCAGACTCAGATAGCATTCTTTCGGATGACTTGGTGCTTCCAGACTACACGCCAGAGAGAAGAAATGGGAGTGCAGCATCAACACTGTATCAAGCGTGCGCCCGTAATGAACCGGTCTCTCTGCAGACAGTGCTTGAGAGGGGGGTCACAAAAGAAGAGGCGATGGAGCTGGACATCAATGGCTGGGTGAGAGTCTCATCCATAATGAACTCATGATCTCTATGACTAGCAGTGAGCAACATATTGCAACATCGCTGATCTTAACTGTTAACTTCAAACCAACAGAATGGTTTAATGGTGGCGTGCTGTAAAGGTTTCCTAGAGATCGTACATGGACTTCATACCTGTCCATATGTTGACATAAATCACCAGGACAATGAAGGCAACACAGCACTGATGATTGCATCCCAAGCAGGTATGTTTTACCAACTTATTACAACTGGGGTGCTCACGAAAAAGTTAATTTGATGCAAGTGACATGTTTGCTATAAAATCTGTTTCAGTAAAGATGGGGATGGGTTCCCCACTCACTCTGACTGCATGGACAAACAGTTCAGGAAAGAGATAACTAAATGCATTCCTTAAATGCTGGTTAAAGCTTTATCAAGCAAAAAAGAAGCCATGTAAATGGACTAAAGCTCATTCAAAATGAACTGAGACAAAGTAGAAAATGGTACTTTGGTCAGACGTATCAAAACATTTGACATTCTTTTTGGAAAACATGGACAACAGCTGTGTCCTTCCAACTGACCATCCAACTTCTAAATCTTTCATCAGCTGAAAACATCTGGAACAACATGAAATTAAAAATATGTCAAAGGAGACCCAGGACTGTTGAGCAGCTAGAATCCTGTATCAGACAAGAACAGGAAAACAGTCTTCTCCCAAAAGTCCAGCAGGTGGTCTCCCCCGTTTCCAGATGTTTATGGACTGTTGTTAAAAGAAGCGGGGATGCTAGACAGTGGCAAACTGCCCCAACTGAGAGTTATTGGTGCCAGTAATCTCAAAGTGAGCTAATATTTTTGTATGTATGTTTTTGTTTGAACCTTTGATATGGTTTATGTGTTCTATTGTGAACAAAATCTGGGTTTATTAGGTTTGTAATTATTCCATTTTGTTTTTATATTTTACACAGATTCCTGAGAACTTCTTTGGGATTGGGATTGCAAATAGCTTGAGCTTGATTTAATTGGAGATTTAACCAGTTGCAAATATGCACTCAACTCGTGTTTTCTGATGCACTGTTGTATAAATTCTGTGTTTTTACAGGTCACATCATGACAGTGACGTATCTCCTGAACTATTATCCTGGAATAGACACAGAAATAAGGGATTGTAGAGGTTTCACAGCTCTCATCAAAGCTGCAATGACTGGCCGCACTGACGTTGTGGCAGCCCTTGTTATGGCTGGTATGTAAGAGTAGAGTGCAAAAGCACACTTTATTTCTCTGGATCATTACCTATACATTTCAGCTACCGGTATAAAAACAAAGGTATGGTATATTCTCTGTTTCTTAATGCTTTGGGAAATAGCAAATATGAATAAATATCCATCATTAATTGAGACTAGACTCTTATAGAAATATGTAGCACGCCCCTGCGGGCGGTTTATCCTTCAAGCTCGGGTCCTCTACCAGAGGCCTGGGAGCTTGAGGGTCCTGCGCAGTATCTTAGCTGTTCCCAGGACTGCGCTCTTCTGGACAGAGATCTCCGATGTTATTCCCGGGATCTGCTGGAGCCACTCGCCTAGCTTGGGAGTCACCGCACCTAGTGCTCCGATTACCACGGGGACCACCGTTACCTTCACCCTCCACATCCTCTCGAGCTCTTCTCTGAGCCCTTGGTATTTCTCCAGCTTCTCGTGTTCCTTCTTCCTGATATTGCTGTCATTCGGAACCGCTACATCGATCACTACGGCCGTCTTCTTCTGTTTGTCTACCACCACTATGTCCGGTTGGTTAGCCACCACCATTTTGTCCGTCTGTATCTGGAAGTCCCACAGGATCTTAGCTCGGTCATTCTCCACCACCCTTGGGGGCATCTCCCATTTTGACCTCGGGACTTCCAGGTTATACTCGGCACAGATGTTCCTGTACACTATGCCGGCCACTTGGTTATGGCGTTCCATGTATGCCTTGCCTGCTAGCATCTTGCACCCTGCTGATTGTCTCTGGGGCATCTTTACACAGCCTGCACCTGGGGTCTTGCCTGGAGTGATAGACCCCAGCCTCTATGGATCTTGTGCTCAGAGCTTGTTCTTGTGCTGCCATGATTAGTGCCTCTGTGCTGTCTTTCAGTCCAGCTTTGTCCAGCCACTGGTAGGATTTCTGGATATCAGCCACCTCCTCTATCTGCCGGTGGTACATACCGTGCAGGGGCCTGTCCTTCCATGATGGTTCCTCGTCTCCCTCCTCCATGGTGGATGGAACCATATATATATATATATATATATATATATATATATATATATATATATATATATATATATATTAGGGGTGCAACGATACTCGTATCGATATTGAACCGTTCGATACAGTGCTTTCGGTTCGGTACGCATATGTATCGAACAATACAAAATTTGTAATTTATTTTATCAACTTTCCTTCTGACGATGCTGTCTGTGTTGAGCGCTCAGTAAATCTGCGTTCGACTACTCAGCCTAGGCTGCACTGTCGAGCGCAGATCCACTGAGCGCTCAACACAGACAGCATCATCAGAAGGACGAGCGCAGGGCAAGCTAGCGAGACAGAAGTTAAGCTCTCCTTGCAACATGGCAAATTGAACCTTCCCCACCCTCATTCAGATGTGGCGTTTGGAATTATTTTGGTTTTCAT
Organism: Aulonocara stuartgranti; assembly: GCF_965226115.1. Lineage (NCBI taxonomy): Eukaryota > Metazoa > Chordata > Actinopteri > Cichliformes > Cichlidae > Aulonocara > Aulonocara stuartgranti. The sequence goes on along the minus strand of NC_138943.1, from coordinate 22,214,823 downwards.
GTGACGTATGACCCTGAAGGTAAGCGCGTCATGGACTAAAGTAAAACAGTATGTTGGATGTGCCACGCAATGCTCAATTACATGGGTGGGAACTAGTGTGTTAGCGAGCAGTTAGCTCGTTAAAGTGTTAGCCGTCTAGCCCCACGCAGGGGTAGCTCGATAACGGAGCACTAGTGGGAACACAACGAATATGACTGCACATTTACGCCGACATCATCCTAGTGCAAAGACAAGTGGAAGCAGACAAAAACAACAAGCATGCATGTTACAAACTTTACCCGAGTCATTTAGACAGCCGTTAGCACATGATTCTCCTTATGGGGACCTGATATGTTTAATATTGTGGCGAGCTCAGACAAGGAGGAGAGGGAGGTGTCGTTTGGTCTTGCTTACCGTGAGCTAGCCAGGGAGCACAGCCGTTTATTGACATCTGCAGAAGAACACTGCCGCTAGCTAACTCCTCAGCGCGGCAACCGCATAGCAACAACAACACACAGAGCGCCCTCTGACCCCGGAAGGACACACCGTCGCAGCGAGAAGGCGTCACCCGTCACTATGGCAACATAAACAAAACATAACTGTACAAACAGAACCCTGAACAGCCCTGACCCGCTACATAGCCCCCGCCTAAGGGGTCAGTCGTCCCCGACGACCCCATTGCCCCACACAAAGTCCTGCAAATGTCCAGGTGCCTTCTTTTGGCGCACCGGCCGGTCACGACCGGCGGGGGAAAAGTCACTCGGGTCAGAACAGAACATGGGGTGCCACCATCATCCCACTTCTGACACTAATGTGGCGAGCTCAGACAACGAGGAGACGGAGGTGTCGTTTGGTCTTGCTTCCCGTGAGCTAGCCAGGGAGCACAGCCGTTTATTGACATCTGCAGAAGAACACTGCCGCTAGCTAACTGCTCAGCGCGGCAACCGCACAGCAACAACAACAACACACAGGGCGCCCTCTGACCCCGGAAGGACACACCGTCGCAGCGAGAGGGCGTCACCCGTCACTATGGCAACATAAACAAAACATAACTGTACAAACAGAACCCCGAACAGCCCTGACCCGCTACAATATGCTGCTGAGAATATAGCCCAGAAGAAGCGTATAGTATAGCTTTTATTTTGGAAAGAGCCTTTTCTCTGTAATAAACTCTCTTTTCCAAAGATGAGTGACTCCTCAATCAGATACAGGTGTTACCGCGCCAGATCCGCGGCCCCGAACCGTAGTAAGGAAACCTCTGGCAGTTACTTGAAGGTTCCGTAACTGACTCGTAGCCGGCAACAGCTTACTATACAGGTCAACTCCGCTAGCAAAAAGATCGAAGGAGGCGTAGGAAACTGCTTCACCGAACTTTATTTCTTCTCTAAGGCACGAACACAGCGTACAGTGGGCTGAAACAGTTTACTCACAGCGAGCATCGCCGACACAACTCTGGCTGTCAAGGGAGTTATTATATTCCTTTTATTTATTTTCTTTCCGTCTCTTCTGTAGCTAACCGTTACTTTTTCCCCTTCTCCGCTCTCTCTCTTCACACACACACACACACCAGGCAGTCCCGCTACACACATCCCGAATACATTTCCCATCAGGCTTCATCCTTAAAGGGCCATGCCTGTAACACAGGGCTTGCAAAATCGGGCTAGCGATTTTTCCAGTCGGGCTACCAAAATCTATCTCTGCCCTGCCCGTCGGGCTATTGTAGGAAGGAAAAATATATGTCAATGCTTTTGCATTCTTTCGGAAATGTAGCTGGGTAATTATGTCATTGGCATCGGTGAGCCACTGTCAATATGTGACATATTGAAATCGCGTTTGAATTTGCGCTTGTTTTTTGCTTTCACTTTGCAAATATCCAGGTGCCTTCTTTTGGCGCACCGCCGGTCACGACAGGCGGGGGAAAAGTCACTCAGGTCAGAACATGGGGTGCCACCATCATCCCACTTCTGACACCAATGTGGCGAGCTCAGACAACGAGGAGACGGAGGTGTTGTTTGGTCTTGCTTCCCGTGAGCTAGCCAGGGAGCACAGCCGTTTATTGACATCTGCAGAAGAACACTGCCGCTAGCTAACTCCTCAGCGCGGCAACCGCACAGCAACAACAACACACAGAGCGCCCTCTGACCCCGGAAGGACACACCGTCGCAGCGAGAAGGCGTCACCCGTCACTATGGCAACATAAACAAAACATAACTGTACAAACAGAACCCTGAACAGCCCTGACCCGCTACATAGCCCCCGCCTAAGGGGTCAGTCGTCCCCGACGACCCCATTGCCCCACACAAAGTCCTGCAAATGTCCAGGTGCCTTCTTTTGGCGCACCGGCCGGTCACGACCGGCGGGGGAAAAGTCACTCGGGTCAGAACAGAACATGGGGTGCCACCATCATCCCACTTCTGACACTAATGTGGCGAGCTCAGACAACGAGGAGACGGAGGTGTCGTTTGGTCTTGCTTCCCGTGAGCTAGCCAGGGAGCACAGCCGTTTATTGACATCTGCAGAAGAACACTGCCGCTAGCTAGGCAACCGCACAGCAACAACAACAACACACAGGGCGCCCTCTGACCCCGGAAGGACACACCGTCGCAGCGAGAGGGCGTCACCCGTCACTATGGCAACATAAACAAAACATAACTGTACAAACAGAACCCCGAACAGCCCTGACCCGCTACAATATGCTGCTGAGAATATAGCCCAGAAGAAGCGTATAGTATAGCTTTTATTTTGGAAAGAGCCTTTTCTCTGTAATAAACTCTCTTTTCCAAAGATGAGTGACTCCTCAATCAGATACAGGTGTTACCGCGCCAGATCCGCGGCCCCGAACCGTAGTAAGGAAACCTCTGGCAGTTACTTGAAGGTTCCGTAACTGACTCGTAGCCGGCAACAGCTTACTATACAGGTCAACTCCGCTAGCAAAAAGATCGAAGGAGGCGTAGGAAACTGCTTCACCGAACTTTATTTCTTCTCTAAGGCACGAACACCGCGTACAGTGGGCTGAAACAGTTTACTCACAGCGAGCATCGCCGACACAACTCTGGCTGTCGAGGGAGTTATTATATTCCTTTTATTTATTTTCTTTCCGTCTCTTCTGTAGCTAACCGTTACTTTTTCCCCTTCTCCGCTCTCTCTCTTCACACACACACACCAGGCAGTCCCGCTACACACATCCCGAATACATTTCCCATCAGGCTTCATCCTTAAAGGGCCATGCCTGTAACACAGGGCTTGCAAAATCGGGCTAGCGATTTTTCCAGTCGGGCTACCAAAATCTATCTCTGCCCTGCCCGTCGGGCTATTGTAGGAAGGAAAAATATATGTCAATGCTTTTGCATTCTTTCGGAAATGTAGCTGGGTAATTATGTCATTGGCATCGGTGAGCCACTGTCAATATGTGACATATTGAAATCGCGTTTGAATTTGCGCTTGTTTTTTGCTTTCACTTTGCAAATATCCAGGTGCCTTCTTTTGGCGCACCGCCGGTCACGACAGGCGGGGGAAAAGTCACTCAGGTCAGAACATGGGGTGCCACCATCATCCCACTTCTGACACCAATGTGGCGAGCTCAGACAACGAGGAGACGGAGGTGTTGTTTGGTCTTGCTTCCCGTGAGCTAGCCAGGGAGCACAGCCGTTTATTGACATCTGCAGAAGAACACTGCCGCTAGCTAACTGCTCAGCGCGGCAACCGCACAGCAACAACAACAACAACACACAGGGCGCCCTCTGACCCCGGAAGGACACACCGTCGCAGCAAGAGGGCGTCACCCGTCACTATGGCAACATAAACAAAACATAACTGTACAAACAAAACCCCGAACAGCCCTGACCCGCTACAATATGCTGCTGAGAATATAGCCCAGAAGAAGCGTATAGTATAGCTTTTATTTTGGAAAGAGCCTTTTCTCTGTAATAAACTCGCTTTTCCAAAGATGAGTGATTCCTCAATCAGATATATTTATTTTTTTAATTATTTCTGTTTCAGCAACATTAAATTTAAAAACTGTACTTTTGAGTTAAAATATATATTTATAATTTTAATAAATGACAAATTAAAAAGGCATGAACATTTTTTTTGTATCGAAAAAATATCGAACCGTGACACCAAAGTATCGAACCGAACCGTGAATTTTGTGTATCGTTGCACCCCTAATATATATATATATATATATATATATATATATATATATATAAACAACAGATTAGTCACTTACACATATGAGCTACTCAGCTAGCTCTTTTTGCTACAATTCAAACTATACTGATGTTCCATTAAAAGAACTTTTTACAGTTTGAACATACAAATGCTAGCCCCAACTGATATCACTGGATCGTTTCTGAAACTCTAACATCAGCTCTTTAACTCTGTCTTTCACTGCTCTAAATAAAGACTAAGAGCACTGCTAGTGAGAACGGCTGACTACATGGTTTATCTGACCGTATTTGAACCCGGCTAACTCTGCGCATATGTCAACGTGTCGGTGACGTGAGACTGGTTTAAAGGATCAGTCTGAGGACATTATCACATCTTAACAGATACTGACTCTGTAATCTTTACCTTACTAGACTTGCGGGCTGGTCGCAGATTAGTCGTTTCCTTATTTTTGGACTGCACGTTTCCTCAAATCTCTGCCAGGAGTAACACTTAGTCCAACATTAATATCATACAATAAACTGCCCTCATATTGAAATCCATAAAGATGGATTTCTGAAAGAGACTGTGGGAAAGTCAGCTGAACTTTACAAACCCCTGCCTGCTTTATTCTACCGCATTTAGACAGCATATCACTGTATCAGAAAATTTAAGTTAGTAAGTCAAATAAAACATTAGTAAACAGGCATTGGCACACAAGTCATTTTCACATTTCACAGTATGACAACCACAGATGTAGATAATTTTAACTGTGCAAAACGGCTCAGGGCTGTGCTGTAACTTAGTTATCTACAAACTGTGAGACAGCAACACGTTTATTGCAAGCCACCATGCGCCTCATGAACCTCGAGAACTCAGGTTTGGCATCAAGTCTGACGTGTGTAGGCTGTATGCGATAAGATTTACTAAAAAGTATTAATACATTATCAAGTCAGACACTTTGATGTTTAACATTTTTTTGTAGGGCAGCCCAAAACAGCACTTTAACAAGTTATTAATATGAACTTATTATTAATGAGTTATTATTAATCAGTTCTTGTGTTTGTTTTTCCTCGTGGTATTTCTTTTCAGGGGCTGACATACATGCAGTAGATTCCACCAGAGGAAGATGTGCTCGGGACTGGGCCTTTAAGACAGGTCGCTACGAGACCTTGCACCGTCTCCGTCGCCTCAATATGCGTCCAAGAGCTGAGCAGTTCTGTGAGGGTTATGTCCCTGAGTGGCCTGAGCTCAAGGAGAGAGTAGCCAAGGCCGTATCTCAGAAAACTCCCAGGGAAAAAATTGCCCAGCAGATCAAAGACACCTTTGGATTCAGATTACCTCGTGACCCCGAGGACAACGGGGTGTTGGACCACATGGTGCGCATGACCACCAGTGTCTACAGTCCTCTGATTTCAACTGGATGTCACCCACTCTGCCCCACGAGCCCTCCAGAGATTGGCAAGAAGCGTCTGGCCGTACAAGAGCTGGTCAGCAAACATACAAAAAAGGACCTTGAGGAAAGCTCAGTGTGCCACAGTAATGGCTCAGTGTCGCACATTATCCCCACAATCCACTCTGCGGAGTCGATTGCTACGACATGCTGTGCCGACACCGAGCGGCGAGGCAGTATGCTCTCCACCAAAGCTGCCACAACTTTTATTTCCCGGAGTATGGGGAGGCGGAACAGCGTGTTCCCCTCTGGCTGCATCCCAAAGATCAATGTAGACAGGCCAACAGAAGCAACGCCAAAGAAAGAAAAGAAGAAGAAGAGGGAAAAGGGCTATCTGGAACCACCCAAGTGGAAGTACAAGGAGATCAAGGATGAGAAAAAAAAGGACAAGAAGAAGGCTGAAAAAGAAAAGGAAGAAAAGGAGAAAAAGAAGAAAGAAAAGGACAGCAAGAAGGCCAAAAAATAAGGTTTTAAAAAAGAAAGGGCTGTACAAAATATCCTTTGTGAGAAAAGTGAGTGTCTTTTCAACTCAGGGCTTAAAATGTTCAAACCAAAGAGCATTCAAGTGAATACTAAACTTAAATCTGAAAGGGAGTGACAGAGGAAGAGAACTGTAAAGACTCTTCAGAGAAGGTTTGAAGCATCTACGCTAAAAGCAGTACCTATATTTGGAGTTAATGTGAAAAATAAGTCTATTATTCTATTAGGGATTAAAAGACTTTAAAGAACTTCTTAAAAAAAAGAAGAATATGGCACAGTGCACAAAATCCATATTTACTGGCTCATTCTTACCAGTGCTAAAGCATCCATGATGTCTACCTCATTATTCAAATAAATCACAGCCACAGTACGAGTAGACCTGCCTCCATTTATAACATGAGATGTAAACCTAGAAGCATATATGCTACAGCTAATTTGTATTATTAAGTAGTATGTATAATATTTATACATAAGAAGAGTTTATGGATGAAAACATGAACTGAAAATACTGTATAGTGTTTAGACAACAAGCATCAAAACTCAGGATCTGTTTAATCCTCTAGGTTTATTGCCACTTTGTGATATTGCCAATAATGTTTATGTAATCTTTGAATACCGTGCACACAGTCATGAAAAAGGAAGTTTGCACATGACTCCGTACAGTTATGTACAAAATCATGTACACCCTTACTGAAGGGTAGCCGATCAAATGCACTTGATTAACTGATCATCAGCAGGTGTGAGTTTCTATACAGATGCGGAAGTTTTGGCAGTTTGCTGATCTGGAGCATTCAGGTGTCTGTAAACACAATGCCACAGTCTTCCCAGGAGAGGATGTCCCAGGAGATTCAGCCCTAGGTCAGAGCGTGCAATCCTCAAAATAAGCTGCAAAAAAAAAACTCCAAGAGCTACATCTGAGACTCTACAGGCCTCAGCTAGAATGTTAAATGTTAAAATTAATTAGAGAACAATTAGAAAAGTGAGGCTTGTTTGCTTATCTTTGCAAAAGTTGCATTTGAACAGACCACAAGACTTTTGGAACATAGATCCAAAGAGGAGATGTCTGGTGGCGGCACATTTGGCGAAAACCAAACAGAGCATATCTGCACAAACACCTCATACCAACTGTCTAGCACGGTGGTGAGGCCATCTGCGAAATCTTGGCTGAAACTGGGTCATGTATCAGTACAACAATCTCAAACTCAGCAGCAAATCTGCAAACGCATGTCTGAAAAAGAATCAACGTGTTGCAATGACTCAGTCAAAGTTCGGACCTTAACCTGACTTAAATATTGTGGTGGAACCATAGATGAATGCCTGCAAACCTCAATAAAATGAGGCATTGCTTGAAAGAAGAGTGGGCTGTTAAGATGTGAAAGACTGATAAAGTCCTAATGCAAAAGACTGGGTCAAATCATTGCTGCTAAAGGTGGCTCTTTATGCAGGACTTCATAGAGTCCAGTGAAAACTTCCTTTTTCACATGACTGTAGATGGATTTCAGCTGTTTGAAATTATAAAAATAAATGAATAAATAAAGGACAGTGAAGATCTATTAGTAGATTTGTTGGGTCTTAAAAGCACAGTGGTTAGTAATTTTATATCAACCAATTTGTAAATATAGCAATTTATAAATATTGTACCAGAGTATTGAAGGCACAGGATGTAACTGCGCAGTCTGCGTGTCTCCATTAAACATCTATCTATAGTTAATCTATAGATAGATAGATGTTACCTCCTCGCTGTCTGCGTGTGTCACTGCCTGCTGCTGGTGGAGCCTCTACACTACTTGCGCTGTCTCACTGTCTACATGACGGCTCACCAGATCCTTGGTTAACAACGTGTTAATGCGATGAACCTGGAATGCATTGATTATGGCTGACCTACGGATGTCACTCGCTGTCCTGGTTGTTCACACTGTCCTATACACAGCCTGCCAGGGTGAGTAACTTACTGTTTGTTTTGTCTGAGGACTGTCGCTACCGCTGTGGAGCCGACGCTCCGCGAAGTTAGCTGCTAGCTAGCGCTAAACTAACCATCATTAACCAGAAAAAAACAGGTCAAACCTCCTGCTGTCGATACGGGGAGCCTTTCACTGCATGTTTATAAATCATGTTATGTTATCTGTCTATCTATGTTATCTCGTCCACGTCGAGGTTTGTTAGGTGAGTCTGATACAGCAGGTAAAATAGGAGCTCAGGTAGCAGTCTGTTTATACTGAGAGCTACCTTAAACACCAGTTCCTGTATGCGTCCTTTAAAAGCATCCAGGTATCAGGCACCTTTGAAAAAATGGCTTAAAGTGTTGATGCAGAATCGATTTAATGAAATTACTCGTGGGTAGGAGTGATGCGTTGATGAAACTCTGCTAATCTTCTAGCTACAAAGGTAGTAATGTGTGCATTATAGCCTATTGGAGTAATGCTGGACAGTAGGGATTAAATCATGATCATGGGAGCGATTTTGCAATTACTTTATATGGCGCTATTGATGATGTGTATCATAATATGATATAGCCCAACTGGCATTTAATTGTCCTTAGATGAGATGGTCACATGGGGCATGTCTGCTTTGTGCATTCATCTGAAAATGCTGCTTCACGATGAAGTCTGATGTTCATAATATATTTTCCATCACATATTGTGTTTCTGCAAAAGTTTATTTTTAATTTATTAGTTTTTAGTATATTGAAATGCTCTAGACAGCAAACTAATGCTAGTTATTGATGTTATTACATTAGAAAATAGTTCCAAAAACTTGGCGGACATTTTTTTCTTGTTTTTTCTTTAACTTGTTGAAAGCTTTCAGTGTGGTTGAAAACAGGAAAATTAAAGTGAACAAAGTCGGTGGCTCAGCCTGCCAAATTCCTGTGCTGATTATGAAGGCTTGTGTCACTGAAAAAAGCAAAGTAGCATGCTTCCATTGTAAATTACTTTACCCACTTGAAAAGTTTTATAGGTAGCCATCTTTGCTTTTGCATTTCTATTTTATTTAATTTTTTTGTCAGACACGGTAGCTTTGTGCCGCTTGACATCTTTGTGGTTTCAAACACAACAATGTATATTAAAATTGTGACATTTCTAGCTTTGGAAAATCTGAAATGTCAGTCTTGTTTCATGTTTAGTCAGCGTTTATCTTCCTTTTTTCTTCTGTGGTTCTTCTATTTCTTGCGTCCAGTATGTGTGGGCATCGTGTGAGTCAGCACTACAAAATACATTGTAGCCCATTATATTTCCCCCTTTATCTCCTGGATGTGTGGCTTTCTTGTTGTTGTTGTTTTTATCAATCCCATCCGGCACACAGGCTGTTGAAAGGTCATTTTCCCACTGAGAATTCCCTGGCAGCTCTTTGAGAATAACTGGAATGCCACATCCCATTCTTGCCTAAATAGCATTACTCCATTTCAGATGAACCCAGTCTCTTGGTTGCCTAATTATACTAAGCGAGTTATTAAAAAAAAAAAGAAAAAACACTCTCCTGCACCTAATGCAATGACTGCACTTTTAACACTTCCTCTACTTCATATTTTTAGCACTTTGCATTGAGATATTTAGTTATGCGGTATATTTTGGTTCGCCATCCTTGGCAGGAAGTAGCCTTAAACAGATCCCCCCACAAACCAGTAAGAAGCCAAAAAGGGAAATAGCTGCATGTTAAACAGCAAAGCTGATCATTTAAAAAATATTTAGGCTTTATTTATGGCTTTATAAGTTGTAGTAGATAGTAAAGCTGTATGCCAAATTACCAATACCAATATCAGTTCTTCACAGGTGTACTACATGTACCAAATCATCAAAATCTTCATTACTTTAAGCTCACAGGAAATATAACCACACAGTAACATGTGCTTTCAATCAAACTGCAGCTTTAAAAAGGTGAAAAACAGACCTTTTTTGAATGATTTAAAGTAGTATGTATGTTTCTGAGATTTTCCTGAAGCTGCCTCACCACCCTCTCAAAGCACATTTCCATCATGCAATGTATTTTAGGAGAAGAGTGTGCTTATTTACAGGGCACAGTACCTCCTTTGAGGTGTTTTAATGTCTCCTGACATGCTAAAACCAGCCTACAATCCTCACATATTTGTGTGAGGTTTTGGGACACAGCGGTAAGTCTTCAGGCTGTTGCTGCCCCCTGCTGTGTATTATAGGAGCTGTAAAATTCTCTCTAACTCTTCAGTACTTAAACAGTTTTGTGCCAGCGGGTCACAGTTCGCTTGACTTCATGCAAGCTAATGGTCTTGCAAATGTTTTGCTATGTCTCTTCAGCTCTGTGGTGTAACTGCACCACTCCTCTGTGTAAGAAGTCTGACTTCCAGTGTGAGACCGATGGGGCCTGCACGGCTTCCACCATCTTCAGCAATGGAAAACAGCAGCACAGCCGCGGCTGTATCCCACAGGAAGATCTCGTGCCCCCTGGAAAACCGATCTACTGCCTCGGTGTAGAAGGCTACCTATACACGCAGTGCTGCTACACCGACTACTGCAACAGCATTGACCTCAGAGTACCCACTGGTGAGATTCACATTTAGTTACCTGTACTGTTTATATCACCAATGTCTGTGAAAGTCTGCTGTGCTAAATTAAAATTACATAGTGTTAAATGTCCTGCCTGTTCAGTGATCCCTCCAAAAGAAATCCACATAATATTCCACATTGGGAATCACCAGTAAAATTTAAATCAAAGCTGTGGGAAGTAGGGGGACAGGTTCTAGTCAGCTGTTTGCATATAGCCTTATTGTATTTCTTGACTGTCTTAAAAGACTTTGTAGTTGCAATGAATGCAACTCATTTACTCACATGCGTCTCTACAGAGGTTTAATTATTCTGGTGTCTTGGAGTTAAAATATAGTGTGTATATTTTTCCCAGCTGTGCGGATGAGTTCACTGAAGTTTTGGCTGTTTACCAAACAAAACAGAATAATTTGGATATTTTAAAGAAAATGAGCCTTTACAGGATTAATTTGCAATTACTCTAATTCAATATTTTTGTGATGCTTTTTCTTCCATTCCATTGTGACTCCATCAGAAATCGGGGGAGGCTACGGCCCGGGTGGGACATGGAGGCTCGTGGAACTGGTTGCTGTGATCGCAGGGCCGCTGTTCCTGCTGTGTCTGCTACTGTTGGTGGGTGCGTTCATATATCATTATCACCGGAGGGGCTACAACCACAGGCAAAGGCTGGAGGTGGAGGATCCGTCCTGTGACCATCTCTACCTGGCCAAAGACAGATCCCTGGAGGATCTCCTTTGCAATCTATCCACGTCTGGTTCAGGCTCTGGTCAGTACGCAGTTTGGTGGTGGAACTGCAGCCTGACAGTCATGTTGTGGATCTTCATCAGCTGGTATCTAGTAATCTTTTTCTATTGTCATTTTTTTTTCTGGGCAGGTCTCCCTCTCTTTGTCCAGCGGACTGTAGCCAGAACAATCGTCCTGCAGGAGATCATTGGTAAGGGGCGTTTCGGGGAGGTGTGGCGAGGACGCTGGAGGGGTGGCGACGTGGCTGTGAAGATTTTCTCATCCAGGGAAGAGCGCTCCTGGTTCCGTGAGGCTGAAATCTACCAGACGATCATGCTTCGCCATGAAAACATCTTGGGCTTTATAGCTGCTGACAACAAAGGTGCAACCCAGTTATATGCAATATTTAATTTATTTAGTCAAAGAAACACAGTTCATCTTTTCAGCAGTTTACAAGACCTTATTATGCATTTTTGTTTCACTGTGCTGTATAATAACTAGTTATCCTAAAGTAAAATGATCATTTCTCGAGTATCTTCATTTATATGTCTCTCCCTTAGACAACGGGACGTGGACTCAGCTGTGGTTGGTGTCAGATTACCACGAGTACGGCTCTCTGTTTGACTACCTAAACCGCTACTCCGTCACTACCGAGGAAACGATCAAACTGGCACTATCAGCTGCGAACGGCCTCGCACATCTGCACATGGAGATTCTTGGAACGCAAGGTAGTGTTTGTTATTCTATTGTGTAATCATGTTAATTCTATTTATGTGTCCTAGATTACACTTTCAGTAAATATGCAGTTTTTTACGTATGTTTCAGGTACTACATGTAAACTTCTGCCTTGAGTAAATAGCCTTCCTTGTTCTTCTGTATTGTGGCTGTGTTTGGAGTCTTTGTCATAAGATGATCAAGACACCTCCCTGATAGTATTGTTTTAGATAAAGAGTCTCTTTCCTGTACAGCCACAGTCACAGTAATGACGCAGTAACATAGAGGCAGGTCAAGTTTACTTTCTCATTTATACTCACCAGCCAGGCAAACCTGTTCAGGTGTTCCATATCTCCATATCTAATCAGCCAATTACATGGCTCGACTGCATGCATTTAGGCATGTAGACATGCTGAAGTTCAAAGTCTTTTAACATGGCATGGTCAGATGGGCTGGTCTGAGTATTTCAGAAACTGCTGACCTGCTGGGGATTTCCCACACAAACATCTCTATAGTTGGTGTGAAAAAAGAGAAACAATACAGTGAGCAAGACATTTGGAAGAAAATGTCTGGTTGATGCTGGAGGACCGAGGAGAATGGCCAGACTGCTCTCAGCTAATAGGAAGGAAAAAGTAATTCAAATAATCATGTATTACAGCCAATGTGTGCAACTTTCAATGCACAACGCGTCAAACATTAAAGCAGGAAACTGAGGCCACATTACACACTGGCTCAACAAAATTGCACAATAGAAAAACAGGAGATTAATTTCATGAATGTGCAGCAACTGTGTGATCATGTGATCTGTCATATCAGTATGGACAAACATTTCTGAGGAGTGTTTTACTGCACCTTGTTGAATCTGTCACACAAAGAATTAAGGAAGTTCTGAAAGTAAAAGGGCCAACCCAGGACTAGGAAGGTGTACCTAATAATTTGTCTGGTAAATGTATTCATGTAGAAACGACTGGCAGTTCAGAACATCAGTTTTCTGACTTATGTTTAAACTGGTATGCTGTAATTCAGTTTCATAAGCCAGTGAATTTAAGCATTGCTTGTGTGCACCTCCCTTACACTCTGTGCATATCTGCGTTATCAAAAAGTGCTTTGATCAACACCTTTTATCACTTCCACAGTAGTTTTAACTTTGCCTCCCCCAGCCACAGACAGGAAAAAGGCATCGGGCGTTGACAGCTGGACTTTTCCGTTTTTTGCAAGACTCTGACGTAACTGGCTTGAGTCAACAGACTATGTCACAACCTGATATTTAAATGTTACTCACAGAGATTGTGCACTGACAAAGGCGACTGTGATATTTTGTAATGTTTTGCATATTTTGGTTAATCAAAGAACAATGTTTTTTTTGTTGAATGGGTGTGTAAGCCGTGTTAAGTTACAAAACAGCTGCTTTTCAGTGATTTATGTTCCATTTTTTTTAAGGCTTGGTCTCACCTATACTTATCTTTGAACATTTTTCTCTGTTGAGTCTGCTTGATCATAAATTGTTGCAAAAGTGGAGGAGTAATTCTAACTTGTAGTAAATGAAAGTTTAAAAAAATGGTACTTGCACGAACAGGCTCTATTTTCATGTTGACAAAACAATTAGATGCAGAAGAAAGTATTAACAAGTGACTGTTTTCCTTCATGTCATGATAGGAAAGCCAGGCATCTCCCATAGAGACTTGAAGTCCAAGAACATCCTGGTGAAGAAGAACTGCACCTGTGCCATTGCCGACCTGGGCTTGGCTGTCCGTCACGACTCTGCCACGGATACGATCGACATCGCGCCCAATCAGAGAGTGGGAACCAACAGGTCTTTCTCATCTGCTGACTTAACGCTGACCATCGTTTCTCACAGATATCTTCTGACATCTTTCCCAGAATATCCCTTTATCCTTTACGCCAGCACAAACCAGGACTGTGTTTATGTTCCCCAGGTACATGGCCCCAGAGGTTCTCGATGAGACCATAAACACAAGACACTTCGAATCATTCAAATGTGCTGACATCTACGCTTTAGGCCTGGTCTACTGGGAAATTGCACGCCGCTGTAACAGTGGAGGTTGGACTCTCTTTGTTTTCTCTTCGGATACTTGAACTGCCTTGTTTGTTGTTGTTATTTTTTTCCTCTCGTTGGATATGCCAGAGACTATGGAACGCCAGGACTGCCATAATGAATTAATTAAATACACCATTAAATAATTAATGAAATGTGTCAATAATTAATTAAAATTGGAATTAATTAATTAAATAAATAGTTATGACACATGTAATTAATTAATTATTGACACATTTAATTAATTATTTATGTATTTCACATTTTAATTAATTATTGACACATTTAATTAATTAATTATTGACACATTTAATTAATTATTTATGTATTTCACATTTTAATTAATTATTGACACATTTCATTAATTATTGACACATTTAATTAATTATTTAATGATATATTTATTTATTTCATTTTGGCAGTCCTGACGCCTGGCTCTCGTCATGAAATAATTTTATCTGTCAGCCTCACCCATCAAACTCAGGGGGCGGGGTTAACGCTGCCCATGCAGCTTCTCTAACATTTGATTGGTTGCCGTGCAAAGTAAGTCAAAACAGGTCGATCCTAGAAAATCGATTGCTTGTGTTGACTTGGGGCAGCCAGTTATCCCAGAATGCAGATCAAATCACAGGCAGCAACGGTGGTGGTGTAGTTTTAAAATACCCCGTTTTTCTGTCACCAGCTACACTTTTAACAGTGTTTTAGCCGCGAATGTCGCGACGTATGTCTGGTCAGGTTGTCAACATAGAACATGTTTGCAAAAGTGCTCAGATGTTTTCAGAGATTTCACTAGCTCTGCTAACAGTTAGCATGCAGAGTGCACCGAGGGGGTTACGTTAACCGGTTTGTTTACATATTCCACTCTCCGTGTTCCACATGTTGCATTCGCAGATTCTCATTTTCACCGAACGATCGTCTCTTTCCCCCTGGTCTTGTGTCTCTGTGCTTCTGTAACATAAAGAACGAGCTGACATTTTTCTCACGAAACCAGCGATCAGCTCAACAGACCCTCAGTTTACCTGCATGCATCCTCCTCCTCATCTGTCAGCTGTTTAACACCTGCTGCTAATTCAAGAAACACGCCTACGTTACCTGGTGATAGTCACAATTTAACTGGGCAGCCGGTGCTCGATATAACGCAATGTCAGCGCATTTTTCTGCACAAGATAAGTAAATATAGTGTTTTCCCCGAGCGCAGAGCTGCTGGAGCTCGTTTCCTTACAGAGCACTTTATAGGCGAACCAGCTTCATCAGCGGCTGATGTCCAATCACCGGCACACAGCTTTCAAACCTCAGCTGAGTTTTAGCTCTCAGTGGTTAAACGCTGGACTCCATTCACTCAGGTTCTGTCTGTCGGGTCACGTTTACTTCGCTGTTTTATTTACAACTGAGCAAATCGGTTTGGCTGAGGTTAAAGTTACGTTTCATAACTGCATAGTTTCACAGACGTTTAATGGTTCACTGGCACATGTGTTAGACTGAACTATCATCTAAATATCATCTGTTTTTTAATAGTTATTCAACTGTATTCTAAGCACCAGCTGTCTGTTAGAATGTGATTTTTTTTCTCTCTCTGTTGGCAGAGGTATAAAAATGCGCAGGAAAATCTGACGTGCATGGCAAACTTCACCGACGATATTTAGGGAGGAATAAACACACATCAAACATAAATGAACCATTTGTCTGTCTCCATAATTGAGAGAATTTTCTCTTCTTATGTCAACACTCTCTCTCTTTTTTTTTGCTTTTTTTTTGCTTTTTCGGTCATGTTATGTTTACCTGTCAAAGGCTTGTTACAAACTATGAAACACATCGTGCAGACTTCTGGATGTTAGAAGAAAACTAATACTGCTCATGAATGAGACTAAAGGCAGGAAGGTGTCCTTTAAAACTAAACATGTTAATAGGACCTCCCTGTTTATATCATAGTTTATGATATAGCACGTGTATTTCAGTAATAGCCTGCTGAGGCCACTATACGTGCTGGCCTCATATCAAATGTGAAGGCAGACTGAGTCTATGTTTGACGTTTGTTTATATCTAATCTTCCTTTTCAAACATTTAAACAGCAGCGAGTCTGCAGCTGAGGGAATACAAATTCAAATTGTCGGAACAGGTTTGCTCGGTTCTTGGATTCATTTGGTGATTTATTAAATGTATAACTGTTATTCTAATCTGCTGCTGAGTCTCTTACACTTTTCTTTATGCTGTATATTTTCACGTCTCTGGAATAGTTGGCAGTTAGATAGTCAGCTGGGAAACTTTGTGTTAACTCGTGGAGCTGAGGATATCGTGGATATGCTGACCTCGCTGCGTGGTGTACAGAGCGAGGTCAGCATGATTAATATTCACAATAAAAATATTAGCCGAACATCATGAAGTCTGTATGTGTTTCACAGTGTCGAACAACCTTTGTACAGTTAAAGCCAGCAGTTACTACATGACAGAAACACCAACGTTATCTCTTTTATGTGTTTATACACAGGTCACGCTGATTACTGAACAAAAACCCAAAGATCAGATGTTAAACAGATTTATTTGCTCTCTCTCCTCCTTAAACATGTTTTTAATGTTAGTTATAATTCAGAATTGGCGACTGAAACACGTAGGACACATAAGAACATCAGGAAATAAAACACCGATAAATATAACCTCAGTAAAAGAAGTCAGCGGGGGTTACTACAGCTGTGTACCGGGGCCTGCGCTTTGTCGGTGGGATTGCTTGCGAGGCGAGCGGGTCTATCCCACGCTTTGCCGTGAGACTGGGCAGACATCTCCGAAATCATCGAAGCACTTTTGCAAAGAGGCTGTATCTTGACAAACCGACCAGACACATGAAGATTAAACCACTACATTCTCGGCTAAAAAAATATTAAAACGGTATTTGGTAACACACAAACAGGGTTTTTCAAAGCTCAGTTCTGTTAACTTCCACATGCCGGTTGTTGTGTGCTAGAAACAATGGCCACCAGGCCAAAGCAATGGTTTTGACTCGATCAGCGTTAACCCCGCCCCCTGAGTTTGATGGGTGAGGCTGACAGATAAAATTATTTCATGATGAGAGCCAGGCGTCAGGACTGCCAAAATGAAATAAATAAATATATCATTAAATAATTAATTAAATGTGTCAATAATTAATGAAATGTGTCAATAATTAATTAAAATGTGAAATACATAAATAATTAATTAAATGTGTCAATAATTAATTAATTAAATGTGTCAATAATTAATTAAAATGTGAAATACATAAATAATTAATTAAATGTGTCAATAATTAATTAATTACATGTGTCATAACTATTTATTTAATTAATTCCAATTTTAATTAATTATTGCCACATTTAATTAATTATTTAATGGTGTATTTAATTAATTCATTATGGCAGTCCTGGCGTTCCATAAGAGACGGCACTGATCTGACCTCACACTATTCTGTGTTATCAGGTATCCATCAAGAATACCAGCTGCCCTACTATGATCTGGTACCGTCTGACCCGTCCATAGAGGAGATGAGAAAAGTGGTGTGTGACCAAAAGCTTCGACCCAATATTCCAAATTGGTGGCAGAATTACGAGGTATGAAAATTAAGTTCAAATCGAACTAAAATCTGCACTTACATCAGAAAGATCTTACTTTTGCAGTTTGGGCCTTTATTTATATTTCTAATTATAACATTGCATTCATCATCTTAAACTAACAGTGTAACCTCCACTTAGGTTCTTTGCTTGTGGTGTTTCTGAACTACACTGTTGGCTTTGTTACAGCTAGGACAACACATAATAGAGTTCATTCATTTCCAAGATTCACTAGTTTGTGAGTCTTTTAGTAATTTCTGTGCAGCTCCATGTGTAGCGTGATAAAGCATAGTTTCCCCCACCAGAGAGCAATGATTACTTTAGTTTGTTAGACTGAGGCCACACCTCTTTATCTTTAAATACACACATTTGTGAAAGAGGTAAAGAGAGCTCACTAAATTCCAGTGTGGTACTGTAACAGGATGCTAACAGTCAATTCATGAAATCAGCTGTAAGTGGTATCATAGCAAAGTGGATGCATTTAGGAACTACAGCAGCTCAGCCGCAGAGTGGCAGACCATGTAGAGTTACAGAGCAGGGTCACCAAGAGCTCTTCAGCAGAAAAACTGTGCATTAGGGGCTTCGTGGCATGGGTTTGCATGGCTAAGCAGAACGTGTGGAGGCACTCTGGTATTTTTGTTTGCATACATTGCAAATCTTGATCACAGTTCCCAAAAAATCCACATTTGTTGAGATTTTTTTTTAAGCCAATCATGAAAACTTTTTAAGTTTAAATGATATTTTTCACAATGATCTTATGTTTTTGTTTCAGTTTGTTATATATATTTCCGTGTTGCCTTTTCCGTAATGTGTACAGATCATTGGTGATCTGCATTCATGCTGAATCTGATAGCCCAAACTACAAAAATAAGACCCAGAATGAAATAAACCGGGTTATTATTAAAACTGCTTTTCTACATTGTTTTGATTCTTATTAGTGTTTTATGTGAATGAATTAGGGTAATCTGATACTTGTATTCTTCAGTATAAAGTAGCACTCAAATGCTGTTCATAGAGTGTCTGAACTACTTTGTGTCATCACCACCATTATTTATATTGCAATACAAGCTCTTAAGCCTTACTGGTGTTTTCCTTGTGCTTATCAGGCCTTGCGGATCATGGGTAAAATCATGAGGGAGTGCTGGTATGCTAACGGAGCTGCACGCCTGACGGCCTTGCGCATAAAAAAGACGCTGTCCCAGCTCAGCATTCAGGAGGACATTAAAATCTGAGCATGTGTGAGACAGCAGAGCACTGAAGAGGACCCGGCCCCTCCATCCAGACTGAGAGGAAGGGGTCGGGCCTTCTAAAGAGATGGCACAATGAAGAGTGGCACTTTGTAAAATTTTACCGCACAGACACTTCTGTCAGGTTTGAAACCACTTTATTTCTGACAAACCCTACCTCGCTTTACCCAGCCAAAACATACAGGAACACCTTCCCTGTCTCATCCTTAGCTCCCGCTGCCAAACCTCGCCCTCTTTCCTCACCCTGTACGCTGCACTAACAGTTTCCTGAATTTCTTGTGTATGCAGTCATTAACAGCACATGTACTTAACCAAGTTACATTTTAAAAATCAGTTGCTGGTGTTTTATTGTTTCAAAGTGTGTTGACAGTAATTATTAGTTAGTAAACAGCATTTGCTTGTTTTGTCTTAGCAGAAGAGCATTAACTCATTTATACTGATTCTGTTATATCAGTAATTGAACACTGTGCGGGAGCTTGTGGGCTATCTGTGTAGGTTAATTCCTGCCATACCTGCAGCATTCAAAGGAAGATTTTATTGATACCAGTGTCATAGAGATCAGGACTCCTGGTACCCTTCAGCCCAGGAGAAATGAGGCCTGCACAGTTTTTACTGTTTCATTCTCTCAGAGTCTGAACACAGTGCAGAAACAAATAGAAAAAAGACTGTGGGGGACTCCTTTGTGAGTTTGTTATGAGATTGAAATGATTGCTAATAGGAACAGATAAGCTGTGAGTAATATTTACATTTCCTGATTCCTGACATATTGCATTGCTTAGAAATCCTTTAGCACAAATAATTCACCTGATTTTAGTCTGTTCACATTTAGAAAAGTACATATTTAGGAATTATTAAACATCACTAGGATGAAGGGCAGCAGCTACTGCTGACTTTGATCTTCATTAGCTTCAGACCACTCACGTAAAATACAAGATGCATGCAGATCCATGTGTTGTATGTTAGTATCATAGTCTCCTGTTATGAATGCATAACCTCAGATAAGCTTGTATACACAACATTCAGATATTACACTGCCCCTTGAGTGCAGTCCAGAATCCATGTTTAAGCTCATATTTTATACTCTTACAGCATGTCAGAGGTTTTTTTTTCCCCCCAGGGCACTTTCCTCCTGATCAAGTATATTTACTGCACTGCACATACACTAGCCTTTTAAGGTGATACTTCAGTTTAGGTCTGAGTGTGTTTTTAGATGACTTTTTTAGCCTTTTTTTGTTTTTTTGTAAAGACAAATATTTACCAAATTACTTTGTGACCTGTGAAGTAACATCATTGTAGTTGTCAGGTGACCTGCTTATAGTACTTTATTACTGCCAAGCAGTATAAGTTAAATTCATATTTCTTTCTGTGCCCCCGTACCCCCATCATGCTATACCTCCTTAATGTGCATATTTTGCCTTATGTATATCACTTCACTCTTAACATTGTCAGAAATCACTGCATTTTTTTTTATGTATTCAGGAAAAATGTGCACTTTCTGTCTTGAGCTGTATGCAGATTCTGCAGGTACTGTTTGCATGTATTCATGTGAAGTCTGACAGACCAATTGTGCACTACTACTGACCTCGCTGCATTAACACCAACCTTTTCTCAGAATCATCTCCGGCCACGGCCTCCAGTGTTTAAAATCACGCCACTGAAAACGAGAATGTTTACACAAATCATGCCAGTCAGATGACCTACCTTTCTGACTGAAAATTGTAAAGATAATTTTGCTTTTCTTTAATCTCTGGGAGAAAGAAGTGTTGAAACTAAATACTGCTGAAATGCCTTCGTGTTAGCTCACATTTTTTTTCCAACCTGTGTTGTTTTTTTTTAAAAAGACCGGGGAGCTCTACTGAATGTGAAGCATATTTATACTTTCTTTGTTTGCCTTACAACTTAAAAGTGAATATTGCGTTCAGTGTTTTTAATACTTCGGTGTCTGTATCCCTTTGAAGGAACGCTGGAGTGAGAGTCAAAACAAAACAAATAACAAAAAAAAAAAATATATATATATATAGGTATTATATTACATGTTGTAAAACTCTGTTTATGTTATTGAAATTATTCTACTTAAAAAAAATCCTCCAGGACAATTATCATGTAACATTCAACACAAATGTAATAAATTCAGTCATTTTCCTATGTGGTGTCCTATTTCATTTTCGTCACCCTCCCCACTCAAAGAAATATTTTTATACTCAAAGGGGGTCGAGGATTGTATTCATGTGAGAAATTAGCCACTGAAAAAGTTAGAATAAATACAAGCACTCTTAAAGAACCTTTATTGCTCATTGTTTAAATTATAATATCACTGTAGATTAGTACAAAAACTGTGCAGTTACATAGTTGTACACAATCCATTTCACATATCCTAAAACAGGAAGTGTGACATGTTCCTCACTTTATCTTCTTTAGAAAATAGAAAACGCTGGTATGTAGTGATTTTGATAAAGTCAGTCCTCTAAACGCAAAAAAACCCATAAAAACTACATAAACCTATAACAGCCGATGTTCTGACACAGTAAATAAATCACATCAACACAACACAGAACAAAGAAAACAAAAGTAGAATAACTGAAAGTAATGGTCAAATTAACAAAGTAGGACTGTTTTTTTAACAGAATGAGATTTTGGAGCACTGAAGCCATAAGCAGATCCCTTTACGACTAATAATGACACCGGGGTGTGTGTGTGTGTGTGTGTGTGTGTGTGGGGGGGGGTCTCTTGAGTAAAGTATAGAATCCATTACACATGCAGTTATAAGACAACACACTAAAATGGCAAAATATAACACCTATAAATATCCGGAGACAAGCACTCAAAGAGGATACAGCACAGTTAATGGTTGTCTTCAACAGCAAATTCATTTTAGACTTCACTCTAAGTGCTCTTCCAGGTTTGCTTCGTGGCTGTCTGGCTACACAACAGATTGAACTCTGAGGCCTTGGATTCTTTACAGAAACCTCATTCAGGTGTTTTGGGGGAAACTTATCAGGCCAAATAATGGTTCATTCTTAACTGAAAGGTACTGAGTGGCTGTTTTCCAGTGACTCAAAATTTGGCTCAATTTACAGGAGGTTCTGTATAAGCTGTAGAACCAAAAAAATATTTTATATAGTTTAAAATTCACAATATTTTGGTTTCTGTAGACAAATAGAATTATTCATGGGTAAATTACAAAAAAAACAAAACAAACAAAAATTATTGATAGAACTTCCATTTGCTGTCATAATTCCCCTCTTACAGGCTTGGTTATCTCCTCTCCTATGCTCTGGTGTCACCTTTAAAATGTGCAGCCTTTCATTTTTTTGAGTAACTTTTCCAATTTGTCCCTGTAGGCAGAAAAATCAAATAATCACTTCAAGTTTATGTTCAGTGAATCCCCCTTATATAAAAAAAATAAAAAAATAGGTAGGCTTCAGTACAGAAGTGTACGTACTCTATTCTCTATCTGTAAGCACTAAGGCTTGGAGGATATCCGAAAGGGAGACGATTCCCTTCACCACCTCGTGCTCATCCACTACCACCAGCCTGTGCACCTGCAGGGAACACAAGAACATCGTTGGTGTTACACTTATCTCAGCAAGGTACCATTTTTACATAAGGAACGTGGAGAGAAACTGGTGTAAGACAAACTGTACACAGACAGCAGCTTTGATAGCAGAAGTAACAAAGAGTTGTTTTTTTTTAATATGATTTCAAATTATGTTTTGAAACAATTATGACAAGAGGTGTGCACACAAATACCACACAAAAAGGCCCCGGCATGGATTCAAATGCAGGATGTTCTTGCTGTGAGGCAAACGGGGGTGTGCTATTATTTATTATGGTGCTGATTTTTTTTAATGTATACTTAGTTCTTTAACTGAGTAGTTTGGAATAAATCACAAATTTAACAATACCTATTTTGTCCATCTACATGGCCTTGCTGCAAACCCTCGGTTTATCCTCTTTTTGAAACAATGTAGTAATATGCTAATTAGACATGTGGTAATACTGATTATAATCCTAATCCTCATTCATCTCATAGTGAGCCTTGATACAGCCTCTGAATTTCTCCTCTGCCTGAAACAAACAGCTTTAGCATCTTTCCCTTTAAGGCCACCCTCTCTTTAGCCAGCCTTCTCCTGATTTGCTGCACCTCTCAAACAGAATGTTTGAACAGCAGGTGGGTGAGGCTTCTATAGTCACAGGCAGAGCTGTGTTCCTACAATGACCATCACAGGGATATCACCTCTCACTGAAATCATACTAATAATGTGAACAAATAATGTGTACATCCTCTTCTCACCTCAGCCTCCACCAGTCTGTTGATAATGGCCTCGAGGGTGTCATGCCTGTTGCATGTCAGCACTCCTTCAAAGTACTGTGAGCGATGCTGCAAGGCTTTGGTCACCGTCACATCCAGGTTGTTGTACGTCTTTTCTGCTGCTAGATTCTGTAAAAAGACATGCTCTTATATGATGCTTCTAATGCATTGTTCATGATTTACTGTCATCATAAAAGTGCATTTATGGTGTCACAGACAGCACAATGTGCCCTGTCAGATGGTGGTGAGACACCTAAACAGCATGCAGTGAGTGCTTATAACTTACTATAACATCAAATTTTGAGTAAATGTCCACCACTCGACCTGCGAGACAGACACAGCACAATGGAGCATAAAATTCAAGATTTCTGAGATGGTTAATGGAAAACCAACAGGGGCATCATTTCAGTCAGTCCTCATACCTTTGTCATCAACAACAGGGAGCGCTGACACTCTCTGCTCAACAAAAATACCCAGAGCTGTGTAGAGCGGTGTGTCTGCACGGACCACTGCTATGTTCTTGAAAGTCCCGATATTCAGTTCTTCTAAAGTTTGCCTCAAGAACGAGGGTTTTGGCATCTCTGCTATCTGAAAACATAACAAGCATTTTAGATAACTGAATAAAAACTGTGGGTGTTTTAGTTAAGGAAATGAGATATTCCCAGACTACTTAACTGCAGACTCTTCTCTATTCAAAACAAAAATGAAGATGGCAGATGATTTAAAGTACTTAATGCAGCTGCAGTGTGGTGAGGAGGTGAGGAGCCCCGGGGGACTTACAAAAAGCTTCAAGAACTTGAGAATCCTCTTGTGTGTGAGAATATAGAGCGTGTTCCCCGTCAGCGGGTCAATTACAGGCAATCTGTGAATCTTGTTCTTCAGCAGAGATGACACAGCATCGTACAAACTGTAACACAGAAAGTTAGTTAAAGTTATTTAGTCTGCTAAATGAGACAGAAAACGACTGAATAAAATATTATGAAGAGACACATTGATGAGCAACTTTATTAGTTACACCTGTTCAGCTGCTCATTAATGCAATTATCTAGTCAGCCAATCACATGGCAGCAGCTCAATGCATGTAGACAGATTTTACTCTGAACACTGCATGTTTGTTAGCATTTCAGAAACTGGTTATCTAATGGGATTTTCCTGCACAGACATATCTAGGGTTTTTTAATAATTAAAAAAAAACCAAAAAAAAAACCACAACACTAAAAAGGTGAAAAATGCCTCGGTGATGCCAGAGGTCAGAGGAGAATGGCCAGACTGCCTCAAGCTGATAGGAAGGTAAGAGTAACTCAAACAAACACTTTCTGCATACCAACCAAAGTATGCAGAAGAAAATCCCTGAACACACAACACACTGAAGCTTAAAGCAGAAAACACTGAAAACATCTGGAGCATCGAGAGATGAAAAATATAACAAAGATCGTCCATGACT
Source organism: Aulonocara stuartgranti (assembly GCF_965226115.1). Taxonomy (NCBI): domain Eukaryota; kingdom Metazoa; phylum Chordata; class Actinopteri; order Cichliformes; family Cichlidae; genus Aulonocara; species Aulonocara stuartgranti. The sequence continues at coordinate 22,190,183 of NC_138943.1, read as the reverse complement.
GCCGAACAGCTAGAATCCAATATCAGACAAGAATGAGACAACATTCCTCTTCTAAAAGTCCAGCAGCTTGTCTCCTCTGTTTCCAAACTGTTGTGAAAATGAGAGGCAATGATGCAACAATGGTGTTATATAGCCCTTTAAACCGCCAATCGTGTTTTATTGTGAATCTCAGCCCATCACTACTTGCCCTATTTTTTGTTGTTGTCGGTTTTTTGGGGGGTGAAGGGGGGTGGAGGGGTTACTTTATTTTTTAGTTATTTGATTTGTATGCGAGTGTTGTGTTTATATGATTATTTGTGCAAAATGTGAATACAAAGAAGAAAAGACACACTTTTTCAAAAAAAAAAAAAAAAAAAAAAAAAAAAGGACGCTACACATAGCTAAATATGGCCATGTCCCAACATTTGAGATGCGTTGTTGACATCGAATTCAAAATTATTGTGGGTGGGTTTGCCATGTTTGGCAAACACGCATTTCATTCGTTTTTATTTAGATTTCAACACAGGATCCCAAGGTTTGGGGGAATCGAGGTTGTATACTCTAGCCTTTCCTTCTCAATAGTATATCTATGCAAAGTGATTCTGGTCAACAAACTAACATCCAAAGGGACTTTTCAGAGTTTAATATTATAGTGCAAATAAGCATTCACAAACTTAAAATAGCACATTCTGTTACTTACCTTGCATTAGGAGATATGCTAACCAGGGGCTTGAAAGAGTCTTGAAGATACACCTCTATTGGAAATAAGAAAAGACAAATATGAATTTTCCCTTTAAGATATTACAAGTACATTATGTTACATATTAATAAAGGATTTTCACCTCTCCAGGTTTCAATTTTGTGCTCTTCCAACTCATATATCTGAACCTGAAAATTTACAATAAGTGAATGGAGGGATCAAGTAATGCAGAAACGAAGAGAAAGTGCATGTTTGACCAAAAATAAGGTAAAATATACATAACTAAAACAACCGTGGATGGAGTTTAAGTTTGAGATTTAATTGGTTACATCTATTCAGTGTCTACATCTTACCAATGGAGATTTGTAATAGCGATGAAGAATGTTAATGAAGTCTGTGATGGTTAGCATACCTGCAGAGCAGAAACAGGAGTCCATTATTATTCAACTTCTTTTTTTTTTTTTTTTACTTTTAGTGCAACAGAGCCAAATGAAAGTTACTCTTACCAACGAAACACTGCTTCTTGCTATCCCATAAAGGCGCAGCTCGCACCCCGTTAGAAACAAGAGCAAAAAAGGCCTTTTTCACCTGAGGATGAATTGCACAACAGATTAAAGCTATACTAGATCATGAAAAATATATGTATTTAATTTAGGGCTTTTGTTTTACCTGAAGTGATGTATCAAACACAACTAATTTGGAGCTGGTGGGCACAAGGTCATAACAACGATGGGACTTCATAAACCTGGTGTACACATTGTGTTCTGGATCTACAGGAATGAGAATCAGCTGTCACTATTTTCTAAAAATAACTTTCCCAGCATGACAGACTGTGTTGCAAGCCCCTTACCTTCAATGACTGGGTCCTTCTTGCTCTCAAGATCATCAATAGTTACTGGAATCTGAAAGATAACGTTTATATCACCAAATGAAGTAATATTTTTTGGTTGCGTTCTATTATATCACACCAATATTGCTCTGACGCTACAACACTTTATTTTATACATTTTAATATTTACAATTTTTGGGGCACAAAAGAGATACATCCATACAAAGCATTTCTAGAAATAACCTGATATTTCTAGAAGTGGTTATTTCTAGAAAAATGGTTGTGTTTATGTAAAGTTTCACAACCTGATATATTGGGTAAGATGTGGGAATGTCTGTTTTTGACATGCACGACAAAGTCAGATCTGAAGTTTATTGTTTGTTTTAAAGAAGTTTATCGTAGCTGATGTCGGAAAAAAGTTTAAAGACCGTGAGAAGTACAGCCCAATGAGTCCTCTGATAAACATGTATTCACTGGAAGTGTCGCTGACAGGTCAGCTGTTTCCAGAGGAGTCATGAAAACCACGAAAATGTGAACAGTTTCATTGTTTATGACTTGACTCTGAGACGTGGGTAACTGTACTTTAACACCGAGCCATAGACTGCACTTAAGCAGCTGGCTAAACATCAAACAGTATAACTTTGCAGTCAAATAAGATCCTCTGTAATTAGTGAGATAATTTTGTGATTTCTAGGTGTCCAAAAAGACTCGGTTACACTGACAAGTAACGAAACTTTGGAAAATAAATAAATAAATAAATACTATAACAGAAAGGTTAGCGGAGTATTACCTAGCCTGTCAGTCAGTTGACATTACTGAGCCTGTCGAGGTGACTTTCTATTTACGCTAAGGCTCTTAAGCTGCGTCATTATGTCGCGTATTGTTACATTTGACTGGTAATTGTGACAGGTACCGGGACTGATAATTATATCCGTTTTCCTGACAACTGACTAAGCGCAATAATAAGCGGGTTGGCCCCAACGACCACTCCACCAAGAATTTGCTCGCTAGCTAGCTTGTACCGTTAGCATGCTTCAAAAAGTCGGGTAAGTTCATTTGGTTTAAACGTGAGAAAGCTGGGTGGAAAACCTCTCTGTATATGCAAGCTACTAACTTACACACTCCATGTTCCATTCGCTGATTCGCTTCTCTGTAGCCGGTTTCGTGTGCAGCTCTCCAAACCTCGAAGGTCTTCCGCTAACTAACTAACAACGATCAGCATGAATGGTTGTGTTGTCTCTGCCGTAATTGCCGTAATATTGCCGCACTCCAGGGATGTCATTTTAGCTCTGAAGCAGGTAGCGCTCAGGAGTAAAGAATTTGTAGTTTGTTTTATTATTGTGTAAATAAAAAAGCGTTTAGGAGTCCTATGGAATATTACTTTTAAGGAAAACTGAAAAATTCCCCAACTATTTAGAGTTACTCTGTTGTCTTGGAACTCTTGCATTCAGATGCTACGTAAAGTTTGGTTGAACAAAAAAAAGTTAACGCTTAAGAAAATCTTCTCTAGTGCTTTTTGGCTCAGACAACTTCAAAAAAATAAAAAAAGGTTTTGGTTGATAAGGTATATTCAGGTATATACAGTAATATGTGGGACTCAGCCACTATTGAGCAGGATGAAGATGGGAAATTGGGGACATTGGTAAATATTGAAAAAACTGGCTGAGAAAATATGTGAGTCTTCTCAGTTTCAGTTTCAGAGCAGAATAATTAGAAGCAGCATAACCTCTAACATATAACAATAATACTATATAATAAAAGAAGAAAGTAGACTATACACGTCACAAGCATCTCTCTCTCACACACACGTACAGGATGGGCCATTTATATGGATACACTGTAATAAAACGGGAATGGTTGGTGATATTAAAGTCCTGTTTGTGGCACATTAGTATATGTGAGGGGGCAAACTCCTCAAGATGGGTGGTGACCATGGTGGCCATTTAGAAGTCGGCCATCTTGGATACAACTTTTGTTTTTTTTTCAATAGGAAGAGGGCCATGTGACACATCAGACTTATTGGTAATGTCACAAGAAAAACAATGGTGTGCTTGGTTTCATCCGGTATCCGTAGTTTCAGGTGCTGTACATCTCGTATCTTCACACTATAGACAATTGCCTTCAGATGACCCCAAAGATAAAAGTCTAAGGGGGTCAGATCGGGAGACCTTGGGGGCCATTCAACTGGCCCACGACGACCAATCCACTTTCCAGGAAACTGTTCATCTAGGAATGCTCGGACCTGGCACCCATAATGTGGTGGTGCACCATCTTCTGGAAAAACTCAGGGAACGTGCCAGCTTCAGTGCATAAAGAGGGAAACACATCATCATGTAGCAATTTCAAATATCCAGTGGCCTTGAGGTTTCCATGGATGAAGAATGGACCCACTATCGTTGTACCCCATATACCACAGCAAACCATCACTTTTGTTGTTCCAACAGTCTTGGAGGGATCCATCCAATGTGGGTTAGTGTCAGACCAATAGCGGTGGTTTTGTTTGTTAACTTCACCGTTCACATAAAAGTTTGCCTCATCACTGAACAAAATCTTCTGCATGAACTGAGGGTCCTGTTCCAATTTTTTGTTTTGCCCATTCTGCAAATTCTGTGTGCCGATCTGGGTCATCCTCGGTGAGATGCTGCAGCAGCTGGAGTTTGTAAGGGTGCCATTTGTGAGTAGCTAATATCCGCCGAAGGATGTTCGACTAATGCCACTCTCCAGCGACATGCGACAAGTGCTACGCTGTGGGCTCTTGCTGAATGAAGCTAGGACAGCCACTGATGTTTCTTCATTAGTGACAGTTTTCTTGTGTCCACATTTTGGCAAATCAAACACGGAACCAGTTTCACGAAACTTAGCAAGCAGTTTGCTGACTGTAGCATGGGAGTTGAGTGGTCTCGTAGGGTGTCTTGCATTGAAACCTGCTGCAGTGACCCAGTTGTGTGTGTATATATATATATATATATATATATATATATATATGCACAATTTTACACCTGATAACTGTTTTGCAGAGCAGTAGAAGCATCTCCCTTTATGAATATTATCAGAAATACCACCAGTATCTCTTTTATAAGGCAAAAACATTGTGACTTAATTGCAGTTTTTGGAAAAATACAATTTTGGTTTGACTCAAATATAATGCCAGTACTAACTACCAGTACCATTTATTTTCAAATAATATAAATATGGCTATTTTACAGGACACTGAAAACCCAAATCACACCTCTAAATTTCTAAAAAAAACAAAAGAAAAAAAAACCTTTACTACACCGAACTCAATATATTTCCTTACTCCTTCTCTTTGTATATTCCACAGTGATTTATTTCTTCCTCATTAATAGCTGAACTTTTATCTGGTGAGACTTCTGCACTGTATCTGCATCATCTGTATCACATAAACAAAGAACTACACGCAACTTAAATCCCATAGCTTTATTATTATTTGTGATTTTTTTTTGTAAAGAAAGTATGTCAATATGAATATTTAACATGATTTCAAAACTGAAAAAGAACCCCTTTTTATGCATTTAGTTTAAGTAGCTTTGGGAATCACTATAGAACAACAAAAAAAACCCAATTTGAATCATCTGCTAACAGCAAAAATTTTTCATCACATATATCACCAATATAATCAATATTCACAATATAAGGATGCTCTAATATATTGGTATCTGCATATAATTGTCCTATTGACCGTCATTGGCCTGTTAAATAATACTAGATGGACTGATGTCAGCAGTTATAGTTTCTCTATTGAGTAACATCAAATTTGAATGGGTAGAGTACTCAAATCTTGTAGTAAAGGGCAATAAAACTTAAAATTAAAAAATAAAATAAAATTCTTGTACAAAAAGCAGATTTAATAAAACTAATTTCACAAGCTAAGTTCCAAAAAGGAACGGGGGGGGGCAAAGTCATCAGGCACATCAGATGAGTAACAGATTTATTTATATACAAAACTGTTTACAGCAAGATTTCTGAATCAACATTGACCCATAGGAAAATATTGGTGTTCAGGTGTACGACACCTACACCCAAGGTGTCAAGTTAACAGAAGGGGGGAAAAATACTTTTAAGAGCACCTTGAGTCATGAAAGGAAGCAGATGAGGGAGTTTGAACAACAGTAAGGCACAAGACACAGCATCACCAGCTTCTGTTCAACCATCGTCATCAATTTGCAGCTATTCATTCAGCACAGCACTTGATAAAAAGTTACAATTAACCACTAAAGGTACAACATCGGGATTATGGGGAGAAGCTCCACAGTTTGTCACATATTCATAAGGCTACAGATTCTATGAGGAAAAACAAAAAACACATCATCATTAAGGACCTCAAGTATCTGACTGCAACCATGCAAGTCCACAGTTTGAATTCAGTGGACTGCATACCATACTGACTTGGCTTTATCGAACCCACAGGAACCATCAAATCAAAACCACCAGATCAAAAAAGATAATAAATTCTAAGCTAACTCAGGCATTTTGCCACTTAACCTTACACAATGTTAAAAAGTATTTAAAAAAAAACCCTCAATGTTCATAATTAACAATGCACATATATGCATAAACTCTACTTAGGATATTTAAGAGAGCAAAACTGCATCACTCAAGAGATAACCAATGATACCAAAAACCAATTTCTAAGATTAAATTTTTATTTTTTTTTAAAAAGGCCATAAGTGGTAAATAGCAAAGATCTACTCAAATCTATCCTAAATCTCTCTGAGTGCTGTCCATAACATCTTTATTACAGTTAATCAGAAATTAAAATGTAGAAACAATGACAGTCTGTTTATCAGAACCTAAGATGTGAGTTGTCAAATATTTGAATATATAACAGACTTCTCTTGTCATAAAGACACAGCCCCACAGTTCATTAGTGAAAGGTACCTGAAGATGAGGAGACAAAGTTATTACAGTGAGGACCGTGAAACCACAGTGGGATATCTAATGTACAATGTCAGTATAGGCTATCCAAGGAAACCCACCATTTGTAAGAAACAATGACACTTTAACACCACATTTAAAGCAATGTGAACTGCGACTCTGCATCGATGCCAAAAAAGACCAGCTGAAGTAATACACCAGTCCTCGGAAAGACCATTAACCAGCCATCACTGGAGAGTAATAAGGCATATGCCAGTGATTTCTCAAAGATTAGGGGGGGAAATGATGCAATCAACATGAAGCAACAAATCTGAATGTCTAATTTTTTTCCAAGGATTTTGTTCAACTCAAAAAAAATAAAAAATAAAAAAATAAATCAAGATTATGCCCAGACGTAGCTTACATTTCAATATTGGAAGGTGGTGTTCATCGAAGATGCTGCTTTGTTTAAAACAGAGTTTAATCCTTGTTTTAGAAACTTCTGTCTCAGTTTATCAACTGTCTGAGCAGTTGCTTTGCTATGTAAATTAATCTAACATCACAATGAAGCAGAAAAGTTCCACCGCTGTGTCTTGGTGTCGGTGAGGTCACGATTGGCAAGCTGGTGAAGTTGTGCCTCCTGTCTTCAGTAAGTTAGCTTACTGATGTGTTGGATACACTTTCACATCACAATGCACTTCTTCTCCTCTGGGGGAGCATTGCCATCAGCTTTCTCCATCTCCAAAATGATCCGCTTGAAAACCTCCACAGCAGTCTGCATCGCAAGAATTTTGCCATTAGAGTGTTAATGTTCTCAGAAATTAATGTGGACTCGCTAGCATTCAGAGTTAGCATTCAATAAGATATTTCTCACTACCTCGTTTTCCTTGGCTGAGGACTCCATGAATGCAGCACCCCAGGAATCAGCAAGTTTTTTTCCCTCCTCTGGCTTGATAACCCTGAAAGGAAAAAAAAAAAAACAAGCAAAAAAACAAACAAACAAAAATAAATACATAAATATTAGAATATTAAAAACAAAAAGGTGCCATTGGTACAGTTACCATTCTACTAAGATATATTTTTACACTTTCCGAAATCTGGATTACCTTTCCATATGGAGATCTTTTTTGTTCCCTACAAGAACAGTTGGGACCCTAAAAAGACAAAAGCCTGATTGTATTAAACATAACTTAAAGAGAAAAAAAAAAAAAAAGAAAAGAAAAGGGAACAAAAAGACAACATAGAAAATATTGAAATTTAAAGAACCAGCTAAACTTACTGAATCTTCCCAACCATGTCTAGCAGTTTATCATGTAGAACCTGCACAACTTCAAAACTGAACAGAAAGATATTTCAGCATGTGAGACACTGATCAGACAGTAGATTTAACATACATCTTATGTATCTATAATTTATCACGATAAACATTTTGTACAAAAAAAACCTAAAAAAAAAACAAAAAAAAACTACAGCCTGGAAAATTATAATAAAGTGGATTTGATTGAAAAACACTTTATGACAGTAAGAAAAAAGAGAATATAACATGACTGCAAAAAATAAGGGTAAAAAAAAGACTACACTTGTGTTTTCTGATTAGTGTATTATCAGCTTCCCTCGGAGGCTATATCTGAAAATATGTCAAATCACAGTGTTGGTATGATTTTCTAGAAACATAAAGCATGGCAGTTGTAGTACAAAGAGTCTGGAAACCTGTGCTAGTGTATCCAAAATTAGTCCCAATCATCAACTCACCTCTTCATGGAAGTCACTGAATAGACAAGGACATAGCCATGGATGTCCATTGAGTGGGATTGTGGAAAAATTGAGTACTCATCCTACAGACAAGGGCAAATAAGACATCTGAGCACATGTTATGACATGGGCAAATTATCGACTGAAAACAAATGCTCGGCGTTAGTTTACATATTAACATAAACTACTTACTTGTCCAGCTGTATCAACTAGCTGAAGATTGAAGTCTTGACCATTCACACTGACCATTTTGTTAAAGGCTTTGTTAAAGGAAAGAAAGGTGAACTAGTTTTACAATTCGCTATATGCAATCAAACAGGAAAAAATGTCTTTGTTGTAACACTGTACCAAAAAAGAAAAAACTAATGGCAAACTTACTGTTTTCAATGGTGGGGTCATAGGAATCGACAAACTGCCCTTCCACAAACTGTATTGTAAGGGATGACTTTCCTGAGCGTTAAAAAATAAAATAAAAACATAAACAAACATTATGCAGTTAGCTACAATTATTCTGAGACATGATTTAAACATCTTGTGCTTGTTGTTGATTTCTTGATCGTTTAAGCCTTTATACTGTAGATAAGTAATTTTAACGCACTACAAATCCTACAAATTCTGTAACCTGGTCAGGAATTTAAGATGTATTGCCACAGATGTATTGCCACAGTAAATGTTTCACATAGTTATTTTAATGTCCAATTATAGTCCCCCTGTGGTATCTAGATAAGCTAACATGTTTTAAAAGTTAGGTAATGAAAGCAAAGGATGGCTGGCAAAAAGTGGAGGACTGTTCTTCTGATAGGCAACTGCCTCGAGTGCCAGTGTCCTGCAGGTTTTAGATATCACCCTTTGTCAACGTACCTGAATCAAATGATTAGTTTATTACCAGGCCTCTGGAGAACTTCAGCACATGTTGGGGAGGTAATTTAGCCATTTGAATCAGCTGTGTTGGATCAAGAACACATCTAAAACCTGCAGGACACCGGCACTTGAGACCTTGAGTTGCCTACCCCTGTAGACGTATCTGCTATACAACCATAAAATGCTGACATGTAGCATTCCTATGGGTTATGTTCTGTTACAGCTATAAACGTTTTATGAGTATATACAAATTTTATGTAGGCATGTAAATGAATTTAGAATTATAATTTATCTAAGTAATGATGTGATAAAAGTTTTCACAGTGACAAAAAAAACCTGATATTTCTCTGTAAAACACCTGCACATATTATAGTACAGTTTCTGAATCAGAACTGTAGATTATTTAATTATGGACATACAGAAAGAGAAACGTTTTTAAGTGCTATTTCAAAAGAACACAGTTTTAAAGGAAGTACTGTACAAAGTCTTAAATCTTAAAGATACTAACAATTAAGTTAAATTACATGTATATTTCTTTAAATACCAGAATTTTTACTTTTTAAAAAAAAATTCTAATTAGGTAATTAGGTTTAGTTTTCAGTTAGTGGGTTTGTTCATTTCAGTTTGGTTTTTATTATTTTAGTTTCATTTTTAGTTTCTGTGACAAATACTGATATTTCTCTGTAAAACACATGCACCTATTACTATACCGATGCTGATTCAAAACTGTAGTTGATTTATTTGTAGACTTTTAGAAAGAAACTCTCTTTCAAGAGTTTTGTTTTGTTTTTTAAAACAACAGATTTTAAAAGTACATACTTTACACTCTCCTTTTTAATACAGACGCCGACACTTGTGTAAACAAAAAGTCACTAGGCCAGAACAACAAATTATGGCGCTTCATTGGTCACACAATGAGGTTTCATAATTTAAACTAATTTAAATAATACAATAAGAGGTTTATTCTTGTTGCAGATTGAGTTTCTTAAAATCTGGACGTTATGATTGACCTGCTAAGCTAGAAGTTTGGAGCACACATTACTTGGCACTCCACCAGGGTATCCCCGGCTAAGTTTATTTTCACCGGTCACCTTTCACCTAGAAACGTGTGGATACAACTGTACAGCAACACTGGTTGACTTGAAGGTGCTTTAGTAGTTAATGTAGAAGAGAAAAAAAGAGCCCTGAGAAACAAAGGTAAGCTAGCGTTACTGTTGTACTTCGGATACGCTCACAAGGAAAACAAAGCCAGGACGTTAGCTTGTTACCCAAGCTAGCTGTGCAAGAGCTCGAACCTGTACTCACCTACAGACCGGTAACCTATAACGGCGATCTTTCTGTATTTCGGTTGAGGCATTGTAGTGAAAAACGGTGTTGAGTAGGTCTTTGAAAAATGTAGTACACCACCTATATTTACTATCTAAGCAAACTTTTATCGCCACATTCGTCTCGCGTCACGTGACAACAACAAACTTTTTCGAGCCGCCGCTCGAGTTCTCCGCTGGGCCTCAAACTGGAACTGCAGAGTTTAGCTACCGTAAATACAGCTTATAGTCGTATAAAACTAAGCCCCTGCCTTCATCCAGTACATCATCGATTCTGGTGGGTATTCGGAAAGGATGTAACTGTCGTTCCAACCCAAAGTGGAAACGGGGAGGGGGGGAGGAAAAAAAAAAGCTGGTTCAACGCGGTCGCTGCTATCTGCAAGTCAAACTGACGGAAACTGTCATTGTGTAAGCACACCGTCGTAAAATCAGCCCACACGTCAGAGCGGCACGGGCCGTTTGCACAGCAGAGGTCACTCTTTGTACGTCCCAGCGTGTGCGTGACCACCATACTTACTTTTTTTTAGACTTTTCCAGACCGACCTTCAATGCACAGTACTCGGAGAAATGTCAGATAAAGCAGTGTTGATTTTCCAAGTTTCAGTGCAGACATGATTTTTTTAGACTTAGGGGGCATTCTACAATTGGGGGACAATTTACTTAAAAAATAATAATAAGCAATAAATCAAAGGTAAACGTTTTATGATATATATTATTTGTTGTGTGCTATGCAATTTTAAAGATATTGTGTGGAGAGAGATTTGTAAGTAATTTTGGACCCGCTGAAGTCTAAAAGAAATTACTGTATCTCTGGCAAATACATACTCAGGACTGTTTAATAATATTTCATATGTTTTTAATAAATGTTTGTAATGTTTGTTTTATATGTATAGTACCAGAGTTGCATATCTGTGCTAGTTTTAGCGTTTTCTTGGAAAAAGATGTCAGCTGCAGAATGTGATGTAGTGTGAAAGTCGAGAATGAATTTGGGTAACATGTTAAAATGACACTCAGAAAAGATTAAGGAAAAATAAAAAATATGCCAAAGAGGACTGACTTTTGGTCTAGCCATGGTATTAGCACATGTCAACTCCTTTTTGTCATGTTGCTTACTTTTTTGTCTCTTCCTTTTCCAGGCCAAGTAGGTTTCAGGAAGTTGATTGCACACACGCTGTGGGAAACAATTTGCAGAATATAATTGTTGTTCTTTAAAATATGTTGATGTTGAATAAATGGTTTAAAAAATATAAGGGACATATATGGATGAACAGAAATTGTGGATTTATATCTTATTTTAACTGTTATATTTGACATGGTTACCAAGAAGCTGGGATGAGAGAGGAGGAGTTATAGGTTTGGACTATTTAATTAGTTTTTAGGGAGGTTTTTTTTTAAACTTTTTTTTAATTATTATTCTTAATTCAGTTTAGTTTCAGTTAGTTTCATAGCAGGTTTGACCATTTGAGTTTTTGTTGTTTGAAAATGTTCAGATTTTTTATTTATTTATTTAGTTAGTCAGTTTCAGTCTTTGTAAGTATTGTTTGGAGGGCATATGTGAGACGCACGATTTAGGAAAACTAGTATAACGTTCAGTCTTGTAGAAATCCAAGGTCTCAATAAACACATCCACCAAAGTGTCATCATAAGGAAGATTGTTTCCACCACTAATTAATTTTTTTTCCTGTAAGTTGATCAGGCTATCTAACGTGAAAATTGGAGATAATAACTTGACATTTTTCACTTGCTTCTTTTTGTTGTCATTTTTCTTCAGTGGCAGAAACAAGCCTTAATATCACCACACATGTTGTAATAACAAATTTTACCAAACCAACAAATACTAAAACAACATTTCCTCTAAATGTTTTATTTCCTTTTGGTTTTTTCACAAAATAATTTCAGTTATTTTTAGTTTTTTAAATCTTTTTAAAATGCATTTCATCAGCTTATAATGTATTTATTCAAAATATGAATCTCAAAGATAACCGCTAAAGGATATCATTTTAATACACTGGAAAAAACCACACAATTTACCTTTTGTAAACACAGTAGAGTATGTGGCAGGAAGAGAAAAGTACCCAGCTCTGATCCACAGCAGTAGTGGGAAAAGTATTATGATTCCTTGCTGAGTACAATTATCTGTATATTGATGCAAAACACTTTTAAAAACAGTCTGATGGGACGAGGAATCACTCATTGCTGGATCAGTGACTAAAACCTTTGCCCAGGTCTTTAAAACCTGTATGAGCACCACCGGGAAAATGTGCAAAAAAATTAGTGCTAGTGCCAGCTGCCACAAACATATATACTAAAACTGAAATAAAAAGAAACATGTATTTAATTATTTATTTAGGCTGGGTTAAACAATGCCGCAGCGGAATACATTTATTTGAGTGACTTGTTTATATGTTCAGCTGAAGTCATAATCATGTTTAAAAAAAAACGTATTCTCTAACAGTGAAGATGCATACCTCACCATTTAGTTATTTCGTTTAAGACAAGACATACTGGGAATTGATCAGGAGCTGTAAAGAAATCTCTCTCCAGAAGAATGCAGTCCTAGGAACAGAAAGCATACTGCATAGAACCCACAGGCTTGGGATCTTAGCATCTGTTGTGTGTTAACACAATGCCATAATCTTCCCAGGAGTGGATGTGCTAGCAAATTCACGCCAAGGTCAAACCATGCAGTGCTCAGAAAAAATGCCAAAAAAAACCCAAGACTCACATCTTGGACTCCATATTCCTCAGTTAGCATGTAAATGATAAAGTTCATGACAGTACAATTAGAAAATGACTGAACAAGTATGACTTGTTTTTAAAGGGTTGCCATGAGAAACAATCTTCTCTCTTAAAAGAATATAGCAGCACAGCTAAGGTTTGCAAGGTTACTTTTGAAGAAACCATTAACAAAGAAATCTTGGGCTATTTGTAACTAAAAGTGGTTGTGTTGCTTTATGAGCCGGGTGATGGTTGTGCAGTTAACCAGAGCTCTGGGAAACGGGTAGCTGTTGCTGCGTTGGAGATGTAACCCGGAAATTATTTGAAGCTGGAGGTAAACCCTGCCAGGAAATGCTGCTGTCATAATCAAACAGATGAAAATACGGAATAAGCTCACTGAAACGGCCCTTACAGGGAAAGGTAATTTAGTAGTTACTGGACAACTGGGCAGCTTTAAAACTACTGCTTCTGTGGTGTTGTTTTATACAAGTCAGCTTTAAAGCTGCTAGGGGAGCAGGCCAACAGCTAGCGGGCAAGCTGTAGCATTGTGGCTGGCTGTGGGTGCCATAGCAACCGTTTAGGAAACACTGGCAGTAGTGGCTAGCTCGTTAGGCTAGCGTTGGTTTGTTATGCTAGCGTTAAACACGACGCCGAGGAGTGTCCAAGTCAGCCCTAGTTAATTATTGTCACAAGTCAGCGCTATCTACTCGCATCGCCGCGCATGTTACTTAATTCCAACTTTGCTCCGTGCTTTCTAGCAAGCTGTCGGTGATGGCACACCGCCGTAACGTTAAAGTGTTAAGTTTAGCTAACTTGGCCAACGGTAATTTCCATCACATGCAGTAGGCTAACGTTAGCCGCCAAGGCCGTAAACTTAGGTTACCTCAACGCCACCGTTATGTAAACGTTTGCACCGTTTTTTGTCGTTTATTGTCTCAATTTCCGATTTAATCTTTCTCATGTTAGATTAGCGCAACTTTAAGTCACTTTAGCAGCGTTGTCATCGCTAACCTCAATTGTTAGGGAGTCTTATCTGGGGTTGGTAAGGTTAGGTATGATGCTGAGATTAGCTGCTAGTTAATTATTTTTTTTTGATTGATCTTATTGATAGCAACAGACACGGATTTGATTTGATTTTTTTAAATTGTTGTTGTTATAAATGAATGGCCATTCTTGCGCCGCAACAACAAATTAACGATATTACGTCTTAGTTAGAAAATTAAATGTAAGCGTTTATTTAGTTTTTTATCCCTTTGTTAATTGAAAGGGGTGTAGTCTAACGTGCTGTTTACAATCTAAGCCACACCACAATTACTTGATTTCAGAAAATGTCACGTTCCGACCTCAACCTGCAATAATTCATGTTTAAAGAATTAAGCGATTGTAGACAAATGGTTAGGTTTGTGTGCGTGAAAGAGAATTTATGTTTGTCACAAATGTCATTTCAGTATTCAGTCTGAACTAGTATGGATGTTGATGACTGCAATGGACGGTCTTACATATCAGGTGCAGCTCTGATTTATTTAGTCACCCATATATACTTACCTTCTAAATTAGGCATGTTTTTTTTTTTAAATGATATATCTTATTTTGGTTCTTTTCTTGGCAGCAGGTAGTGGAGACTCTTCATTGGAAAGAGAGTTTTCTGGAGCTCTTGGAGGTCCAACAGTGAGCACCCCAAACAGCAAGGAAAACTCTCCCAGTCGCTCCCTCAGTGGTCAGTGAGAACTTATAGCATCTTCATTAGTTCCATCTATATGAAGCTTTTTATTCTCTCAGTGTGATTGTCAAATTTTTATTTTCTAATCTAGATAAATATTTTTATAATCTTCTTCTCATAATCAGATTATGTTTATACATTAATAATATGAATTTTAAATTAACTTACTGGAGCAGCACTATTCACCCTACAGTGCTGGGGAAAGTATTTTACAGCATTGTGAACTACATCCCATGATTTCCCACTTACATGTTTAAGATCACCGAACAAAATTTAAATATAGTCCAAGCAAATACATTATATAACATATATAACTGCAATCAAGCATTTGTGATAACTAGCAGTGATTCTTTCACATTGCTGTGGAGGAATTTTGGCTCACACATCTTTGGAGAATTGTTTTCAAAATGTTTTGAAAACACTGTTGGGTTTTCAAACATAAATGACCTGTTTAAGCTCATGCCAAAGCATCTCAATCTGATTTAAGTCCGGATACTGACTAGGCCACTCCAAAATCTTTTTTTATTTTATTTTATTTTTTTTAATTTTTAGCCAGTCTGAAGTAGGCTTGCTGGTGTGTTTCCAATTATTGTTTTGCTGTATAACACAAATGCGCTTGTACTTCTGTAGCCAACTCCATTAAAGTGGAGTTGTATAGTGATGAAGACCCAGGTCGGAGTACTGAAGATGAGCGAGGAGAGCGGGTGGAGGAAGGAGGTCCAGAGCAAGGTTCTGAGGCTGTCACAAGCTATAGAGAGCTCACCAATTCTGAAACTATGCCAAGTGGAGCCACCAGACTGCCAAATGGAAAGCTCAAGTGTGACATCTGTGGAATGATCTGCATTGGGCCTAATGTGCTTATGGTGCACAAACGCAGCCACACAGGTGATCAGTCAGTTGAGTTTGGATAAATATAGAGATGGTATCTTTGCTTGTTATTAATGAAACTAGGTCAGATGAGGGGGGGGACGACATCTTGGAATTTTATAGAAAATCAGCATTGTATACAATTGATGTACTATATTGACTTAAAAAAAACCCTTTGAGGTATAGTTGCAACTAACTCAAATTTTTTGAAATATAAATTATGCTTAAGAGGTTGAGTTACCAAGTTTAAGTTTTCTACAGGTGAGCGACCATTTCAGTGTAATCAGTGTGGCGCGTCCTTCACTCAAAAGGGAAACCTACTCCGCCACATCAAGCTGCACTCAGGGGAGAAGCCCTTTAAATGTCCCTTCTGCAGCTATGCCTGTCGAAGACGGGATGCACTTACCGGCCATCTTCGCACTCATGCAGGTAGGACAGATTCAAGCCCGGTAGGTGTTTGTGTGTTGTTTGCTTCAGTTTTGTTTTTTCCATTGTAGTGTACAATAACAGTGAAAATGCTGTATTTCCACTTGTTTTACCAGTGTCTTCTCCAACTGTTGGGAAGCCGTATAAGTGCAGCTATTGTGGCCGTAGTTACAAGCAGCAAAGCACTCTGGAGGAGCACCGTGAGCGCTGTCATAGCTATTTACAGAGTCTGGATTTCCAGCAGCCAACCAGTGCACCAAATTCAGGTATGTGTTCATAGATATAACTTGCACAGTATGGTGTTAAAGAAATACCAGCCTCCTAAAGGGAGTGTAGTAGCATCTAATGTAGACATGTAGTTTGCCAGCTTAGCAAGTTAACGCTTAGAACCCACTTTATCCAAACCGGAATTTAGGCAAACACAAATAGAAAATCCTAAAATAAAAGTAATAATAGTTTGTTTATACTCTGTACAGGAGAGGAAATGAGAGAGCTAGAGTTTATACCAGATCCTCTACTGCAGCCATCCTCAGACAAGATGGCATTTATCGATCGGCTCGCCAACAGCATCACCAAACGCAAGAGATCCACGCCACAAAAATTTGTAGGTGAGCATTTGGTCTCAGTGTGGACGGTTTCAGGAAACTCAGAAAGCAATAATCATTACTTGAATTGGAATACAGCATGAAGTAAGACAGAAATCTTTTGTTGTGCTTATATTACCAGCCACTATAATTTTAGATATCCAATTAGCACACAGTATTTATTTGGTTAGGAAAGGTCTGAAAGCTGCTCTCAGTATAGCAATCTAACTGAAAAAAGAAACACACAAAGAAAAAACTAAGTTTTGAGCATCTTGTAAAATTAGGAAAATAACCAGCATCATCGTAAAATAGAGAATGTATCCAAAATGCTGACTGTCATTGTACTGTATTATAAAGTCATATCTTTCTGTGTTGCAGGGCAGAAGCACATACGCCTCAACCTTGCAGATACACCTTACAAGCTCACTGCTAGTTTGGATAAAGATGGAGACATGCACCCAGTGGACCTTGATGCCCCACACTTTACTGGTCTGGGAGGAGAATATGTAGGTGTTGCAGGTACTGGAAGAGGAGGGGTATCAGACACACTCAGATCCTTGCACCTTCCCACCAGTCACTCTTCAAGTTTATCAGAACTCAGGCCGATTCACAGCTTCAGTCATGCTCCTGTTCCCCTTGGGCCAAGGTTAGATTGCACAGGGGCAGGAGCTGGCCTGGGAGCTGTGGGTGTTGGGAGCAGGGAGGCAGCAGAGGGTCACGAAGACCTGCCTCCGGGTCGAAATCACGCCCCTTCTCCTAGCAATGGCTGCCAGGATTCTACGGACACAGAAAGCATGGCAGATGAGCCTTACAACAGCTGTGCTCCGACTCCGACTTTGTACAGTAACAACGGCCATCACCTCCTCCACTCTAA
This sequence comes from Aulonocara stuartgranti, assembly GCF_965226115.1. Classification (NCBI taxonomy): domain Eukaryota; kingdom Metazoa; phylum Chordata; class Actinopteri; order Cichliformes; family Cichlidae; genus Aulonocara; species Aulonocara stuartgranti. Next base: position 22,172,673 of record NC_138943.1, on the reverse strand, counting down.
CAACCATAACCCAGCACCTCCACCCATCGCACACCACAGGAGTCGGGGCAGACACAGCCCCAGTCATGCCAAAGACCGGGAGATGAAAAGAGAGGATGGAGGCCATTCTGCTCTCCCTCCTCCCACACATGCTCCAACACCGAGCTCACCTACGGCACCCTCTTCTACCTCCAAGGAGACTTTTCGGGTTGTAGACGGGGAGGGGCGAGCTGTACGCTCTTTCCGCTGCGAGCACTGCCGCGTGCTTTTCCTGGACCATGTTATGTTTACAATCCACATGGGTTGCCATGGTTTTCGGCAGCCTTTTGAGTGCAACATCTGTGGCCATCGCAGCCAGGATCGCTATGAATTTTCTTCGCACATTGTCCGTGGAGAGCACATCTTTGACTGAGAATAAAAGGACAGCCTGCTGCCCTTAGTTTTTTTTTAAATTTTTTTATTTTACACTGAGAATGGGAACTGGTTGAGTTTGGTCTGCACAAAAGCGAAAGGCATCTGTGATGATGTGAAACTGATGTTCCTAACGACACCGACACAGTTGGCATTAGTGGAAAGCTCGTGTATATGTTTAAAGAATTAGAGTAGTAGTTGCTTTCTGTCCACTTTTAACAAGAAATCTATATTAAATTATTAAAGTAGATGAAGAGCCAACACTTTTTCATCCACAGATGTGCCTTGCTCTAAAATTCTGAATTTTAGCTCTGCTGCACACATTATTGTAGACAAATCTGACTTTTGTTGCTGAAATCTTTCATCCCTTGCACAATTTAGCAGAGATGAAAGAAAATGCTAAATATAAACTTTGTAGGCTTGCAATCCCTACAGAATTTTTTTGACACCTTCTAAAAGCACTTTTTCCAATTAAGTGATTCTCAAACAGACTTTAGGTTCGGCCAGGTTTTTTCCTAGCCCGGGGTTGATTCTGTACAAGTTTTATAATGCAAAGTAAAGTGCAGACCAAACTTAAAAACCAAGTCCAAGTCATGTAGACTTTAATGTTTGAGGGTTTGTCATTGGAATAGAAATGCACTTTGGTTTCAGTGTGAATGGAGTGAACAGAGTGTGTGTGTGTGTGTGTGTGTCTGAGAGAAAGGAAAGCTGCAAGATTGTGTGTGATTGTTTTTGAAAGTAAATTTAAAACGTAAAATGGAAAATGAAGGCCTTTATTCCTGTGAGTGAATGCCGTGTTGGAAGTGTATGAATTGTTTTCCTTTTCTATAACTGCTTTTGTTGCACTGATACCTGCCAGAATACAATGACTATATTAAACTATTTTATAGAATACATTAATGACCTGCACATTTCTCTGAAAATGTGAGGGAAAAACAGGTGGAATGTTTTTCTCACTAGGAACAGGATTCGAGCATCACTGCCACAACTTGAGAGATTACCGAAGGAGGTTAAGGTGTTCGTTTTCTCCCCGTACAAAAACTCCCTCATACGGCAAACCAACAATAATAATCAACAAATCTGCTTATGCTGTATTTAAACATGATTTTGGTGTTGCGTCATTGTCCCGTGCCTTTCTACACGTTTCTGACCAGACTGAAGGATGTGAGATATAAAATCATTTCTGTCTTGTAGTTGACTGTAGCTTTTTAATCTATCTAACAGAAGTCTGGCTCCCCCCACCACCCCCAACAGTTTTATCAGCAAAGATCAATTCTGATGCCTGAGCAATGTTGATGATGATGAAATGTGCATGGCTTTTGAAACATGCTGCTATGACATGGGTGTGCAGTAAATCAGTAGCACTTCACTACCGTCCTCATGGGTTAGAAACAAAGACTTTTATTTACATTTTTTTCCTGTTAGGACATTTTAAACCAGTCGCTTGAGTTACAATAGAACGAAATGGGAGTCTTTCATATCGCTTGGGATATATATATATATATATATATATATATATATATATATATATATATATATATATATATATATATATAAAAACAAGGGGAAAAAAAAAAATCCTGTCTTGGTCATTTGTGTGGAAATGAAATGTGAAGAGAAATGTGTCAGCTTTTGGTTCTATTTATTTTCATGTTAAAACAGCAGAGATGGTTGTTGTAATCTCTGTGAGTAATTAGTTTAACACAAGCACAATACGTTTACTGTTGAGAAGGATGCTTTGAATTCTAAATTGAAGACTTGTGCACAAAAATTAAAACTTAATTGATGTTGACTGTAGCTAGGGTTTCTTTTCACATCCTCAACAACAACAAAGATCAATCTGGGACATGGTGACAGATTTACCAAAGATACACAGATATTTGCAGAGAAGACTGGAAAAACAGTGACTCTAGTCAAATTCATCAAGTAACTTGATCCCATTAGTTTTTTTTTTAAGTTCAGACAGTGTCTTATTGAGTAAAGTTTCCCTTGTAGTTATAACTGGTATTTCCTATTTTCATAATAGATGCCCAAGAAATATTACTTCCTGTAGAACCTTCACAGTCAGATCTAAGCATATTTTGGGTCATGTCAGTGTTTGAGAATACTGAACTTTATCTTGACTTATATTTAAACAGCTTTCTGGATGTTTTGTTCTACAAAGAGAAATAAAACAGTAATCATTTTTAAACTGTTTTTAAGATCAGCAGTACCGTGGTTCTCTATAAGCACCAAATAATTTCCCCAATGCTGAGCCAAAGAACCACTGTTTCCTACTGTTAAGCACTTTTCCCTACTACAGTGGCAAAAAAATGAAAACATAAAGTAAATAATATTTGTACATAAAGTATAAGTTACAAGAAAACCTCAAGGTGTTCTTGTTCTTTTAATAACGCTGTTATTAAAGCCTTGATATATTCAAATTTTTTTCTCTTTGCAGAAGATCTTTGAAAATACATGACATAATGTTCAGCTTGTTTCATTTGATGGTGGATTAATTGTTACAAGTGGATCTACATTTGTTTGGTTATTGTTTCAGTCCTTTATTGTCAAAGTGCAGTAAGGTGATCTGGTTGCCACTCTAGTAACACAACCTAAACACATTTTAAATTTTTGTTTCTCATCAGGTTACGGTACTTTAATATTCTAATCATCTTGCCTTAATTTGTGAGCAGACTGTTAAATTAAGTTGGGACTGACGTTAGTTTGCAAATCAGAATCTGAAAGTTTCTTGGGAGTCTAAAAATCTACAAAACATTTGCAGTAACACCAAAGCTAGCAGTGTCACTTCATATCATCTTACACTGTGTATATTCTCATTTAGGCCCACGTGACTTTTCTCCAGTTGGTGTGACGTGCGTGAATTGGGTTGTTGCTGCTGTGCCTTCCGCTGGAGGTCTTAAATGTGTTTTATGTCTAAACGGTTCAAATTTATTTTCAGTGTGAAACTTTATGCTGTGTTAGTGCAAGAGGCTCCATGTTTTGAGTATACCTCAACCCACCACTCAGTGACCCTGCCCAAAACTAGTCTTTTTTTTTTTTTTTTTTTTTTAACCAACAATCCATTAAATACTAATTCATCAAAAGGACTTGGGTAATGCTACTTAGGAGCCAAAGAAAAATACTGAAATAACTTAATATTTGATGTATCCAGTTTTGTTGACCTTCAGTGAAATATTGTACAAAAACATTCAAAGTAAAAAGGTTTTACTCTATTCAATGGTTCAGTTCTTTGACAGAATTTGGATATTTAATTAACAAGTTCTGCATTATTAGTGGAGCAAATTCACCATTAATTCATGTGTGCTACAATGGTAATGTGCTTTTAAACCTGATGCATGTGGTACCAATGCTGTTTGCTCCTCAGCTTACACCCAGCCACCTTTGTTTTAATCTTAAAGACAACCAAATAAACAGTCTACTCCAGTTTTAGCCTATACTTACAAAAATAAACTCCAGCTTTGTGGTATTCCGTGTTTTTAAACTTTCCTTGTTGCACTTTGTTCTTTTCAGTTTTTCTAACCTGCATTTCCCTGCTCTCCAAGTGGTCTGATATCGCTTTAAGTAACCGCAGAGCGTTTTTAAATGTATCATATGTAATTTTGCATTTGCATAATTTGATCTTAAGCTACTGTTAGTTTTGTACTGTAAAAAAAGTTATTCCAAATAAAATATTTGAGCAGTTTGTCTTTCCTATGAGTAAACATCGTTCAATTAATGAGCTTCACACGTTCATGTTTTTGTGAAGATTTCTCCATTTATTTGTCAGGTTTACAGCATTTTCAATTTCTGCTTTACACGGGCTTCGGAGGAGCTCTTGGTGCACCAGCCTGTAAAAGAGAAACATTCTTAGATTAAACAGGTGTAACCACGGATGGAACTTTGCCCAAGTTATACTTTTGTGTTCCTGTTATTAGTAATGAGATTATCTACCTAATTAAGGTGCTATACAAAAATAATTCTAAACACTTAATGGAGCTACACAACAGGAGGTAAGAACTGTGTTTAAATAGTACTTACAGCAGGCCTAAACCTGGGTGGTGGGGTGCGGTCTTTCCTGGCCTCACAGGAGCGGTTCCTCACCACCTTGCTGTGGATGGCACAGCTGACACAGTAGTGCAGCTTCACATAGAGCTTGGGCAGAATATATGCTGCAGAGTGGACAAAGGTACAGATGAGTCAAATCATCGGGATGAAAAGGGGGTTTTATGAAATTAAGTACAATACAATACACTCACAGTCGAAGACGCTGGCCTCTGAGATGTCTCTCACGGCTGCCGCCTCCACGATATTCCTGATCACAAACTTCTTGATGGCCTTGTCCTTGGGGACACAACGGGCACAGTTGGTGCAGCGAATGGGCTGCACATGCCCACGGCCCTTCTTAGCACGACCGTTGTTCCTCCTCTTCTTGGTCTGCCAAAATACATTAAGGGTTACCAATGACAAAGTAAACCTGAGTAAAATGTTAAAACAGAACTACATTAGGCAGTCTCAAAAATTCAGCTGTGTTAAGGTGGAAACAATTAACAATCACAAGAATATATCTGCTTTCCCCTTGAAATCCCACATCAGCACTGGTTTCAAAACCTTTTCACCACCACCCAGCCACACCAGTTATTAACACTGGCCACAAAGCAGTCGCTTCAAACTGACGGTCTAGTTTACTATAACGTCTCAACGTTAGTGGGAATCAGAATACTTTATTGATCCCTGGGGGAAATTATTTTTTTGTTACAGTGCTCCATTATAAACCAAGGGAATTATAAACCATCAGTTTAAGGGAACCCCTTAAACTGATGCACGTGCAATCTAGTTCCACATACACGTATGAACTAATGCCATCAATCACGAGACATTTAATCATTATTGAGTTTTGTACAATCATCTATCACTCTTACACGGTATGACTGACTCAAGTCACGGTTGGGGCTTACTGAAAAACACATTTTTAACCATGAACTGTTATATTTTATCGGTTGCTTTGTCAATCGCTGTGATGTGGCTTTTCTTTTTAGCCGCATCTCTTAGCTATGTTACAGCCCAAACCTGCACCGTCGTTATCCTTTGCTAGCACACGGAACACATGCACAAAATGGCTAGCGTGCTAACGGCTAGCATTAGGCCCAAACTCAATTTTAATCGTCCAGGATGAGAGTTAATATCAATTCTCAGTTTTGTGACTTACACGTGGGATTAAAATACCCAAAGAAATGTAATTATGTGCCACTAGTCGACTAAAACATAGGTTTATTCTGTTTTCACGATTCGGCCATCAGTGAAACACACTCACCATGTTGCACGGGAAGCTGGAAAGAGGACCGGAAGAGGTTGCACCGTGAGAAGTAGTGCGGATGCTCCGCCCTCTAAATGTTACGAACAAAACGACAAAGTCCATTGATGTCTTGCTTTACTTTTCAATATTTGCAAAAGAAATGTGGCTATTGTGCACTAGGCTGAAACAAAAGCAAAAATATTGATTTTTTTATGGGAAATAACAAAAACAACAACATTAAATTCGCGGAGGGATATCAAAACGCGCTTAAAACTCCACGCGTCTCCCGAGTGAGCGGAGTTAACAGTTAAGGCAATGCTGGAACGGCAAAGGCGGTGTCATCGGCCTAACCGGTTATTAAAACAAGCTCACCTGCGACTAAAGCCCGTTAAAAACTGGATTTGTCTAGCTAAACAACAGGTTCTAATTGTTATTGAAATGAGAGTCAAATAAATTAATCACATTATCTCTCTATATATATACATATGTATGAATATATAAAACTTGGGGTTCACAGCAAAATGGCCTTTAAGTTCACTATATAAATATCAGTATGGATAATAACACCAGTACCTGAAGATATTTTCTTAATCTGACAGCAGAATTGTATTAAATTACTATATTACATCATCATTATTATTATATTGTATTGTATTATTATACTGGCACACTCTTTCTTTTCCAGGAAACAGTGTTTAACTAGACCAAAATTGGCTGTGTAGTTGCAATAAAGCTACAAGACATTATGAGTCACTGTGCTTAAAGGACAGTGTAGTGCTCAAAAGAAAAGCAGGTGAAATGCTGATAATACCACATTAGAATAATTTTTCATGACTGTATTCTGATTAAGGTCCACATGACTCTTTTTACAACTTGATCTTGGGGTTTCATGCGAGTTATCTTCAAAAAGGAAAAATGGTCCAATTTATTTATGGACTTATTAGGTGATGATCAGTACCGCAGAGAATATCTCTTAGTGGCACACCACAATTTGGCTTTTAATTAATGTGTCTTTAAACATAAGCCTATTCAGTGGACATCTTTCAAAGCTTCCTGTCCTTTCTCTGTACACGAATGAGCAGGTCCTTACAAAAGAGAGTCTTTAAAATATTTTCAAACAAAAGGCCCAAATAAAAAAAGGTGGTTTAAACTCGCTGTTGTTACATGAGGATGTGAAGCAGGTGCTTCTAAACAGTCCCTTTATGCTTCTTCTGGTGAAATAACTTTTAACAAATGAGGGGTTTTTTTGTAATAAATAAACATCTAAAAGTCTGCTGTTCCATTGGTTTACAGCTTACCAGTTGCCCAAATTAGTATTGCTATAAAGTAAATGTGATCTTTCTTTTCAGTGACTGAACTGTAGGAAATTTATCAGGATTATGACAGCCAACTCCCTGGATGATGATATGATGTGTGTCTGGACACATCCCACTAGATACTAATATTTGACCTGTGAGTCTTTGCTGTTGAACTTCAAAATTAAAATACCTTTCTTATTAATCCTACCCACACACTCCACTTTTCTATGTCACTGTATTTGCTGTTCTCTGCTCTCTCAATTGCTCCCAAGATGATTTCCACCTGTCAGATCAATGCAGGACAGTGCTTCTGTATGTATGTTTGAAGCTGGCATGCTGCATGGACTAAATATACATTTGATTTGAGATCTGAATACAGTGTGAGCCTAACCTCCTAGAAAGAGCCTGTTCAGATACAAGCACTGTCAGTTTCAGGTTCTTCACCTGCAATTTTCTGTTTGTCCTGAGAGGACACTTAGCACATAACAGCCTTTAAAGTCTTGGCATACTACCAATGGACAAGGACCTACTCTAAATCCATCTCATCTCAATTCAACACAAACATAAAGAACAAGTTCAATTAAAAAAACATTTATTTAAATAGTTCAGTGATTTGTCCTTATTTCTTCTTGATCTTCTTATCCTTGGCCTTCTTTTTGCTAGCCTTCTGGGCACTGGCCTTTTTGTAGAGGTAAAGTCCCACCAAGCCCAGCAGAGTGGGCACCAGGGCCAAACACACCAGGGGGAACACATCGTTGACCATCCTCTGCCACTGCGTCTGCTGCGAGAGTGAAATCACCTCCACCTCGAACTCCAGAGCAGCATTACCTAGGACAGATCCATATCACAGTCACTATTCTGCAAAAAGCTCTTAAAGGTTATATCTATTGTTTATGATTATATGTTACATGAGTCAGAAAATAAAGGGGAAAAACATATAAAAGTTAACTGGAGAAACAAAAACAATGTAATGAAATGCTTCCACGCAACGCAGTGCCTCTCTGCATATATTTTCAGAAATTAACTCGGAAGAATCAAATCAGGACACATCAGAAGATATCGTTTCCCCCATGTAGCAGAAAGGCTTAGACAGGGGGGTGCAGCTCATCCTGAGGGCATGATCAGACTCTCTCAGGCAAGGCAAGTTTATTTGTATAGCACAATTCAACAACAAGGTGATTCAAAGTGCTTTACAGAGACATTAAAAAACAAAAACAAATAAAAAGCATGATTTAAAATAGATTTTTTTTTAAAAACAGTCAGTAAAATCAGAACAGTAGATAAAATCAGTAGTTAAAATGTAAGTTTTGAAATTTAAGCTTAAACGTGTGGATTTGGTGTTTTATTCAAATGCAGCTGAGAACAGGTGAGTCTTCAACCTGGATTTAAATAAACTGACTGTTTCAGCTGATCTGAGGCTTTCTGGGAGTTTGTTCCAGATATAAGGAGCATAAAAGCTGAATGCAGCTTCTCCGTGTCTGGTTCTGACTCTGGGAACTGATAAAAAACCGGATCCAGATGACCTGAGGGATCTGGAAGGTTCATACTGGGTCAGGAGGTCACTGATGTATTTTGGTCCTAAACCATTCAGAGCTTTATAGACCAGCATCAGAACTTTAAAGTCTATCCTCTGACGGACAGGCAGCCAGTGTAAAGACCTCAGAGCTGGACTGATGTGGTCCATTTTTTTGGTCTTAGTGAGGACTCGAGCAGCAGAGTTCTAAATGAGCTGTAGTTGTCTGACTGATTTTTTAGGTAGACCTGTAAAGATGCTGTTACAGTAATCAAGCCTACTAAAGATGAATGCATGCACTAGTTTTTCCAGGTCCTGTTGAGACATCAGATCTTTTATCCTTGATATATTCTTGAGGTGATAGTAAGCTGAAAGAAAAGCCACGAGTGATCGCCTTTATCTTATGGTAAAACACTTCTACTGATGATGAAGGCCTTCAGTTACTAAACCTCACTGAAACAGACCACTGATGGTCAGTTCATGAGTGACCTTAGAACTGAAGAAGCTTCTCGGATGAGAGGTGAAACGTCTTCAAGTAACTTAAAGAAGTCCAGATGCTTTTCTTTGCAAGCTCCTTTGACTTCATGAGTTATGGCATTCACAAATTTAGCTGCCCAACAGTGTGACGACTATACCCCATCAGCCTATTATGGCTGATGGGTAATAAAAGTACATCTTAGAAACCTGGTATTCAGATGTGTGGTGGAACAGCAGCTTACTAAGATGCCTCCTATACTTTTTTTCCTTTAATTTGTCAAGTGTTTATCTACATATATTTTACTGGACAAATGATCTCTTTTTATGGTGTTTTGATGATGGTGCCAGAGAGTGTGGGCACGTCGCTGCAGAAATGTGATTCCTGTAAATCATGAATTCTTTAACCAAACTTTGTATGACCTGTCATCTTGTCGTCATAACTATGTATAAACTTTTAAATACGGGTCGGTATATATTTAATGTTTAAATACTGTATTTTGTATTTATATTTCTGTCAGAAGTTTTTGCATCACGTGAGGGAGTATTGTCTTCATTTTGTTATGCTTGCATAATTATAATAAAGACTCTTGAATCTCCGTCATGGAAACAGTTGCTTTTGCTGTTTTTGTCGTTCATCTGTCATCCACTCAGCATTTTTTTTAACAGATCACCTAAAGCTGTAGTCCTGGAACAGACTTCGCTGGATTTGACACCCATAGGGTTTTCCAAATTTGCCTTTATATTATATATACATATGGAAATATGATATTGATTTTATATTTGTCACGCTGCCATGTGCTGTAGGATATTTCTAGTCTAGTACCTGGAATTGTTGGAGGGTAACCTTTCTTTCCATATGCGAGGTGAGAGGGAATAGTGGCTTTGATTTTCTGCCTGAATGAGAGAACAGAAACATACAGGAAGCATTCCTCAGATTCACTTCAAAACTATCCACTTTGGTATTTCTGATTTGTGACGGCATGCATCGTGAATTAACTGGTTTGCTATTCACTTACCCTTCACAGATGCCAATCAAGCTTTGCTCCAGACCTGATATGAAATTTGTACAGAGACATTCGATCAGTATAAAAAGCACGCCCACCACTAATTATGTAATATAAGCTAATCACTCTGACAGAGCTGCTCTTAAGGATTGTCATTCGATAACTTACCAGCGATGACTGTCCTCTTCCCCAGCTCGACAACAAGAGGATCCCGGGATAGAGATGTGTCAATCACCTTTCCATCCATCAGTTTACCCTGAAAACATTCAACAGGAAGAGTGAGGTGGTGCCGAGAATTTTTAAAAAATGCTGAGAGATTTCAGTGGGTGCATATTTTACAGAGGCAGGTTTGAGCTTAAAGAAGCGTGAAACACTGTCTTTTTAACCACAAAACACATTTATTGCTTTAAAGATAAATACAAGAAGTCATTCAATATATATATATATATATATATATATATATAAAAAAAAAAACACCCAGCACGCCCCTGCGGGCGGTTTATCCTTCAAGCTCGGGTCCTCTACCAGAGGCCTGGGAGCTTGAGGGTCCTGCGCAGTATCTTAGCTGTTCCCAGGACTGCGCTCTTCTGGACAGAGATCTCCGATGTTGTTCCTGGGATCTGCTGGAGCCACTCGCCTAGCTTGGGAGTCACCGCACCTAGTGCTCCGATTACCACGGGGACCACCGTTACCTTCACCCTCCACATCCTCTCGAGCTCTTCTCTGAGCCCTTGGTATTTCTCCAGCTTCTCGTGTTCCTTCTTCCTGATATTGCTGTCATTCGGAACCGCTACATCGATCACTACGGCCATCTTCTTCTGTTTGTCTACCACCACTATGTCCGGTTGGTTAGCCACCACCATTTTGTCCGTCTGTATCTGGAAGTCCCACAGGATCTTAGCTCGGTCATTCTCCACCACCCTTGGGGGCATCTCCCATTTTGACCTCGGGACTTCCAGGTTATACTCGGCACAGATGTTCCTGTACACTATGCCGGCCACTTGGTTATGGCGTTCCATGTATGCCTTGCCTGCTAGCATCTTGCACCCTGCTGTTATGTGCTGGATTGTCTCTGGGGCATCTTTACACAGCCTGCACCTGGGGTCCTGCCTGGTGTGATAGACCCCAGCCTCTATGGATCTTGTGCTCAGAGCTTGTTCTTGTGCTGCCATGATTAGTGCCTCTGTGCTGTCTTTCAGTCCAGCTTTGTCCAGCCACTGGTAGGATTTCTGGATATCAGCCACCTCCTCTATCTGCCGGTGGTACATACCGTGCAGGGGCCTGTCCTTCCATGATGGTTCCTCGTCTCCCTCCTCTTTCTTGGGTTTCTGCTGCCTGAGGTATTCACTGAGCACTCGGTCAGTTGGGGCCATCTTCCCAATGTATTCTTGGATGTTCCTTGTCTCATCCTGGACTGTGGTGCTGACACTCACCAGTCCCCGGCCCCCTTCCTTCCGCTTAGCGTACAGCCTCAGGGTGCTGGACTTGGGGTGAAACCCTCCATGCATGGTAAGGAGCTTTCTTGTCTTTATGTCAGTGGCTTCTATCTCCTCCTTTGGCCAGCCTATTACCCCAGCAGGGTACCTGATCACGGGCAGGGCGTACGTGTTGATGGCCCGGATCTTGTTCTTACCATTCAGCTGACTCCTCAGGACTTGCCTGACCCTCTGCAGGTACTTGGTGGTTGCAGCTTTTCTAGCGGCCTCTTCATGGTTCCCATTCGCCTGTGGGATCCCCAAGTACTTGTAACTGTCCTCTATGTCTGCAATGTTGCCTTCTGGTAGTTCAATCCCCTCAGTTCTGACTACCTTCCCTCTCTTTGTTACCATCCGACTACACTTCTCCAGTCCGAACGACATTCCAATGTCATTGCTGTATAGCCTGGTAGTGTGGATCAGTGAATCGATGTCTCGTTCACTCTTGGCATACAGCTTGATGTCATCCATGTACAGGAGGTGGCTGACAACTGCTCCGTTCTGTAGTCGGTATCCGTAGCCAGTCTTGTTAATGATCTCACTGAGGGGGTTCAGGCCTATGCAGAACAGCAGTGGGGACAGAGCATCTCCTTGGTAGATCCCGCACTTGATGGTGACTTGTGCTATGGGCTTGGAGTTGGCCTCTAGTGTTGTACGCCACATCCCCATTGAGTTCCTGATGAAGGCTCTTAGGGTCCCATTGATCTTGTACAATTCTAGGCATTCCAGTATCCAGCTATGGGGCATTGAGTCATAGGCCTTCTTGTAATCAATCCAGGCAGTGCACAGGTTGGTCAGTCTGGTCTTGCAGTCTCGGCTGATTGTTCTGTCTACCAGTAGCTGGTGTTTTGCGCCTCTGGTATTCTTGCCAATTCCTTTCTGTGTCCCGCTCATGTATTGACCCATGTGCCTGTTCATCTTAGCCGATATGATGCCTGACAGGAGCTTCCATGTAGTACTGAGGCAGGTTATTGGTCGGTAGTTGGAGGGGACCGGTCCCTTCTTGGGGTCCTTGGGGATCAGGACCGTCCGGCCTTCAGTTAGCCATTCCGGGTGTCTCTCGTTAACTAGCAGCTGGTTCATTTGTGCTGCCAGACGCTCGTGGAGTGCAGTCAGCTTCTTCAGCCAGTAGGCGTGAACCATGTCGGGCCCTGGTGCTGTCCAACTCTTCATACTGGAGACCCTTTCTTGGATATCTGCCACTGTGATGGTTACTGGACCCTGTTCAGGGAGGTCGCTGTGGTCAGCCCTCAGATCCTCTAGCCACTGAGCATTGCCGTTATGGGTTGCATCCTTCTCCCATATGCTCTTCCAGTATTGCTCCGTCTCCAGCCTTGGTGGTGCTGTTCTCTTATTGTTCCCTTGCCACTGAGAGTACACCTTTGCTGGTTCTGTGGAGAACAGCTGGTTTATTCTCCTGCCTTCTATCTCTCTGGTGTACCTCCTCAAGCGGCTGGCCAAGGCTGTGAGTCTTTGCTTGGCAGTTTCCAAGGCCTCAGGTATGGACAGCTTGCTGTATTTCTTAGGCACCTTATTTGTCGCACCTTTCTGCAACTCCGTTAGTTGGCTAACCTCCCTTCGTGCTACTTTGATCTTGCCCTCTAGCCTCCTTCTCCATGGAGGGTACTGCCCCTTGTCGCTGTTCAACTTGTAGCCAAGCATCTCACTGATCACTGTTGCCGTATTGTAGATCAGCTTGTTAGTGTCGGTAATCGTGGTTGTAGGTATTGCCCGTAGTGCTGCATTAACATCATCTAGCAGACCTTCTGAGGGAACTTCACGTAATCTTGGTAATCGGCTACGCGGGATCCAGGTTTCAAGCTTGGCCATGATCCTATTTTTCAGGTCAGTTCCTCTCGCACTCAACGATCCTTCTCCTATCGCACTTGGGGCTATGTACCCAATCTCGGGTGGGGGTGATGATATCTCCCCCCTGACCTGGCGTCCTGACTCCTCCTTGCCGTAGCATTTGTGTTGTACCTCGTCAATCTCTAGCTGTGAGAGCAGTCCCTTCTTTCGAATGTTGGAACACTGAGCTACTAGTTGTTTCGCCGTCATTGTGGATGTTGGGTATCGAAGAATCCATAGGTCCCTCATCCTATTCATGTAGCCCCTTCCGCCGGGGTTACTTGCATAGTAGCATTCCAACAACGCCCTGTTTTCGTCTCTTGCCCACCGATGCCTTCTTGTTCCAGTAGCCCACTTTTCGTCAGGGTGCCCTGGTTCCTCAACACCTGACGCGGACCTTGTTGATCCGGGCGACGTCCGAGCCGGCATGCCTTCATATTTATCTGTCTCGCTCATGTCTGCGGTAGGCTTGCTTAGCATAGGGGGTCTAGCCTTAGGACCCTTACTGGATACAGACGCCCCAGGCAGGAATCGAACTTGCGATCCTCTGTTCCAAAGGCGTGTAGTCTAACCACTACGCTATCCAGCTGTATGTATGTATGTATGTATATATATACATACATATATACATACATATGTATGTATGTATGTATGTATGTATGTATGTATATATATATATATATATATATATATATATATACACGAATATACGAACGAACATCCAAGAATACATTGGGAAGATGGCCCCAACTGACCGAGTGCTCAGTGAATACCTCAGGCAGCAGAAACCCAAGAAAGAGGAGGGAGACGAGGAACCATCATGGAAGGACAGGCCCCTGCACGGTATGTACCACCGGCAGATAGAGGAGGTGGCTGATATCCAGAAATCCTACCAGTGGCTGGACAAAGCTGGACTGAAAGACAGCACAGAGGCACTAATCATGGCAGCACAAGAACAAGCTCTGAGCACAAGATCCATAGAGGCTGGGGTCTATCACACCAGGCAAGACCCCAGGTGCAGGCTGTGTAAAGATGCCCCAGAGACAATCCAGCACATAACAGCAGGGTGCAAAATGCCAGCAGGCAAGGCATACATGGAACGCCATAACCAAGTGGCCGGCATAGTGTACAGGAACATCTGTGCTGAGTATAACCTGGAAGTCCCGAGGTCAAAATGGGAAATGCCCCCAAGGGTGGTGGAGAATGACCGAGCTAAGATCCTGTGGGACTTCCAGATACAGACGGACAAAATGGTGGTGGCTAACCAACCGGACATAGTGGTGGTAGACAAACAGAAGAAGACGGCCGTAGTGATCGATGTAGCAGTTCCGAATGACAGCAATATCAGGAAGAAGGAACACGAGAAGCTGGAGAAATACCAAGGGCTCAGAGAAGAGCTCGAGAGGATGTGGAGGGTGAAGGTAACGGTGGTCCCCGTGGTAATCGGAGCACTAGGTGCGGTGACTCCCAAGCTAGGCGAGTGGCTCCAGCAGATCCCGGGAACAACATCGGAGATCTCTGTCCAGAAGAGCGCAGTCCTGGGAACAGCTAAGATACTGCGCAGGACCCTCAAGCTCCCAGGCCTCTGGTAGAGGACCCGAGCTTGAAGGATAAACCGCCCGCAGGGGCGTGCTGGGTGTTTTATATATATATATATATATATATATGTATATATATGTGTGTGTGTGTGTGTGTGTGTGTGTGTGTGTGTGTGTGTGTGTGTGTGTGTGTGTGTGTGTGTGTGTATGTGTGTGTGTGAGAGAGTTATTGATGCAATAAGAAGACAGACTCACTTGGTGAGTTTCTCAGATGTGGATTAAGTCTATGCCAACCCTGAAAAGATTAGTAATTAACTTCTCTATTGCAAAAAGTTCTTCGTCTAGGACTCGTCTTAATCCATGTCTGGGAAAATAAGCCACAGTGCTTACACCTTAAAGGAAGGTCCTGACAGTTTTGTAATTCACTGTCTTGCTAAGAGTTAGATGAAAAGACTGATTGCCAGGCATGTCTGTGGTTGGATTACCTTGGCACTAAGACGGGAACCAGGAGGGAGCTAACGGAACAAAATCTGCCTTCCAGCTTTCTACACATCCACAACACATCACTTACAGATGTTAGAAACAAATTTTGTTACTTGTGACAAAACAAACTAGCTCTTATTTCTGTTTTCAGCTAAGCAAAGCTACTGTAGCTCCAGTTGGTTATCTAATAAATATATAAAGCTTTTATGCAACTTTCTGCAAAAAAAAAATTCACCATATATCAGTTTTTATAATATAAATGTTGGTAAACGACCCTGCGACAGACTGGCGACCTGTCCAGGGTGTACCCCGCCTTTCGCCCTATGACAGCTGGGATAGGCTCCAGCGCCCCCCGCGACCCTGAAAAGGATAAGTGGAAGCGAATGGCTGGATGGATGGATGTTGGTAAACGAATGACCAAATATGAGTCAGATATGAGCAAAATATTTCCCTGCAGCAGATTCTTTGAACACACTTTCATTTAAGCAATCCTGTGCCATCTGTGTCACTTGAGTCCACAAAGAGCTAAATCATGAAGCGTTAATTAACAATTAAAAAGCACTCAGAGTCTAATTGAACCCTTAATGAATGTCTTTTTAACACCAGGTGAACTAGAGAGGTGCAAAAACAAAATGTAAGTTTAAAGATTCATAATAAATAAACATGTTTTTCATTTGCCTAAACTGAGTAACCAGGGTGTAACAGCGTAGCAAATGTTTTATTCTCTATTCAAACTGTCTAATTTCTTGTTGTATACAGTTTTATTTTTATGGGTATAACAGTGATGCTTACAGTTTTCTAGTTTTTTGTCTTTTTCGACGTTTGTTGTGAGTTGTTGCCACCTTTGAAGCACAAGATTTTTTTTTGTATTTGTATTTTTTATTATCTGTTCATCCATTTCTTCCACTTATCTAATTCAAGATGGCAGGGAGGGCTGAACGCACCTTGGATAGGTTGGCAGTCTATCACAGAGCTAATACAGAGAGACAGATGACCATTCACATTCACACCGAGGGGCCAGTTTAAAGTCACCACTTGACCAACTGCTGCCGTAAGATGGACCCGTGTTGGAGGAGCAGAGGACAGTGATCTCAGAGATAGAAGTAATGGGATTTTGATAAACTGACACAAAGTCAAGACCATGTAAGGTTTATTGCAGCCATGTGTCCCACTGCGGATATTATGCATCAGCACTGGTAGCACTAATTAACACGTTTGCCTGTGGACTGTGGGAAGTTTGAGTACACAGAGAGAAAATGCAAATGCCACACACACTGGATGTGAACCCAGAATTCCCTGTGAGGCATCAGCAAACTAACTAATTTTTATATTAATTATTACTCCAGGTGAAAAAAAGAATTGCAGCAGTTAAATTTGGACTTCTGGGTTGTAATGGCAAAATTATGTACTTTAAAAAGCCAATTTTACATAGTTTTTAGCCACTTGAAATCTATATAATTAATCAGTAAGTTTCTATATTCAGGTTGAGTGGCAAAACTACGAGCTGTGGTCTTGGTACTGCTACTGCTGACGTGTTGCACCGCCCCATCGTTACACAGTAAAATCAGAGTGGATCTCCACATAAAACCACATTTAAAGCACACAGTGAAGCACTGGCTGACGATCAGAGCCGTTCAGTCGCGGCAAAGCCTTTGTTTTATTCACGTGTGTACGAAAATGCACAAACACAGCGTAGGTCCACATGGTTCACGCACACGGTGCCACATAGACAAGAACCGCGCACGCACTCAGCTTCTCTCCTCGCAAATCTCAGTGAAGCGATGCACATCAGCAGCCGTGGACTCACCGTGTAGTGGATCTGCAGCGTGTCTCCCATTCTGGAAAGCATGGAGCAAGTTTCGGGTTTCACCTTTGGTCAGAAGAGTTAGCTGTTAATACTCATGCATCTTTGTGGCTGCAGTTGTGTTAGAGCTGCTGCTATTGCATTGTAATACTCACCAAGGTCTCCACCTGCAGCTCCTCGGGGGCGTCATCGTGGTCTACCTGCGCGAGTCCACAGGTGAAGACTGCGAGAAGGAGCAGAAAGACGCCCGTCCTCATTGTGAACTTCTGGGAAAGAGATGCCATCCGACAACAACAACTTCCGTGTAGGAGTCTTCTCCACTCATCAGCAGAGCGAAAGAGAGTGAGAGAGCCGTGCCCGTCGACCTCTGCGTCCAAAGTGGCTCAGCGCCAGGTAATGCTGATGTGTTGTAACACTGTAGCGATAAGCCCTAATAGCTGCTGGACGCCGTCCCAACACCTGGGTCCTCCAAAAGAGCCCGCCTCAAACATTCCGCATGCATCCCATCAGGCTGCCGTGGGTGTCAAGCGGAAACTCTGCAGAGGCGCTGGGGGGCGGTGCTGCGCAGCTTCTGCAGGCTCTCCTCCTTCACTGTGTGGCTGCTCCATGCTGGAGAAAGTCGGCGTGCTGAGGAGCAAACACCCCTCCGCTACAGACGCCACGTCTCCCTATGCCCTCCGGTTTAGACTGCAGGAAACGTAAAGGTGATGGGTAGTACCCAGCTTTAGTCCGGAAGTGATGTAAAATAATGTATCGTATTAGAAATATTCTAGAAAGTCTTTGTTTTGTTGTTTTTCTGAAGAACAGCATTATATTTGATTTCTCAACCAATGGTCAACTGATCATCAGTTTTCTTTTTTTCTAAGATGCCCCGCTCTTAAAGGTACAGTAAGTAATTTTTAGGTTATTTAATAGAAAAGCAATCAATGTTGTAGTCATAAACACACACTGATGTGTGTAATTACGTCTTCCAGCAAATTGAAATTACACATGGGAGCGGGAACTAGGTTGTGAAAGCCGCCATGTTGCTTTGCCATCTTGAATACAAGATGGACATCCATGTTCTGCTTAATGTTTTATATATGTGGCTAAAGACCGGCCATGTACTAGTTCATTCTGTTCATCTGGACGTAGCGTTTTTAGTGGGAGAAGAAGTGTTAGGTCATTCATCCAAGTGACTCCTTCAGTATCAGCTGACTGCACATTTCCCCAACCTTATAAACAATACATTTACATATTGAATGAAACTAGCAACACTAACGAACAATGGGCTGTGAGTCAGTTTCTTGATCAATAATATCCATATTGTCATGACCATTGCATTGATCAGTGATCACTGACAAATGGCTATGAGTACCGTTCAAAAAGTTGGGGAATGTCTGCAATCACAACACTGTAAGATGGTGAAATATGTACCCTCAGGCCCCCTCGATTCAGAAATGGTCTTTCCCTTTTCACGTGGCCTCCTTGACTCCCCACTCAAACCAGCATTCCTCCCTGTCCAGGATGTGTACATCCTCATCATTGAGTGTCTACTGGCCTGTAGGTGTAAATAGACTGCGGAGTTTTGGCCTGACGAGTTAGCTCTTGTGTGTTGTGCCATCCGCTTAGCCAGAGGTTGTTTGGTTTCCCCCATGTATAAATCACGGCAACCCTCGTGGCACTTAACAGCTTACGCTATATTACTCTGTTTGTCCTGGGGGACCCGATCCTTGGGGTGGACCAGTTTTTGGCACAGCTTGTTTTGGGGTTTGAAAACCACAGAGATGCTGTGTTTAGAAAAAATGCGTCTCCACTGTTTCAATACTCCTGACACATTAGCGAAAACCCTGCCAGCAGCCTCATCCAGATGAACAGAGTCACCTTTGTAATTTAAAGATCATAAATTGATCTTTCAAGCTACATATAACCATTTAACATTTGTACATGTGTTTTTTCATAATCTCTTTTTTATTGTGTCTCCCCTCCCTCATCTCCACCACCTCTCCTCCTCAAGCCTCATTTCCTGAAAATATGTACGAACATGCTTGTCAGCAGCAGACATGTGACCCCACCCTCTAAGGACAGCTGACAGCGAGCCGACCAAACAACAGCAATAGTTGCATATAAGATAAAATTATGCCAACTAATGTTAGACTCAAGTGTCCTAAGAATCACACTTTCCTTCCGATAAACAGTTTCATTACATTCTCACATTGTATGAGAGTTTATTTGGTGTTTCAGAGTCCAACAATGTTATCTCCACTTCAAAGTAAGTTTCACTAACGCTATCTAACAGCAGCTAACAGCAGCTAACAGCAGCTAACAGAAGCTAACAGAAGCTAACAGCAACACTTTCTGATTAAAAAAAAAGTGTTAAAATAATATCCTTAAGAATTCACCTCTGTATCACTGTCATCAGACAGAAATGAGCTTTACTGACTCATCAATCATGTTAAACTTCTTTCATAAAGTTTTACAGCCTCCTCCAGCGTAATTAGACATGGACGCTTTTCACCCAGCGTATTGACAGCTGAGGTAAACAGGCTGGCAATATACAGTCACTAGAATTATTTGTAGTACAGCACCTAGTGTAGCTACCATCATGCACTTGAAGTGGGAGGGGCAAGAAAACCAAAATTATTTGACTGCAGTCTACTGACATCCACTGGTGAGATTTTACACACTGTAACTTTAAAGGGGACAGAAAATCACGTGCAGTAAAATACAAATGAATGAATAGACAAATATCCAGAAATGCTGTACTGGGCTGTGAAACATAATGACATCTTTAACGTAAAGAAAATGTGAAATGGTATAAATTCAGGTACAACTGGTCAAAACATCCAACATTTTAATTATGTCAGTCTCTCTGTGCCACCCCATATAGTCACAGTCATGCATGCCAAATTGATTATTTGTATCGCAAATCTGTTGTGTTTCATTTCATTTGTATTTTTATGTCTTCCTTAAATGCTGCCAGTTCTCAAAGCAAATTTTAAAGAAATGGCCTTCAGTCTATACACATTTAACTCAGGTTCTCTGCAAGAACACTGTCCCAGATTGCAGTATTTGTGCCACATGCTCATGTGTTAGACAAAGGATAGTTTTTCGTGCAGAGGAGTTAATTATAGTATTTAGCTCTGGTGTTAACTAAAACAAACATATAGTCTTGCTTGCTATGTGATTCTTCCAACACCGCATGCCGGGATGAAGCACCATGTGGCTTAGTCATATCCAGAGACCAAAATCTAATTATTTGACTGAACTACAATGATGGTGATAACAGAGGTGTGGACTCGAGTCACATGACTTGGACTCGAGTCAGACTCGAGTCATTAATTTTATGACTTTAGACTTGACTTGAAAAAATGTTCTAAGACTTGTGACTTGACTTGGACTTTTACACCAATGACTTGGGACTTGAATTGGACTTGAACCGGTTTACTTGAAAAGACTTGATATTTTACCCCAAATATAAAATTTAACATGCATATTATATAGAGATTGAAAATGTGAGGTCATTCACGGGTAGAACCGCAAAGGATTCTGGGAACTCGTGGCAAGCGGTACTAGCGCACGCAGGCTTTCAATTAAAATCAGTTAAACAGCGATAAAAAGAAACACAAAAATGTCAAGAAGCTGTTGTATTATTAACTGCAATAGCCGGTCGCATGACAGCCACGGGAAGCCGACGGGTAAAGAGATCGGTTGTTATCGGATTACGTCGTTGAAGAGAAATTGTTCGAGCCATGTTTCCGAAGTAACAAAGACGCGACGGATGGCCTGGATTGCAGCCATTCAAAGACCAAATATAACGTCCCAGAACCCTCCAGCTCACAGGTTAGTCTGCTCCAAGCATTTACACGAAGGTCAGTGTTTTTTAGTAGTTAATACGTCATTTTCATAACATAATTAGTGATATAGGTTACAAGCAAGTCTGGCGCTGAACAGAAATTGTCGCGCTATGCTCCTTTATTTATTGTGCATAAATAGTGAATTGTCCTGACACAATATTGCGTTTCGCTTCTGTTATTATGGTACACTGACAAAAACATATACTTTTATTCACAGGATAAAACAGGTTTTTTGTATCACTAATTGCCCAGTGCGATTACAGACTGCGGTAAAGTGAGCCGTCATTTGTGAGCCGCGGTCAAGCCAGCCGCCTCCTATCCGCGCGGTGATTACAGCATACAATATTATTGTCACTGCTACATTTCTGTAACGCTACCAGAAATTATTTCCACTACTAATTAATTACCGTTGAGCTCAAAGGTCCTATTAATAAACGGTTAACGAATGTGTATTTATGACGACAATTTGTGAGACTGGTAAACTTATGATACGTACGATGGTCTTTCGTTCTACACGGTGCATTTCAAGGTCCTGCACCCATCCGTCGGTAAACTGTACCTGGGCTTGTTGCAGTGACCTGAAGTTACTAAACTTCATGAGTGTATGCACTCACTCCAAGAACCGTATAATTATAAATATGCATATAAATATGCTAAGATGAGATAGCTGACTTCATCTAACTAGCAAATGTTGTCCAGGCTACGTTGGTGATACAGTTTTTTTTAATGTGTATGATATTTTTGTCATGCGATTTTAAAGCCGGTCCTACAACCGCATCCAAGAATAACATGCAGCTTATCTCAGAACTGTCGGTGAAAATTATTCTTGGAGCTAGGTTTAATTGAGCTGCATTTTAAAGAGGTGCAATTTCACAATTTGTGTATATTTTCTAAGTTCACTATTTTGTCATGTGTTGAGAAAAACACAGATTTTAAAATTACATGGTCTAATATTTACATTTAGCATAACTGCAACATTATTTTTTCGTTTTTTTTTTTTTTTAAAGACTCGAAAGGACTTGAAATTCAAAGTTTCAGACTTGTGACTTGACTCGGACTTTTACACCAGTGACTTGAGACTCGACTCTGACTTGCCTGACATTACTTGAGACTTGACTTGAGACTTGAGGATAAAGACTTGAGACTTACTTGAGACTTGCAAAACAATGACTTGGTCCCACCTCTGGGTGATAATATTCTGATTTGCCATTATGCGTCGTGGTACAGTTCGTATCTACATGATAAATCAGGTTGATTTATGCTAAACTACTTCCTCTCGTTTATGCAGTCCAGAATGATCATTTGCCATGTTACTGTTACGCAACAAATGCTTTACTTTGTTCCCCATCTGTGCAGGGAAGTATTGCACAAGTGTTACTAAGTTCTGAAAAAAAATTTCAACCATTTCCTGAAAACCAAGTAATTTTGCACATAACAGAAGTTTTATGTAACATTGTGTCGGGCACAGTGGCACTTGGATTTCTTTCATTTACAGTTGCACCCATGCTGAAGCTGATGGTGATTGACTCATTCAAAATAATTGAAGTAAATCTGTAGCTTTTAGTTGTCTCTGGGTGAACCTGCTGAGCTGGTTTAAGAAGTTGTTTTCTCAGCACTTGTTATTGTGACTGTTGTTTGAACCTGTCCTAAAAATGCTCTAGCTCCATTAAAACAATTGCATGTGCTACATTACATGTTTAATTTTTTGCTTGTGCATTAGTGTAATGCAACATATTATTCACAATTTCAGTGTTGTCATAAGCAAGAATACTTCTATGTGTTATGTAGTACCATCAGGGAGCAGTCTGATTGGTCACAAATTCTTTCTACAGTATGTCAATGACTTTCAGCATACAGCCTGTTGTAAAAAGTTGTCTTCATGAAAAAGAACCATGAGTTCTGCAAAAGACAGTCCCAACATCATGAACTCAGTCTGGTCTCAACAACACAACGGTGGAGGCCCATAAATATACTATAAACTTATTCATGCAAACTTTTTATTGAATTCTACTGATCATTGAACTCCAAAAGTCAGCAGAAAATGCCACATGTCTGCTTAATCAACCACACTGGCTGCCTGTACCACAACAAATGAACTATGAAATACTCATGATAACATTTAAAGCTCTTCATAGTCTCTGCCCTGCATATTTTACTGATCTCCTCCAGTCTTGCACTCCTCCCCCACTCCCTGTTGTCTCTAGGTGCTAGATTGTCCTCTTATGCTACAATAAAACGTTCTAACTCTACTGTTCAGGAACTGATTTGTTTTCATATTGTACTTTGCAAAATCAAGATAAACTAAAATAGTAAGAAGAGAACATCTACTTAACCCCAATCAAGATTGTTTTAATTGAGTTAAAAACAGGTTTGTTATTTCATTAAAGATTATACATCCATAGTTTATGTAATTGAATGCATTTATGCTTAATAGGATCTCCACAAACTAAACCACTTTAAAAGAGTATTCCCTGAACTGGGGCAATGGTGGGTTTTGTGGCATCTGGGAAATGTTTAGAAATTCCCATGTGTTACAGCACACTGTGATGTGGGTGTCTGAGAAACTGTGCAGCTGATAGGCCCTCGAGGCACTGGTGATAAAATGAAGAGCACAGGTGTAATTAATAACACTGACGAAGCGTCTTTTCTGTATATTTTACCTCAGTGAGGAACAACACTGAGACCCTAAAAATGTTAAACCTAAACTGACTGTGACTGCTGTTGGTGTTAGTGCAGTTTTCCTGCTCTGACATGTCAGAATTTTGCATTTAATCCTAATAAGGACCCCAACTTTTGGACTTTTTCATACATGGAGCAGCTGGTTGTTTTTCCATGGTGTGCAGTGTAAATTTATATGTCTCATTCATGTTTCAGACTATTTACATGACTTAAGATTTCAAAGATCCAAAAGATTGCCCATTGATTTAAAAGCACTGCATATCTATACAGTTGTTTTCCCATAAACTGGCTCATTTAAATGAGTGACCTCATTTAACCAACTCAACCAAGCATGAGGTAAGGTAGAATGCTATGTGTAATAAGTATTCTTATTTTATTTCACCCCCTGCAAAAGACTGGAGGCTCCAAGCAGCTCCTTAAGCAGCATGCTGTTACAGTGTGTGTGTGTGTGTGTGTGTGTGAGATAGAGAGAAGGGGAGTGTCAATGAGTGCTTGTCATGAAACATACTTGAAAATGAGGGTGAGAGACTGCAAAAACTCCCCCCACCGAGAGCCAGAGGTGGACAGAGAGACACACAGGAGACCCTGGCTGTCCACAGCCCACTGAATAATGCTCAAGACCCAAGGTTTTTATTGTTTCTAAAATATATCTTATTCACTTTTTCTTTCTGACCCTTGTACTGTTGTAAGAAGTGAATTTCCCCAGTGTGGCGTTAATAAAGTCTGTATCTATCTGTTTTCACTCCTCACTTCCTTTTTAAAAAAATCCTCTTTACTTCCTTTACCTCTTCCTCATTTAGCTGTTTGTATTAGTTTTGGTGTTAGTTTTAACCTTTTTAATTATTAAAGGCTGAACAGATAGTTAGTTTAGAATAGATAACCCATTAAAGAATTTACTGAATCGAGTTGAATCTCAGTCATAGGCATCTCAAAGCCTCATGATTAAGGTTCAGACAACCCATTTGCTAATGAGTAAAATAAAGGACAGCTTCCCTATACATTTTTAAATGTTTATTAGTGTTGAGTAGCTTGCTCAGCATCCTTTCACAGAGTTCCCGGTTTTTGTGTTTCAGTCTAGTTTCTATTTTTATTTCAGTTAACCAAAATACTAACTAAAATTCACGGTTCGCTCTTTTACGTGACGTTTTAGTTAACTATAATAATCTTACAGACAACCTGGTTTTGTTTTTAAAAGAAAAGAAAAACAGAGAGAAGAGTTTTTACAACCTTTTGGTCGTATTGTACTGTTGAAGTGACACCTGCTCTCGCGAGATCCCGCTTGCTGCTGAGTCGCTTCTCTCGGAAAGTGTCGTGAGACGTTGATAGTAGAGGACTGCTCGGCTAAGGTAAGTGAGGATACTGGCTCCACCATCAGCACGACAAAAATCCATGTAGTTCCCGGCAGGTGATGAAACTGTAGTGGAGCAGATGTCTGTCCGGTGGGGGATGTATTAAGCTCCGGGTAACAACGAGTGACGGCTCGCTAGCAGCCGGATGCCCGCTGAGGTGATGAGCGGACGGATGGATGAATGGGGCGGATCAACACGCTAGCTACGGTCACGTCTAATCGATTCCGCGATTGAAGCAAACTAGACTGATAAATAGAGTTATTATAGAAGCGATAATTCGGGGGGGAAGGCGCGACTTTGTGCAACTAAGCTTGGGTAACGACGAGAGATTTTACAGGAGCCCCGTGTAAGGGTTACCTAACGTAGCATTCCGGGCTAACCTGAGTCACTGGCAGCTGAATGAATTCTATCAGACCGGCACATCGCGGCCCTTCGCCCACCTAAGATCACCATTTAATGAAATATGCCGTGTTTGAACCTGCGGCAGCTGGATGAGGAGAGGAGCTGGTGTCAGAAACAGCAGCAGGGTGCCGATCGTGTTCAGCACCATGGACAGGGCTGCGGGAAGTCCTCGTTTACTTTTATTTTCTAGTCTTAAATTTCACCTTACTGAGCCTGTTTACTCGCTTTCTGAATAGCTGTCAGCATAGGACTGTTTAATTACTGCACTTACAACATATTAAAAACTAGGCATTGGGCAGCTCTTGTCCACATTAAAAATAAACATACAATCAACAGTGTTTGAGTACCTTTTATAGTTTCATTTGATTTGTTCGTCTTTGGCTTGTGTGACCTTACTTGAATACTTAGGTGGTGGAGTGTGCAGAGCATATTTTGCAGCCTTAGAAAAGAAATCCCACCTGTGTTGAGTATTTTTAGTTATTTTTGTCCCTTGAGTTGTCATTTGACTATTTCTACTTGCTGTGTCCACCCTGAAAGAAATATCCTTCCTCTTGCTGCTTTCCCTGAGGTTATCCCTCCTTTCCCCTTCGTGCTGTATAGATTTTACACCCACCTAGGGCACTTTTTTAAAAATCATTATTTGTGTCTGATATGACTCGGTGTAAAAGTAATCTAAAGGGAGAATTTTAGTCATTTGTCCCTGGTTATGACCAGATGGCTTTGTTATAGATGTGTTCAAGCCACGCTCTGTAATATAGGACATTTTTCATGTGCTTTAAGGGCTTGGCACCATTACAGGCTAACATTTGAAGGAGAAAAAAGCATCAGAAAGGGTCTGAACAGATTGTGCTGAAGCCTGGAGTCATGGCATCTCCATCACCCGCTCTGTGATAATGACTGTGGGCGAGTAACACAGCTTTGCACCTGTCTTGCTGCGTGCATGTAGAAGTGAGATTTCTCTGGCTTGATTTTGTCATTTTAGTGTTTGAGAGGTGAGAGGAGGAGTGAGCCAGAGTATTTACTGGATTGTAATTTAACAGACTTGACAGTTTGGCTCGTTAATCATTCTGTCTCATTCCAGCATGTTAATAATTAAGACCAGCATGATTGCTTCTCAATGTCTGTTTCTTTTCAGCCCTCCTAAAAAAAAAAATCAATCCCCGCTGGACAACTGACACTTTGCAGAAAGGCCTCAAGCACTTAAACTGACGTTTAGGAACATCGTCTGAATCATGGGGAACATTTTTGGGAATTTGCTGAAGAGCCTCATAGGGAAGAAAGAGATGAGGATCTTGATGGTGGGGCTTGATGCTGCTGGAAAAACAACGATCCTCTATAAGCTCAAACTGGGGGAAATAGTCACCACAATCCCAACAATCGGTATGTGAAAGCAGCTTTCTACTCGCATCAGCCAACAGTGGATATGATGTTTTGCTTCACGCACTGTGTGACCTCTTATTTCAGGGTTCAACGTGGAGACAGTGGAATACAAGAACATCAGCTTCACTGTGTGGGACGTGGGTGGGCAGGACAAGATCCGTCCTCTCTGGAGACACTACTTTCAAAACACGCAGGGTGAGCGGAGCTAATCAGAGGGTCACAGCAACATAAATGCTTGCATTTCTCTTCTTCTAATGCAAATGGTTTATTTTGTTTCTTACTCTTGCCGCTGCAGGTCTAATCTTTGTGGTGGACAGTAATGACAGAGAGCGTGTGAACGAAGCGCGAGAGGAGCTGATGAGGATGCTGGCTGAGGACGAGCTGAGGGATGCCGTGCTCCTCGTGTTTGCTAATAAACAGGCAAGAGACTCTAGTGTTACGTATATTCATACACATAGCAGGCTCATAGCAGAGGGTGAGCCCCCAAATACCAGCTTCCTTATCTGTGTAATTTTAAAGCAGTTCTGGAAATTAGGTGGCATTAAATTATAGTGTGAGTTGTAATCATTACCAGGGTAGTAAAAAGGTAGTAAAACAGTCATTGTGACATGAACTAATGGGTAATCACAGATGTTACTAGTCACATTAGTGAGGTCAGTGATATTTAGGTGCAGACTTATAATTAACATCATGTGATATTCCACATCGAGAAAGGTTTTCACAGGAGTATTAGGGAGCAGTTACTTTCTAAGCTCTAATGTCTTAAGACTACTCTCTAATGAAGCAGGAATATTATAGAGCAGTTTAGAGATTAGTTACTCTGTAATAATACTATTATTATATGTTATAATACTATTGTTATGCTTTGTTAAAGAGCTCTAATATTCCTGTGTTTTCACAGGACTACTCTTAGACTCTACTACAGAAAAGTTACTCTCTAATACTCCTATGAAAGAAGAAGACTTAGAGAATAACTACCGTATTTTCACGACCATAAGGCGCACTTAAAAGTCTTAGATTTTCTTCAAAAAGTGCGGCGCGCCCTATAGCGCGGTGCGCCCTATGTGTTGTAAGGAGGACGTAGTAGAGAACACCATGAGAACGTTAAAGGGTGAAGTGTGGGCGTTGATCGTATATACCGGGACAATCGCACATACCTGTATAAAAGAACAGGTATGTGCATTATGCAGGACATCGTTGTTTTAACAACCCTGAAAATGGCAAAGAGACACGCTTACGAAGCACAGTTTAAACTGAAGGCCATCAGCTACGCGGAGGAACATGGAAATCGAGCAGCGGCGAGAGAATTTAAGATTAACGAATCGATGGTTCGCAAATGGAGGAAGCTGGAAAACAAGCTCCGGCAGGTCAAGAAAACGCAGCTGAGTTTCCGCGGACATAAGGCGAGGTGGCTCGAGTTGGAGGAAAGACTCGAGCGGTGGATCATCGAGCAAAGAGCGAGCGGGAGAAGCGTTTCGACGGTCACCATTCGGCTAAAAGCAGTTTCACTAGCTGAAGAGATGAACATTGAACATTTCCAAGGAGGTCCGTCTTGGTGCTTTCGTTTTATGAAACGGTGCCATTTTTCCATCCGGACCAGGACTACGGTAGCGCAGCAACTTCCAGCGGATTATAAGGAAAAGCTGGCCATCTTCCGCTCCTACTGCAGCAAACACATCGGTGACAAACACATCCAGCCCAGCCACATCACAAACATGGATGAGGTCCCGCTCACTTTTGACATCCCGGTGAGTCACACTGTGGAGAAGAAGGGGACCAGCACGGTAGCGATACGCACAACGGGGTATGAAAAGTCTTCTTTTACTGTTGTGCTTGGCTGCCATGCTAATGGACAGAAACTGCCGCCTATGGTGATTTTTAAGCGAAAGACTTTGCCTAAAGAGAAGTTTCCAGCAGAAATCATCATTAAGGCAAATGAAAAGGGCTGGATGGATGAGGAAATGATGAAAGACTGGCTGAGGGAGGTGTATGTAAGGAGACCAGGTGGTTTTTTCCACGCATCACCATCGCTCTTAATCTGTGACTCTATGCGTGCCCATCTCACAGCCGATGTGAAAAAACTAGTGAAGCAAATGAACTGTGAGCTTGCTGTCATTCCGGGAGGCCTGACAAAGGAACTCCAACCGCTGGACATCGGTGTGAACCGCCCGTTCAAAGTAAGGCTGCGAGCGGCCTGGGAGCGATGGATGACCGGTGGAGACCACAGTTTCACTAAGAGTGGAAGGCAGCGCCGGGCGAGTTACGCCACAATTTGCCAATGGATTGTAGATGCTTGGGCTAACATGTCTGCTGGCACTGTTGTTCGAGCTTTCGCAAAAGCCGGCATCGTTTCCGAGGAGCCGCACGGCACGGAAAGTGACTCTGACGGTGAAGACAGTGAACCTGGCATGTTTGATGGAGATTTAGCGCAGCTGTTCAATTCAGACACAGAGGATGAGGACTTCGATGGGTTTGATTGATGATAAAAATGTGAGTACCAAACTTTGTTTCGCTCCTGCTTTATTTTTAAATACGCACACTTGTATGCTTGTGTGTTGTTGATGATGACGATTACCGGCAATAGAAATGTGAGTAAGGTACCGAATTCAGGTTTGCTCCCGCTTTATTTTTAAATACGCATACGGTACTTGTATGCGCCCTATGGTCCAGTGCGCCTTATGTGTGTGTTAAATACAGTAAGGGCACACATAACTGAGACTGCGCCTTTTAGCACAGTGCGCCTTATGGTCGTGAAAATACGGTACCCCTCATACTACTCTCTAAAGCTCCTGTGAAAACACTGGAGTATTGCAAAGTAGTAATAATAATACTCCAGTCAAAATAAAACATGCAGAAAATTCATCCACGCAGAGATGGAAAGCGCAATTTTCTCTCCTCACTGACCCGTCTGCTCTTTGACAGGACTTACCAAATGCCATGAACGCCGCAGAGATCACAGACAAGTTGGGCTTGCACTCTCTGCGTCATCGCAACTGGTACATCCAGGCCACCTGCGCCACCAGCGGCGATGGCCTCTACGAGGGCCTCGATTGGCTGGCCAATCAACTCAAGAACAAGAAGTAAGAAGAAAACTGGAAGAAAGCATCCAGCGACCACACCCATACCAACTTTTTATTTCTTTTTAGGGATGAGGGTGCGGGTTGAGCACCGAGGTTTTTGATTGATAAAAGATTCTGGGTCTTGGGTGGGGGCGGCGGGGTGTCAGATTTAGATTTTTGGTCTGGTCCTTCTGGTTTTCTGTGGTTATAAAAAAAACACATTCTCATGTTCGTATCTAACCAGTCACTCACAGACACACACACAGAGACACACACATATGCACACTAACAATAAGCAATCACAGCAGGCACTTGCTTTTCCTCCGTCCACCTCTCGTCCACCAATCGTCTTTAGGTATATAATGTACTGTATGTTAGTCTCTAGGTGCTGTGTCGAGTCACATGGGACTCCAGCAATGAGTCCAATCTGACTTTGTTGATGTATGTTTTCCCGTTGTCAGTGGTCCATGAAAGGAACTGTTCCACGTCCTGTTTTTTTTTTCTTGTTTTTGTTGTTTTTTATGCCTTTTCCTACAGAGTTCCAGAGCCATGTTTGAGAACAGTCACATCTGGCAGATTCATGTCACAATGATTAATATGATTGCTTTGCTTTTCCTTTTGACTTGCGAGCGTGTACTTGAACTCCGCAGCCTAGACAGTATTATCCCAAGCAGCTCTCTGACGTCTTTTGATATCTGTGCCATGTTTCTACTCCCCGTGTGGCAACCCGAAGCGTCGAAGCCGCCCTTTTTAAATATTTTAAAACGCACAACACTCTTTCTCAGTTGCCTCACCTGCATGCATCCTGCCACCACTGTTGGGTACTTCTCCATCCAGAGAACCGCATAGATGTTATTTGTATGTTTTCCCCCCTCATCGTGTTCTCGCGCCGTTTACAGTAGGATGCGCAAAACTATCCGAAATCACCACTTTTAGTGCAGTTGGTGGCAACATTTGCTCAGAACAACAACAACAAAAAAAAGCCAACAAAAAAAGCGACTAGTCAGCTTTATGGTCTTTTTAGATGTGAAAACAGCATATAGCACATTAACTCAGCACAGATGGCCTGTGCTGCTTGTCTATACGAGTACTCGAACTGCGTCAGGTTGCTCTTGCTTGTGTGGATTTTTTTTTTTTAAATTTTTTAATTTTTTGTGTCTAATTTGCATACCGGGGGGGTGGGGATGGGGAGGGGGACGATGCTGTAACTGATAACTCCGTATTACTGAATGTGAATATTGTTGATGAATCTATAAGTGGCTGTAATGATGTTTATCTGACATGCCATCATTTCAGTGATGTATCTGCATAAGTCATGCAAAACGAAGCAGGGTAACCGGATTGGTATGTCGATGTTGTAGTTTGCAGAAATTCACAAACCACCAACTTTCCGAACAGCAGACGGGATTGCGGCGTCGCCACTGATACAAGCAGAATCCGCAGACTCCTGTCAATGAAACGATTCCTTTGTGCCACACATGGGTACTGCTGCCACTCATATACCAGTCACAGTGCAACACGCTGTGCATCCGCCCTACCAACTTATCAGCACATATCCAGCATCTGTTGTAACCATGAGTTAGATCCTTTGGTTTTTGTGGCCTTATATTCCGATTGATTTCCTCTCACAGAGTTTGGTTTCATACTTACCAGTAAAGAATGATTTATTCCTTATTGCCCTCTAACGGCAGGTTTCGCACCACAGCTCACTATGGTAAGGCAAAGATTTCGTCGTATAATGTGTTCTTTTGATTTTTGCCCGTATACTTGATTCATATTTGGTGGTAGATTTCTTCAGTTCTCTTTGGGGTTTAAATGAACTTTGATGTAGACTGTGTCTGTGAAACAATCAGTGCAGAGAAATAAAAGATTCTGATGATTCATTCTGTACCGTTATAGTTACACAAGTAGATTTAAAAAAAAATGTTGAAGACCATGTTTCAATGCTGAATGCATGGAGACATCTGTATGTGATGTAAGAAACCAAAATCCTGCTGTATTACGAATAAACCCATTTTCTGAATGATCTGTCTCATCAGCTGGGAGCGGGAACTAATAGGCTTCATTGCCACATACGTACAGCTTCTTCTTCTTGTTTTGGCTGCTTACACAGCACCATTTCACCCTGGCATTTTCCTTTGTCACACCAACTCTTCTGCACATCCATGAATCTTAGCTGTCTTTGTTTTTTTTCTCTGGCAGCTTCATAGTCAACATGCTTTGTCCAGTACATTCACAATCCCCGTCTCTGACTTTGTTTCCAAGCTGCTCAACCTGACCTGTCCCTCTGATGTTCCAATCCTGTCCATTATGGTCACTCCTAGTAAAAATCTTATCATCTTCAACTCAGCTTTCAGTCCTTTTCTCAGTATCACCGTCTGTAAACCGTACATGGCAGCAGGTCTCACTACCACCTTGTAAACTACTTCCTCTCTTGCTGCTATTCCTGTCACAAATCACCCCTGACAGTCGTCTCCACCCTACTCCACCCTGCCTGCACTCTCTTCTCATTCTGCACTCACCTGTCTTGTGCACTGTCCATTATCTTGGATTGTTGACCACAGGTATTTCAACTCCTCCACTTCATTACACTTCACTGTTACACCTGCCTCTATGTCTACGTGACAAATGTCTTGCTGTGACAGGCTCCAACCAGGAGAGGACACTGTTCCACAATGATATCTGTTCGGTC
This sequence comes from Aulonocara stuartgranti, assembly GCF_965226115.1. Taxonomy (NCBI): domain Eukaryota; kingdom Metazoa; phylum Chordata; class Actinopteri; order Cichliformes; family Cichlidae; genus Aulonocara; species Aulonocara stuartgranti. The sequence continues at coordinate 22,140,171 of NC_138943.1, read as the reverse complement.
AAAGAGGTCCCAAAGCATTAATCAAATCCATTAAAAATTGAAAGGTTTATTTGTCCTCTGAGACACCCCTGCTGAACAACATGCAGTAGCTGACATGATTTTAATTGTTCATCTCAGGCAAGATCGGTTCAATCTTATCCAAAAGAAATAGAGATGGTCATAAGTGCGTCCATTTCCTCTAAATCAGACTATTGCTACTCTTTAAACACATGCTTGAGCCAGCAAGAGCTACTTAGATTAACGCTGAAGTGTGCTGCAGCTGGACTCCTCAGAAATAGATATATATGCATAACTCATACATCACAAAACATATGGAATAATTCCTAAATCTGCGGTGAAAGGGGAAATATACTGTCATGTGAAAAAGGAAGTCCACCGTTTGTAGAGCCACCTTCAGCAGCCATAAGTCAACGTAACTGTTTTCTGTAATCAGGGTCTCGTTTTGTCGTAGAGCAATTTCAGCCCACTCTTCTTCTTTTTTTTAATTTAAATTTTCAGTCCATTGAGGTTTGCAGGCATTCATTTATGCACAGTGTTGTAAAGGCTCACCTTTCAGCACATTCACTTGACCAGATGCACCTTGTTTCTTTTCCTCACCTTTGATTGGGTGTGGTGCTTGCCCTTAATTGCACTCACCTGTCACTCGTTATATAAGGACTGCAGTCACCTACAGCTCACTCTTTCTTCACTCCCACATGGGGCAGCAGCTGAGGTGAGTTTCTGTTTGAGTCTCCTGAGTTTATGTATTATTTTGAGTTACTTAAATCATATTTTATTTCCTTTCAGAGATGGCAGTCCATGTGTCTTTCCTTTACTGATTTGAGAATAAAAGGAGAACCCTGTGAATGATTGATGACTGCTTATTTTCATTCTAATCGGATGAGCCCATGATGATGACTACTTAAATCCTGAGCCTTCCTCCAGAACACACAGCTCCCTTATTTTCAGGCATTATGTTGTAGATTTATTGCTGTCCTTGCAATCATTGTCCTATTGTGTGATTTACATGTTAGACAGTCTCACTGGCCTCTAAAATACTTTGGTACACATGGGAGTTCATGGTGGACTCAATGACTGCAAAGTGTCCAAGTCCTGTGGCTGCAAAACAAGCCCAAATCATCACCCCTCCACCACTGTGTTTGACTCTTGGTATGAGGCGCTTGTACTGATCCTGTGGTTTTTGCCAAACAGAGCACTGTGTATTATGCCCAAACATCTTCACTCCAAAGGGATGTTTGAGAGGTCTTGTGGTTTATTTAGATGCAACTTGATGCTAACCCGAGCCCTGCTGCCATGTTCTTTATCCTAGCAACCTTTCCAAACAACCTCTCAGCCCGTGTCTAACTGTAGTTTCATATCTAACATGCTAGCTGAGTCTTGTAGAGTTTGAGACGTGGCTCTTGGGTTCCTTGCACCCACTTACCTTTCTGAACTTTTAACTATGCATATGCCCAATGACAAATATTGACATATGGAAAAAGTGCATATTTAGGAGCTGAACATTTTAGTGGTGTGTACAAAACAGTTTAATGCACTTTTTCATGGTTTGCATCAGGTGCAAAACGAGTCCATTTACTTTCACTACTCTCAGCTTTGCCCTGAAGCACCAACATACTTCAGTTACACTTCAGTAGCTTTCTGTGAGATTTTTCTTTGGTAAAATAGCCTGAGAGTAGAGTGTTAATTTGAGCATCAGGTTCCATTAAAGATGTTAAAGTCTTTTAATGTTTCTCTGAACTTCTGTTCCTAAGCAGGCAGCTTCTGTGAGGAGAAAAAGGAAGGAAATGCTTTTGATAATGATTCCTGTCATTGGTTAAACATTAACCATTTGTTTTTGAGTTTCCTTCTTACCTTTAGGCAGGGGGGAGAAAGAGAGGTTATACATGTGAAGAAAAAACAAACTTGCATCAATCAGATTTATGCAATCAGTGTGTCAGTCTTTGTTTTCCACTGAAGTTATTTTGCATGGCAGTGTGTGCATGACATGAACTGGCGGTTCAGGCAGAGCCAGTTTCCACAGAGCTGTTCAGCTCGCTCATCCACTGTAACTGGTACACGGTGTTTGCGTGAAGATAAACAAGATGACAACATATGTTTTTGTTTTTTGTTACAATACCTCACATTAGTTTGGTTTAAACGTGCAGCTTTACTTACTCCCCTGTACTGAAACTATTCAAGAACTGCCTTTGTTATACAAGCATTTAACAAACTTTGCAAGGAGTCCCAAGTACAACTGTAAAATCACGCAGGAGCAATGATATGATGCAGCAATAAAAAAAAAAAAAAAAAAAAAGCAATCGTACATTTTCAGACTTTGAGGAGGTCAAAGTCCTGTTATCAAGAAAACAGATGGAAGAAACATGCCATCAGATCATATGTGGAACATGCAAAGAAGCAGAGAACAAACTGAAGACGTCAATCTAAGCATTTGTTGTTTTCTGTAGCAAAGGAATATAATGGGAGGGAGTGACTTGCATGCACTGACTGTAATAATAAAGCTATTTACACGAGCAGGAAAACAAGACGGATAAATAAGGGCTGAATTTTACCTGATTTAACGAATGATAAAAACAACACAAACTTGTTTGCCTGAATAATGTTGGGGACTTTACCCACTCAAAGTCTAGCTACATTTAATCACTTTACAAATTATGATAACAGCAGACACACACACACACACACACACACGTTTTGCTCCCGCCCACAAAAATCAGTGCTAGAGGAAAACAGCCGCTCCCGCTACTGATTGGCTCCGCGGTGCGCTCCAATCACCGCGATGTAGTGACTCTTCTCCACACAAACCCGAGCGGTCGACTAGTAAGGTTGTGACAAATGTAGCGAAAACACAAACAGGTTTTGTTTGGTTTTGTTTTTCTAACTGGATGTACTCCTGTTCGTGAAGACTAGAACAAGTTGAAGCAGAGGATTAAGAAAACGACAGCCGAGTAGTGGTCTAAATGGTCAGACTCGGAAGCAACGAGGGGATGTGGAACGACACAAGGACACATTTCTTCTCTATAAATACGATGGTGATGTTTATTTGATTCGACGCCAGCCTGGAGATTTGAATAAGAATGAAGGTCCTTGTGAAGAAGGTGCAGCAGGTGCTCTACGTCCTGCTGCCGTGTGTACTCCAGCTCTGCTGCGCTCAGACTCAAGGAGGTGGGTATAAACACCCGCACACACATATTCACACACGTTTATTTTTATCATTAGCCTGGGAGAGGAACGATGAATACAGTGGCGGTCCTAGGCTGTTTGGAACCCTGGGTGAACACTCCCCCCCCCCCCCCCCCCCCCCCCACACACACACACACACACACTAATTAATGTTATCTTGTTGTATCCCTGTTGTGGTCAGTGCTATCCTCTATGTTGTTGCATGCTGGGGGCAGCAGGTTGAGGGTCACAGATACCAACAGACTAAATAAACTGATCCACAAGGCCAGTAATGTTGTGGGGATGGAGCTGGACTCTGTTAGGGTGGTGTCTGAGAGGCAGATGTTGTCCAAGATATGGATAATACCTCCCACCCATTCCATGACGTCCTGGCTACTCACAGGAGCACGCTCAGTGAGCGACTGAGTTTACCAAAAAGCGCCACTGAACGACACAGGAAATCATTCCTGCCCGTGGCCATCTCCCTGTACAATTCCTCCATCTAATACACTGTAAACACTGCAATAGTTACACCCTTTTTATACACGCTCTTTTTTACTCTGTAATATTCTTGTCATATTTTTTTTTATATTTATTTCTAATCACCAATTTTAATCCTTGATATTTAAAACTGAGTGATCTGTATACAGGGCTGGACTGGGACAAAAAATCGGCCCGGGCATTTTGACTAGAGACCGGCCCACCAGGTATTATACGAAAAAACATTAAGCCTTTGAATGAAAACGAACGCTGTTGTGACAGTGATGTACGCTGTCTTATTGGTCTATGTATGATTTCTATACGTTGTAAATCAGATAAAAACTTTGGTTGTAAGATTCAGATAATTATTTAATAAAAGCGAGATATTTTAAATGAGAATAAGAAAGAAAAGTATTTCTTTGTGCCCCTCTCCCTGTTAATGCCATACCTGGCCCCTGGCAAAACTTTGCTAGACCCGCCCCTGCACAGTTACCAGCTGTCAGCTACACAGAAAGGATCCTGGGGTTATTTGTCGCTCAGAAACAGTTCATAACTTCCCTTCAGCTCATCCATGTCACCTAAAAGGTAAACCTGTTTCTCCATCACCTGTTCAGCTCTGATGATTCAATAAGGAAATCTCCTGGTTTCATCTTCATGTTTCCCTCTCACCAGATAACCAAACCGACATAATGACCAGCAGCTTTTACAGCTGTGGTTCCAGCAAACATCAGCTGATACTAGAAATTAATATGAAATAAATTCTAACAACAGCTGATCAAGCTTAAACATGCTGCTGTTGTTTAGCGCGACAACCGCTGGTTTCTCCTTTCTGGCGCAAAGTGGGCGATAAACAAGCGAGAGAGAAAAGCCGATCAGCTGATCATTGATCAGTTTCATGATTGAATGAGAGAAGAAGAGACAACTGACAGCGTAAAGACAGAGAAAAACTCCAGCTTTGTGTCTTTTTCTATTCTAGCTGAAGTCCGGGACAAACTGCGTTCCTTTTCACCTCAATACGAAACGCGTAATATTTTCTCTGAATACGGAACAATTCTGTTTTTTAGGGGACAGTTGGCAACTCTAGTAACTAACCTTATGAATAAAATAAAGTTCACTATCAGTAACATAGCACCATAACCACCCAGCTGTAGAAACTCCGTCATGCTAGCTAGTACGCAGTACAAGTTATTGTAACTGACGGTAAAAAGTCAGCACAACGAAAATAAACTCCACCTAAACTTGGTTTATATCTGACCCAGATAGACTGCAGGTCATAACTTCTTACCTGAAGTTCAGTTCACCTGACACTCGGACCGGCGGCCGCCTCGGGTCTCTCCTCCTCCTGCCTCACCTTTCCCTCATCCACCTGGCCTCTTGTAGCAGCTCCGCCATAGCCACCACCAAACAACTGAGTTGTTTTTACACATCTGTCAGCATCTGGCCAATCCACCACCTTTCATTGTTTATACTGTTATAAAAATACATTTAAAAAAAATCATCGGCCCATAAAAACCAAAAATCACCATCGGCCCACCGGGCAAATGCCCGGTATGCCCGTGGCCAGTCCAGCTATGTCTGTATATATTAGTGCTATTTCTTAGATGTGTAAAATCTGTAACATCATTATTGTTTGGAGTTTAGTCTGTTACTGTTACTATTTTTACAATTTCTTCTTGGACCAACTGTAACCCACATAATGTCCTTAGGGATTAATAAAGTGTTCTGATTCTGATTGTTTCAGGATGACCTGCCATTATCCAATGACACATCTGCTTACCTGTATCTTTTGCTCGTTTCTCCTCTTCTTCTTTGCTCTTTTTTTTCTAAACTGAGCACCTGATGGCTTAGAAGTTTTCTTGTCCATCTTCCATTGGTTTGAATTTTGCACTCCAGTATGACCCATCCCCTAACCCAAGGTTCACAACAACATAACCTAATAAATCTACACCTTAGTTCACAGATTTGCTTTGTCTGGGTTTATTTCTGGGATTTCACACAACCCAGGATTCAAATCATGAATACATAATGGGCTTGGATTTACAACATTATGAATGAAATGTGCTCTATTTGGAAGCAGCCGGCCCCCCTCCCCTTTCGACGGGTTGTGTGAGACTTTAAATCATCAAACTGTAAATTATAAATTTTAAATTGTTATTGATCCGTTTACCCCTGGTCCTAAAGTGTATATTTATTTTCTTAATCTTTTTATATTTATTGTTTGTTTAATTGCACTTCTGGAACTGGGGCCTCGTCGTCTCGTCTCTCTATATACTGGACTGTATATAGCGGAGATGACAATAAAGTTTACATTGACTTCAGCACAGCAGCAAGCAGGCGCACAGAGGGCTCTCGCGCTCACTTGCAAATTATAAGTCTGTATCATAAAGTATAGTGTTTTCGTGTTTGTTGGTTTGTTTTTAGTTTGTTTTATTTTGCGAGCAGGGCCCTATTTCAGGAAGCCGGTTTAGAAAACTCAGAGTGAAAAACGATACTCAGGGTTGAGTAACCCCGAACTGTCCAACTCGGAATATTCGGTTTCAGAAAGGCTGATAACAAGTAGTTCAGTCAACGCGGAGTTGCTTTAACCCCAAGTTAAACGCGCGCACGAGGATACATAAAGCCCTGATTAGTGGAGCACAGATTAAGCGAGTCACCATGGAGACGGAGGGAAAGAAGGCGCGGTCAATGTATTTTACAGCGCTTGAGGCCGAAATTCTGATGGCAGCATATGCCGATAACATGCAAATTTCGCGGAAAAAAAGTAACACAGCCTCAGCTGCAAAAGAAAGGGAGCATGCATGGCAAAACATAGCCGACAGAGTCAATGCGTGAGTGTTAATTTAAACATTGATCTAGGGATTTCCACCCATTCAACACGTTATTTTATTTTATTTTATTTTATTTTTTTTATTTCATACATTTTATTTTGTGATGTGATTTGAGCGCAGGTGCAACCCAACAGGCCCCCAACGTTCCTGGCAGCAAGTAAAAATGAAATATAAAAATATAGTCCAAACAGGTAAGGTGTAATTGTATTACGAGCCATAGTGCTTGGTCTGTTTGTCCGATGTAAATCAATTGCAGTTAGAGGCTACATTAATTTCCCCTCTGTAAGCACTTATTGAAATTATCTGAGCACATTACAAGTACATATTTGCTTACTCTGTATGCTCAAATGTGACCCGTTATAGCCAACAGAAAAAAAAGCGGAGGCCCGAAAAACAGGTGGAGGTCGTCCACCACCACCACTCACAGAGGCTGAGCAGTTGGCTTCCATATTTGTGATAATGTTGGCAGCATCACATATGATCTTCACAGTGCAGAGAACACAAATTAGCATCCATTACTATAATGAAATAATTTGTTAGTTTGAAATGCTACAGGGAACTATGTACCTGTACATTAATGCTGTGGAAAGACTTCCTGTTCACATAGTCTCCTTCATTTACTGAAGGAGCAATGATTGGAATGTGAGTGCCATCTATACAGCCAATCACGCCTGGGAACCGTGAAAATAAATGTAAAATTTAAGTAGTAGTTCAAATATCACCACATCATGAATTAAGTTTCGTTCATCCTGCTACCTGCAATTTTGTGGCATCCCTCTTTGATAAATCTTGTGGGTCTATGACCGGGGAACACCACAAACGAGTACAGGAGACGTTTCAGTGCAACTGTAACATTCCTGACTGCCCGACAGACGGTAGCCTTGGAAACGTGCTCAGCGTCACCAATATTATACAGAAAGCTCCTGTTTGCAAAAAACCGAAGTGCAATACAAATAATATGTACAGAACTGAGAGGATGTCCGCGATGTGTCACATGAGCAATATTAAGCCTGAGGATGTTATTCAAATAAATTATAGATTGTGCTGAAAAACGGTAACGTTCACACAGAAAATCATCAGGAAATGATAAAATGTCCGAACGCGCTCTAATCACTCTCTCCCGGCGGAGAGCTCTGTGGAGAATTTGGGCTTCAACATCTACTGGCTCTTCAAGGAAGGAGCACGCCATGTCTGACACTTCCTACAGTCAGGTTTCCGACAAAGAGGCGGAGAAAGTCAGGGTTAGTTGAAGTAAACCTGCTAGGGGGCAGGTTAGCTTCACGGAGTGTGTCGTCATAGTAACTCACTCAGAATTAATCTAAACTCGCTTTGTGAAACCGAAAACCCAGAGTTTCCGTTAACTCAGGGTATACTTACTCAGAGTTTGCACTAAACCGGCTTCCTGAAATAGGGCCCAGGGGTCCGTTCTTCGTATACCTCGCTTACTACATCCAAGATCAAATCATCGCGCCAACTTTGAGCTCGCTATTCCGGTTCTCCGAACACACCTGTTGTTGACGATTATTAGTATAGCTGGATGAAGTAATGTGAGATCACTGGGTGGCTTAACAGGGGCTACGCATCGATAGTAGAAACATTGATCGGCAACCCTTTGATTGGTCGGCGAAAATGTCGAAGGAGCGCGCTCAGTATTTTTCGGCAGCAGAGCAAGAACTCATGATTGAGGGATTTCAGGAGTTTCAGAGTTTAATTAAAACGCAAGGGAACACTGCAAAGGCTGCAAAGGCAAGGAGAGAGGGCTGGCAGAAAGTTGCTGACAAATTAAACTCGTAAGTAATTTAATAATAATAATGGTAAATGGCCTGCATTTGTATAGCGCTTTTCTAGTCCCTAAGGACCCCAAAGCGCTACATTCAGTCATTCACCCATTCACACACACATTCACACACTGGCGATGGCAAGCTACATTGTAGCCACAGCTACCCTGGGGCGCACTGACAGAGGCGAATAATAATGGATTGGAGTTATATAGCGCTTTTCAAGGCACCCAAAGCGCTTTACAATGCCACTATTCATTCACTCTCACATTCACACACTGGTGGAGGCAAGCTACGGTTGTAGCCACAGCTGCCCTGGGGCAGACTGACAGAAGCCAGGCTGCCATATCGCGCCATCGGCCCCTCTGGCCAACACCAGTAGGCGGTAGGGTAAATTTATTATATTATATTACATTATATCTTCTTTCACATTAGAGCCACAACAGGACCCACTAGAACATGGGAACAAGTAAAGGTGAAATATAAGAATATTCTACAGAATGGTAATATTTATCACTTATATTGCTTTTAGTCTCTTGAAAAGAGACCCTGAAATAATCTGTTTGTTTGTTTATCAGAATCAGAAACTTTATTGTCATTGTCACGAGAACAACGAAATGAAGAATGGTCCCCGATCATTGCATCATCCCTGGCAATATCAAAATATAAATAAAACAATAAAATTCAATAAATAAAATAGATGGAATACTTAAAATACTAATAAGATGTAACAGTAAAACATTCACATACATTCCCACACACATGCTATAACAGCAACCAAGAAAAGGGCAGAGCACAAAAAGACAGGTGGTGGTCCTGCACCCCCTCGTCAACAAGTTGGTTAAGTAAATAATACCCTCACGGGAAAATCGATATGTCTCTATATATGAGCACACTGTCGCGCTGAGCTAAAGGATCCTGTCTATCCCGCAACATACGCTGAATTCTGAAAACTCTCCTTATCAATCTTGCACCTTCCGCAATGGGTGGCTCGTGTAAACGGACAGGACATGGCTGCGACAGACTTCCCAAATCCACCTTCGCTTTTATAGCCGTGGTCTCTCATCTTGATTACACGAAGTAATTTACTATTACTACTCTAAAATATGAATTACATCTGAAATAATCAAATACATGAAATAGAATGATTAATAGTACATTTCCCTTTTTTTAGGAAATGGCCTGTATGTATCTGTATGAAATCAATAAAAGAATCAAATACTGCATTATCTTTAGTTACATTGATAATATTTATTTATGGAAAAACAGTGGTGGAATATCGCTGTTGCTTTCGTATAAATGAAGCGGACATACCTGAGTGGCCGCGATCTAATCCTGTTTACATAAAGTAAACCTGCTCCCGAGCAGGTTTACGCTTACAGCTCTGTTGCTATGACAGCAAGTCCCGGATGAGCTTCGGAGAACCGAACGATCAAAGATCACGCGAAATCGTCAACAATCTAATCCAGCTAACTTACTTAGCGAGGTACGAAGAACGGGCCCCTGGTTATTAAATGCCGCTCCAGCCAGCCAGAGAATCCCCCGTCGCCCCGCCCCTCTCCTCCCTGTGCCGCAAGCAGCAGGCACACCTCGCAAACTGAGGGCGCCCTTACTCCCACCGATCGGTGCCTATGACATCCCCAAAATGCGCTGGCATGATGTTTTCTTTTCTTTTCTTTTTTTTCCTCCTTTTTTTTTTTTGGCCGATGCCCGTGATGCTGCCCCCACCACGATGCCGCCCTGGGCAACCGCCCATGTTGCCCTTATCAAAAATCGCTACTGTCTGTGGGTTTTTTTTTATAGTTTAAAAACGGCTCTTAAACTTGCAAGTTGATCTTTAAAATCAAGCCAGAAAGGCGTGAACAGATGCCTAGATACAGATATCCAAGAAACCAAGTAGCTGTGTGGTGTCTGTTTGTCAAACTGAAGGCTTCCACTTTCTTTTCTGATAGGAGCCAGTTTGGTCTATCTGAAGGTAGTGGCACGCAGCGCTGGCACTACGGTTTCATAAGTTAGTGTTTTGGGATTGTACCCTGTAACCAGATTGTAGACTGTAACCAGTGTTGAGGTCATTACCCAAAAAAAGTAATGTATCGAACAATTTCACCTGAAACTCATTGACACATACACACACCAGTTAGCTATGTAAACCTATAGGCTAGAGTCAAACACACCAACACAGTGAGGAGACAGCCCAAAGCCACCCCAGAGTGATCTCCACAGCCACACAAACAGCCACATTTCTAAATATGTTTCTTTAATTGACAGAACATCTCTCTGCTGTGCTAACGTGAATGGAAAGTGTTTATTTTTAGCTCATTAATTAAACTGTTAAAACTGAACATGATAAACTAGGTAACGCAGTGTGCTGGAGGTTGTGGGAAATGGCTCGCTGTATACTGACGTGGATAGCCTTTTAAAAATCAGATGATTAATGAATTCGAACCTTTGCTTTTCGCAGTGACCGTTTGTGACGGCACCAAGAACTTTCTGAGCACGATGGGAAATTCAGAAATCATGTACAACTTGATGAAGACGAGGTACAATAACTGCGACATTGTGATAGGAAACCTCGAGATCACCATGATGGGCCACACCAGAGACTTCAACTTTCTGGAGGTGAGGTTGCAAACATTACGAACAACAAACCAAGAGAGAGTTTGACTACCATTTTCTCCAGCTAAACAAAAACAAAGCTGAGGTAATAGTCTTTGGCGCCAAAGAAAAATGATTACAGGTCACCAGAGAACTTCAATCTATACATCTAAAAACCACAAACCAGGCGAGAAATTTGGGTGTAGTGATGGATGCAGACCCAAACTTAGAAAAACACATTAAGACAATAACAAAATCAGCTTACTATCACCTCAAGAATATTTCAAGGATAAAAGATCTGATGTCTCAACAGGACCTGGAAAAACTAGTGCATGCATTCATCTTTAGTAGGCTTGATTACTGTAACAGCATCTTTACAGGTCTACCTAAAAAAAACAGTCAGACAACTACAGCTCATTTAGAACTCTGCTGCTCGAGTCCTCACTAAGACCAAAAAAGTGGACCACATCAGTCCAGCTCTGAGGTCTTTACACTGGCTGCCTGTCCGTCAGAGCATAGACTTTAAAGTTCTGATGCTGGCCTATAAAGCTCTGAATGGTTTAGGACCAAAATACATCAGTGACCTCCTGAGCCAGTATGAACCTTCCAGATCCCTCAGGTCATCTGGATCCGGTTTTTTATCAGTTCCCAGAGTCAGAACCAGACACGGAGAAGCTGCATTCAGCTTTTATGCTCCTTATATCTGGAACAAACTCCCAGAAAGCCTCAGATCAGCTGAAACACTCAGTTTATTTAAATCCAGGTTGAAGACTCACCTGTTCTCAGCTGCATTTGAATAAAACACCAAATCCACACGTTTAAGCTTAAATTTCAAAACTTATATTTTAACTACTGATTTTATCTACTGTTCTGATTTTATCTGTTTTGATTTTATATACAGTTTTGTTTGTTTGCTTGTTTTAATCAATTTTAAATCATGCTTTTTATTTGGTTTTGTTTCTAATGTCTCTGTAAAGCACTTTGAATCACCTTGTTGTTGAATTGTGCTATACAAATAAACTTGCCTTGGCTTGCCTTACCATTATTCCTTTCACTGCAAAGGTGTCACCGACAAGATGAGTAAGGATGTGAATCAACCATTTTCATTCGCCCAGGAGAACACAGAAAGTCAAAACATGTTGTGTTTGATCGCTCTCTGTAATGGATTTTGTCTCAAATCCAGAATGAGCTCATTTATGCCCCCACCCCTTTTGTGCTAGTCATGCCACTGAAGTCAGTGACTAACTCAGTAAGCAAACACGCCCCTGCTGCTTTGTGACCCTGATAACAATTTGATTGAGCAGAAGAATTGACAAATTGCATTTTTCTCTTCCTTGTTCTTTTCTTTTGCCTTGCAGTCTATCAAGGAGGTGACAGGGTACATCCTTTTTGCTATCAATGAGTTCAGCCGCCTCCCACTGCACCACCTGCGCGTCATCAGAGGCAGCACACTGTATGAGGACCAGTATGCCTTGGCTGTCATGGTCAACTATCAGAGGGATGGGGAGCATGGCCTTCAAGAACTGGGCCTGACTCACCTCACAGGTACACAGAGAGTCACTCATTTGATGTATAGAGTGTGTTTAACATGTGGGAGGCTGGATTGGAGCAGATAAGAGGTCAAGTTGGATGTGGCACTCTTACTGTTGGAGCTCCCACATCTACACAGTTCAGCCACACCTTTAGAATACCGGTTGTTGAAACGCAGCAGTGTGTGTGTTTGTGCCCGTGTGTGTGCTTGTGTGTATAGAAGTGATATGAAGTCCCTGGAATGTACCATGTGCTCAACCGCTCAACTGCCAGTGTAACATGAGCTCCAGCACATGATACGTTTGCTGTGTAGTAAACAGAGAATGGCAGAGTTTGTTAGGATGAGGCACAGGCCTGTTCGGGCTTGCTTTCCTAACTGTACTGCCCCATTTACACCTATGTGTACCTTCTACAGAGATCCTCAGGGGAGGAGTGAAGATCATCCGGAATAAGTATCTGAGCTACGCCCCGCAGGTGAATTGGCTGGACATAGTGAAGGATGGAACAGCCCAAATTGTGATAGAGGACAATGGGCCTGAAAGTGAGTGCACTGGGTTGTAACTACACACATAGATATATCTGCGTCTTGTTTTTAGGAGCCAGAAGTGAATCCGTTTGAGCCGACAGGTTAGAATCTTAAGCTAATACTAGCAAGCTTAATGTTAATGTGCATCCATAGACTGATGCATTGCATTACCCAGACACAAATACCTGCTAATTGTACTAACATACAAATAAAATAGTAGAATTTCACTCCACAAAATGATGCAATTAACCACACAGAAAACACCAAAAAACCTCCTTAAAAGGTGCAAACACGACAAACATGGTAAAGTGGACCATCTGAGGTGACACCTAGCAGACACGTGGTGGTCTAGCAGCCCCTGGTCTCAAACTTCAAAGCCTTAAAACAATTTAAACATGTGAGTCATTAAAAAAAATAAGCACAGAAGGTCAAATTAGTTCTAAAGACAGAAACCATTTTTTGTTTAAGTCTGTAAACATGTTTACACTGGCGAAACGTCTTATTGGAGTTAACTCGCACTTGGATTCACCCTCAACTGGCCATTAGAGGAACTGCAGGCTTCATTTTTCAGCGCTGCAAGTTGCATCTTGTAACTTGTTGAGGTTTCATTTTTTTCTTCTGCTGAACTTTGGATTTAAAACAAAAAACAAAATCTGAACTTTTCCTTTAATTTAAGACTTTTGTTCTGGTTTTGTATTAAAATGCGGAAACTAATGAGAGTTTTTTTTTTTTTATCTCAGAGCCTTGTCACAAAGCCTGTGGAGACGTGCCATGCTGGGGTCCAGGAAATGACACATGCCAGATCTGTGAGTCATATCAAGCACCTTTATCTTTAATGTCTTGATTTTCCACACACTGGTTACCTTGTGAGATGTCTCACACATGAATCATGGCTGCTGCCAGAGTTGTTCATTTACATTGCACATTGTTAATAATATACGTAACTTCAAAGTTAAAAGTTTAATATGCATCTACGGTACAGTTTTAGTTTCACGCCAGGTTTTTACAAGCGTCGACTCTCTTACAGTGACAAAGACCGTGTGCGCCCCTCAGTGTAGTGGCCGCTGCTTTGGTAGAAACCCGAGCGAGTGCTGCCACGTTGAGTGTGCTGGAGGTTGCACTGGGCCCAAGGATACAGACTGCTTTGTGAGTCCAAGTCTTCCACAGGCTTTAATGAGAAGATATTTTCACATGTTGCAGTACAGAAAACGCAGATGTAAAAATAAAATGTTCCTCTGTTATAAATTGCATTTTGCAGGCCTGCAGGAACTTCAACAACTCGGGCTCCTGCGTGCCTCAGTGCCCACAAACTGTGATCTACAACAGGCTTACATATAGAATGGAGCCCAACCCCAATGCCAAGTACCAGTACGGCTCTATTTGTGTGACCCAATGCCCCAGTGAGTCCCACACATGACAATATTCACATAAACTCAGAATTTATACATAGTTTCTTCCTGTAAGATTGCTGTTTTTACATATTTTTAATCATTGTTATGACTGCGCTGTTCAGCTTTCTTCACAGTGTTTACTGAAGGCTTAACGCAGTCACTGACGATCATTTATGCATTTATTCTCATGTGTTTTCTGTTTTTTTTAATAGAAAACGTTGTGGTGGATGGCAGTTCATGTGTGAGCAACTGCCCATCTAATAAAATGGAAGTGGAGAAAAATGGTGTGAAAACATGTGAGCCCTGCAAAGGCCTCTGCCCTAAAGGTATTTCATGCAGATCGAACTCAAGCTCTCTCTACAGATACCTTACAGCTTTGCTGTTATTAACTGTTTCCTTCTCATCTTTTTTTTCCCCCAGTTTGCCATGGCACAAGCTGGACTGATTCAAACAGCGAAACGGTCGATGCTCGCAACATAGAAAGTTTCATAAACTGCACTAAGATCCAGGGAAGTCTTAACTTCCTGGTGACGGGAATAGAAGGGTAAAAAAAAACTTTCTTTCATAAAACGCAGCAAAGATTTAAAAAAAAAATTCTCTAGATCAACCTGCACTTTTTTGACGTTTTTGCAACATGCTTTTCCTTTTACTTACTTATTTCATTTTTGCTCAGTGATGACTACAACAAGGTACCACCCCTTGATCCAGAAAAACTGAAAATCTTCAACACGGTGGAGGAGATTACAGGTGTGTGTATGTTGTGGGGTTGTGCTTTTTTTTTAGACTGTCACTTAGACTGCTTTTATCTTTTTATGTTATTTAATGCCATTTGCAGTCTGGTTGAGGCTTCTGAAAAACAATCTCTCTGTTTTCAGACTTCCTCAACATCCAGTCGTGGCCTGCAAGCATGTCTGACCTGTCAGTCTTCTCCAACCTCCAAACAATTCAGGGAAGAAAACTTTACAAGTGAGAAACAGTTTTTTTGTTTTTGTCTTTTCTGCATTGTTATGCAGACAGAGTATTTGCTGGAATATAAAAGTAATTTTGTTTTTATTTTCTTTGTTATTTCTAATTTTTATCCTATCTTGTTATCCTGTTTAGAGGAGTGATTAGTAAAAGGTACAGTAAAGATTTCACATGCTCACATCTCTCTATCTCCTCTTAGAGCCTACAAATGTTCTGTCCGAATCCGTGGTGTTGGTATTTTTCAGTATGATTTTTTTCAGGGGTAATTCAGCACTGGGATTGTTTGGTTAAGCTGGCCGTGGGCACAACTTTTTAAAGCTGGGAGAGGCAGCATGTTTTTGACATCAATTTGACAAAGAAAAAGCTCTTTTCAGGCTGGTCTCAAGCTTCAGTAAATGAGAGGAAAGCAAGATGGGGTACATCAGAGTACTTTTACCTGGGTTTAAATCCCGTCTGAAACCAAAAGCACTAAAGCATTAAAAACAAACCGCCTTCTCAGCTTTAATGAGTTCACATATAACTAAAGAATTTACCAAAGTAGATTCTACAAAATTGATACCGCAGTATCAGTTTTGTTGTAGTATTTCCATACTACATACTACATGATGCATGAAAATACTGAAGATTAAACATGAATATGTTTGTTGGCTGTTTGTCTTTTTAAGTACACGGGTTATGCAATTTGAAAAACATGACATTCAGACACCGAATCACTGAATTCATATTGTGTCTAAAAGGTATCAAAATGAATAGATGGTGACAAACTTCTCAAAGAAAACACACTGTGAAAGATTATATTACATCATTAAATGTGATCAGTAAGAACAACAAGAAACACAAAGTGCCACACTGCTGGATTTTGTGCAAATACAGCTAAAGTGCATTAATTGTGTTTGTAAACCTTAAAAAATAATGTCTGACATCATGTTCTTGAAAACTGCTAAACCTAAAAGAAATATGGCTTTCAATATTCACTTTGATTTTGTGGTATTTTAAACAAAATTGGAACATTTTCATCCACTTTCTGACCTTTATTTACTTCCTGCTGTTCTACAGGAGCTATGCACTCATGGTGGTTAAGATCAATTCTCTGACCTCGCTGGGGTTGCGCTCGCTGCAAAACATAAATGATGGTGCCGTGTACATTAAAGGAAACAAGAATCTCTGCTATCATGATACTGTCAACTGGACACGGCTTTTAGGCTCCCGTCCACAGAAACGTTCAAAGCTCTTAGTCATGGCCAACAACCAAAAGAAGGGTGAATGTGGTGAGTGGGGGCGGACCATTTAAAACTTGCAAGACGTGATTGTGAACAATGGCTCTGCTCATAACATCGTTTCTGTTTTGGTTGCGTCCTTAGTTAAAGAGAAGCATGTGTGTCACCCGCTGTGCTCCTCTGATGGCTGCTGGGGTCCGGGTCCAGACCAGTGTGTCAGCTGAAAGAAATACAGCAGGGGAGGAACCTGTGTACCAGACTGCATGTTCTTAACTGGGTCAGTATTCACAAAATGACGTATAAAGCGATTATTAATATAAAGCTTTAACGGTGTAACATGTATGCAGGTTGTTAGAGAGTGAATGACAAGAAGGAGTGGTATTAAAGAAACAAGCAGTGATTTAGAGAATTGATATTTTCTGATGGTTTCAAAAAGAATTTACATTTTAAAGCACAAATACTCGCACCCTGTTTGAAGTGCCACATTGCAAATAGATTATGTGCAAATACAGATAAAGTACATGCTTAATCGTATCCACCGTGCTCTCTGTGCACAAATCAGCAGGGGAGACAAATTGAATAACTGATTCAAATGCATTGCCACCCAATTCTAGTGTGTTATAAACAATTTTCCCTCTAAACTGCGCGCGTGCAGTCTCTGCGCACAGAAATCTGCGTTGCGCACAAAAAAAAAATCTAACCTGAATTGAAATTAAAATTAAAATGTTAACAATTTTTGTTTTGCAGTGTTAGTCAGTAAGTGACTGGCTGCTCCTGTATGGGATTAGAACGATGCCAACCTTATCCCGTAGTTCAGCCAATAATGCGATTCACATTTGTATATACGCAGCTAATCAACGTCGTTGACAGGCTATGACAGCGTCCTTGTGTGCCGACACCGGTAGCAAAGCGACGTGGCTGATGTGGAGTGAAGCCACGTTAATGACAACGTGTACAACCATTGGAGATGTGAGCAGGACAGACGGCACAAATGACGGAAAAGTGTGGACTTTATACCAGTTTTTAAATTGTGTTGATAAGCCACGTAAAACCAGACTTATGATAAAAATATATGTAATGTTTGGTTTTCTTCCTGAATACTATCGTTGTTTATATTTACTGCAGGAAGAAACGGTAAAAACAGCGTTTTATAAAGAAAACCTCGAAAGCACTCTCCGCCTGTGAGTGAAAAAACAAAACAGGAAAAAAAACCCCACCCTTTCCTATTGGTCGAACAATGTACCATGTCGACCAATCAAAAAATGATATGGCAACCTGGCATTTAGTTGTTTAGGAAAGGGTGGCGGTGTTTTGAGACGTGAGAGATTCGCGATGTTTAGCGCAAATCTTGTGTAGTTAGTGTGCAGCGACTGCTGAATGTTACAGGTGTTACAGGAGTGATACATCTCCTGTTGTCAGGCCTGCAGGTATCAAGCTGTTGTTCTTCTTTATCTCATAGTGGACAGAAATGTTTTTTTGGAGTGGCACAAATAATTTGTGTGGCATCAAATTTGATGCAGAACACCTGATTGTTCTGTAAATAGTTTAAAATGTTTATTTTAACAAAAAAAAAAACCCGCCTTGGCTGCATTTTTAGGTAAACGGCTGCAAAAAACATATTGCATAACTCAGTTACTTTTTTGAAGAAGTAACTATATAATTAATTGCCCAACATTGGTCATTATATTGTTCTGAAGGCAGGACTGTGATGCAGTTTTCTGCCTCGCCATTAGAGGGCGCGGCCGTTTTGTGAGTAATGTTTTGACTGGGATGAAAAATGGTGTTCATGGAGGCGGTGTGAATCACAAGTTATGCTCGGGAGCAGTTTATGTGGGTTCATTGAGAGTGTGCGTCCATAAGACTGGTGAGTTTCAGGATATTTCTTGTGTAAGAAGGATAGCCTGTATGTTTATCACTCTGGACATCCTCTGTTTGTACATTTTCTATACATTTTCTTATTTTCTATAAGTTATCGCTAAGCTAAGCGCGCTAAGCTAAGCAAAGTTCGCCTAGGCCAAACTGAGTTCGGTTTCAGTTGGTGATTTGTTATATGTATTTGCCTTCTTTAGTTGGCATCATAAGTGAGTGGGGCACAAGAGTTAAGTGATGGAAAGATGTTTATTTTCTTTGTTGCCAAATATGGTTCAGACTATAAGTAAAAGCCGCCAGCTTAGTAGTAGGGCCTATAAGACAAGTATGTGGCTGTAATATATTATATTGTGATTATTGTTGTCTATAATTTGATTGTAATTTGTGTTCTGTTTTTCCATTCTGTTTGTAGAACCACACACACACACATATACCCACGCCCACGCTAAATCTGCCATTAAAGAGTTGAACAATCATCCCCTGTCCTCATTATTTTCTGGAGGGTCATAGTGGCACTTGACCTGTGCACACCCTGCGATCACCACCGTAGAACTGAACCTCATATCAGAAATCATCATAACAAAATTGGTCCTTCGAGCCGGATCAGGTGATTACAGAGTGAAGATGGATTATGACCCCCAGAGAGCAGGTGCACGTCCATGGAGGGCTGTGCGACCTCCAGGATGGATGACTCAGTATGAAGGCTACACACTGCCACAACTGCTACATTGGAGCAACAGCAGACTAGAGAAGGATACGCCAAGATGACGCCCCTCACCCAGACTCCTGGTTCTATTGGAGCTGCAGGACAGACCCCAGTGTCATCCAGCATCCCTCAGGAGTTCATGAACATTGTGCAGCAACTGCAGGAGGACAACAGGCAACTTCAGCTGATGGTAGGAGACATGAGGAGGCAGATGGACCGTAATGTCACCACGTTGGAACCAACCTGCTTACGTTCTGCCCAGCAACCAGGGGGCTACATTTCAGCTGATGACACTTGGGTCTCCACACCTCTAACTACACAGCCTTTTCCCCTGAGACCAGAGCAGCACAATATATCCTACACACAGGATGCAGCTGAAGAATGGCCAGTACCACCACCTCCAGTTTTTCTCCCGAGAGATCATTCTGATCTACCAGAGGTACAGTCTTTTCCACCTCCACGGCTACCAGCCATTGCACAAGAGCATAGCCAACGCTTACAAGAGCTACAGTTACAGCAACCCTCAGCCACTGAAGCTCCTGACTTTCAGCCTTGTGCACCACAGTCCACCCCCTTATCTCGATCACTAGCTGGACCTAGTTTCGACGCGAACATGCTCCCCCCAGAACAAGTGTTGGCTCCCACTACAGCTGTAGCTGTAAAGGAGAAGACCTACAGAGGACCATCGCCCTCCATCCCAGAGTTCACGAAGGGTGATCCCAGGCAGTTTGCTAGATTAAGGCTTGCCCTAGACAATATTCTCCCCTTTGATGCAACCGAGAGGTTCAAATATCAGGTCTTATGTGACCACCTTAAGTTTGAGGAAGCTCTTTTAATTGCTGACTCCTACAGTAACTCACCTCACCCCTACTCTGACACGATGGCCTCGCTCACTAAACATTACGGTCAGCTGCACCAGCTGTCACTGCAGAGGATAGCAAAGCTTATGGATGAGCCCAGCATCCGCCCAGGTGACACAACTGGATTCAGAAGGTTTGCACTGAGAGTCCGTGCTCTGGTCGGCATGTTAGAGCAACTTGGGGAAGATGGACACATAGAGCTGCAATGCGGGTCTCATGTTGCTAGACTGACACGAAAGCTACCCCAAGACCTACGTGCTGCTTTCCGCCGCTACCTTTACCCACAGAAAGATGGAATACCATCATTGAGAGACTTTGCAGAGTGGCTGGAGTATGAGCTGGTCATTCAAGAGGGCGGAGATCACACAGAGAAGGTAGAGGAGAGCTCGAGAGACAGGAGCAGCATGAAAAGAGATAAAAGAGCCACCAAAAGGACTACCACCGTGCTGCACGGTGCAACACACAACACTGCCCCCCAAAGGTCCTCAGCCACAACCCCTTACACTTCTGAGGTCCAAGACAAGCCCACAGCTTATTGTCCATATTGTAATAACACTCTGCACTTCCTAGATCAATGTGTCAACTTCAAGATGCTGACTAAGGAGCAGAAATCAACTTGGATTAAGTCCAACAATCGCTGCTGGTGTTGTGGGCGGCACCACCAGGCCGCTCAGTGTCGACTTAAAATGCAGTGTAAGGCATGCAGGGGAAAACACCTAGAGGCCCTCCATGAAGTGAATCTCAGACCTGCTGCACCCAATCCACCAATGGAACACGTCGCTGTGCTTCTGAAGATAACCAAAGTGCTCCTGCAGAACGGTGAGCACACCCTGGAGACATTCGCCATATTGGATGATGGATCTGAGAGGACGATCCTTCTCCCTGAGGCCACTCAAAGACTGCAGTTACAGGGCATGGCAGAGAGTCTTACTCTACGTATGGTGAGACAAGGATTGAGAACCTTGCATGGTGCATCAGTGACAGTCAAAGTCTCCCCTGCCAGCCAACCATCCAGAACATTCACCATTGAGAGAGCCTTCACAGCTGATGACCTAGGCTTGGCTGAGCATTCATACCCCGTGAAAGCACTTCAACAGAAATATAGACACTTGAGAAGGCTTCCCTTGCAGCCCTTCACAAATGCCCAGCCACTCCTTCTGATCGGCTCTCACTGTCCTCACCTAGTAACGCCCATCAAACCTGTGCGCCTAGGCTTACCTGGAGGACCAGCTGCAGTCAAGACTAGACTTGGTTGGGTACTACAGGGACCAATTGTTAACTTGTTATTTTCTGTTTTATCGTGAGAGTACTGTTGCCCGCGAAGTGTTGTTGTTGTGGTGGGTATAAAAAATGGCGGAACGAATAAAGCGCTGTGAATGAGAGTACGACGTCGTGTCTTTTGAGTTAACATTGGTAGCAGAGGATGGTTTCCAATTACAAAGTACCACCAAAGCTTGATGAAGCCAGGCCATACGAATGCTGGAAGAATGAAGTCAATATCTGGAGACGAGTTACGGAGCTGGATAAAAAGAAACAGGCACTCGCGGTGGCGCTGGGGCTCGAGGGAAGAGCCAGAGAAACGGCCATGGAGATACCCGCGGAAGATTTGGACAAAGATGACGGTATGGAAATACTACTTGCAAAACTTGACGCGGTGTTTCAGAGAGAAGAGAAAGACCGCGCTTATGAAGCCTACTCGTGTTTTGACTCCATTGCAAAGAACCACAGCATGTCGATGGCAGACTACATTATAGACTTTGAACAGTGTTATAACCGGATGAAAAAGTACAACATGACGCTGCCTGACGCTGTGCTAGCATTTAAGCTTCTAGATACAGCTTGTCTTGATGAGAAAAGTCGACAGCTTGCACTGACAGCGTGCACGGACTTAACGTTTGCGTCTATGAAGTCTGCACTGAAACGGATTTTCGGAGGGAAAGTAACCGGAGTTTTCAGCGGAATTCAACTGAACCAAGAAGCAGTTTTCCTTACGGAACAAAAAGGTCCCAAATACAAACGAAACAACGGTACTTCGTCGCGGAGTGGACAGCAACAACCACTACAAGGTACCAACCCAGTTGACAAGTTTGGCAAGCGAACAAGATGTGCTATTTGTCAGAGCACTTACCACTGGGCGAAAGACTGTCCTCATTGTAATGGTGACCAAGTAAAGCTAACTGAAGATGGGAAAGTGGAGGAGTGTAACATTACTTTGTACACTAAAGCCTCAATGACAGACTCTGAAATCTTCCTGACTGAGGCACTGGGGTCAGCCATTATTGATACTGCATGTACACGTACAGTTTGTGGTCAGAAGTGGCTAGATAGTTACATGCGTGACCTCAGCCAAGGCCAAGTAAACAAGCTGTTGCAATCAGAAACCCCCAGCTCCAGACCATTTCGCTTTGGGGATGGTATTGTAGTGTATTCCAGCAGAAAAGTGAAACTTCCAGCCAAAATTGGACAAACAAAATGTGACATTGAAAGTGAAGTAGTTCCTGTTGACATTCCACTACTACTGAGCAAAACGTCTCTCAAGAAAGCAGGGACTGTTCTAGACATGGAGAATGACAGTGTTGTCATGTTCAAGCAGCCTGTTCCCCTAGAGCTCACTAGTTCGGGACACTATTGTGTGGACATTAGAGATGAAAATACTACAGAAAGCTGCAATGAAAATGAAGTTCTCATGGTAACTGCTGAAATGTCTACAAAAGAGAAACAGAAAGTCCTTGTGAAACTTCATAAGCAGTTTGGTCATGCATCTGCAGAGAGGTTATTGAGGCTCATCCAAAGCTCTGGCAATACAGATAAACAATGTGCAGTTATTCTACAAGAGATAGTTCGTGACTGTGACATTTGTCAGAAATATTGCAAAACCAAGCCGAGACCTGCTGTTGGTCTACCCCTGGCTTCTGAGTATAATGAGACAGTAGCGATGGATCTACATGAGCTGGAGCCCAATGTGTGGTACCTTCACATCATCGACCACTTCACACGCTTCAGTGCCGGCAGCATCGTAAAGACAAAGAAAGCTGCAGAGATCGTCAACTCCTTCATTCACACCTGGATAAGCATTCACGGTGCCCCCAGACGGCTCTACACAGACAACGACGGAGAGTTCAACAACACAGACATTCGGGACATGGCTGAAAACTTCAACATTGAGGTAAAAACAACGGCGGGGTATAGTCCCTGGAGCAACGGACTACTGGAGAGACATAACATGACACTTACAGAAATCCTCCTGAAGGTAAAAAAGGAATGAGGATGTGACTGGCACACTGCGCTAGACTGGGCCCTTATGGCCAAAAACAGTATGCTTAATGTACATGGTTATAGTCCACATCAACTTGTGTTTGGCCAAAACCCCAACCTTCCTTCTGTGTTGATGGATAAGCCACCTGCCTTAGAGGGCACAACTGTAAGTGCAAGAGTAGCTGAACATATCTCAGCATTACATGCTTCCAGGAAAGCATTTACTGAGGCAGAGTGTTCAGAAAGGATCAGGAGAGCACTACGCAAACAACTTGGGCCTACAGATGACAAATATGAGGCAGGAGATAAAGTATACTACAAACGAGTCGACTGTACAGAGTGGAAGGGTCCAGGTGTAGTTATTGGGCAGGATGGAACTGTTGTATTTGTAAGACATGGGGGGACTCTTGTAAAAGTACACCAGTCAAGATTGACTAAAGTGGATTCACAGACTGGAGATAAACAAATACCACACAGTACTACTGATGATGACAACAAAGACGCAGTTGAAAATGATGACACTGACACACCCGATGGTGAACAGAGTATTAGTGAGGAAGAAGACATCACTATTGACAGAGAAACTAACACTATTGACAGAGAAACTAACACTACAGAAAACATGTCTGTCACACACACTACAGAAAACATGTCTGTCACACAAACTGCAAATGAGCCCTCTACACCCACTGATCATGTCTCTGCAAATGTAAAGTTAAGATAAGGACAGCTGATTGCTTTTACCAACAGAGACAACGGTGTTCAACACACAGCCAGAGTGCTAGGCAGAGTGGGAAAAGCAAAAGGGCAATACAAAAACTGGTACAATGTGCAATATCTTGAGCATGATGGTAGTGAAGGTGAAAAGAAAGCTGTAGACATGTCACTTGTTGATGGTCTTTGCACTGAAGCTGAAAACAGAGATGCAGATGTACTCACAACAAAAGATATTTCCTTTGATTCTGCTAAGCAGCAGGAGATTGAGAGCTGGCAAAGTAATGGTGTGTTTGATGAAGTGAAAGACCTGGGTCAAAAATGTGTGTCTACTAAATGGGTCTGTACACTCAAAGAAACTACTAATGGTGTTGTCCCAAAGGCTCGACTTGTGACACGGGGGTTTGAAGAGGTAAATACTAAAGAACTACAGAAAGACTCTCCAACATGTGCGTCTGAGTCCCTCAGACTGGTGCTAGCTGTGATATGTCAAAACAAGTGGAGAGTAAATTCAATGGACATTAAATCTGCCTTCTTGCAGGGAATGGAACTGTCAAGAGACATCTATCTTCGTCCCCCACCTGAAGCTGGCAAGGACAATGTTCTATGGAAACTGAAAAAGTGTGTTTATGGACTTGCAGATGCTTCACTTTATTGGTACAATAAGGTCAAAGACATTATGCTCAAAACTGGTGGTAAAATATCACAGGTTGATCCTGCAGTGTTCTATTGGCAGAATGAACAATCTGAGGTTACAGGAGTGCTTGCATGTCACGTTGATGATTTCCTTTGGGCTGGTTCAAGTCACTTTGCAACTCATATCATTCCTGTACTGAGATCTACCTTCCTTGTGGGCCGTGAAGAACATGACAGCTTTTCTTATGTTGGTATGGACATTTGTACAGTTAATGATGTAATAGAGGTGCATCAACAACTTTACATTGACAACCTACAACCGGTTCAGTTACAAGCAGCACGGGCTGTACAGAGGGAGGCTTCCTTAAGTGAAACAGAACGTGAGCAACTCAGGTCAAAAATAGGACAGATTTTGTGGGTTGCCAAACAAACAAGACCTGATGTTATGTTTGACACATGTAGCCTTGGATCTAATATCAAAGATGCAACTGTACAGTCCATTCATGAAGTGAACAAAGTTATCCGTAAACTTAAGGCAGAGAAAGTGACTCTTAAGTTTCGGCACTTGGGTAACAGTGAGGATCTGGCATTGGTTGTTTTCAGTGATGCTTCATTTGGCAACCTTCCTGATGGCGGTACTCAAGGAGGGGCATTAATCGTCCTTATGGGTAAAGGAGGAAAGTTTTGTTCTCTTTTCTGGCAGTCTAAAAAAATCAGGCGCGTGGTCAGAAGTACACTGGCAGGAGAAACTCTTGCCATGTCAGATGGAATAGACAGTGCTGTCTTCCTGGCAACACTTTTTTCTGAGCTTACAACTGGTAACACTGGTCTAAACGCTCTACCTTTGATCTGTGTAACTGATAATCATTCCTTGTTTGATGCACTCAAGTCTACTAAGCAGGTTACAGAGAAGAGACTGAGGCTAGAAATGAGCAGCATTAAAGAGCTCATACAAGCCAAGAAAATCAGACAGGTTTGTTGGTCAGATTCAAAATCTCAACTTGCTGATTGTCTGACAAAAAAGGGAGTTTCACCTTTAACCCTTCTAAAGGCGCTAGATGAAGGACTCTGGATACTGTAATCCTTTGTCTACAAAGTTGTCTTTGCATTCAAATGTACCATTGTTTATTGTGTGCAATGATAGTATGCTTTAAGTAAAGCAAAGCACTTTTGAAATGTTTTTTTTGTTTATATAAATATATACATATATGTATACAAATGTTTACAGGGGTGTGTTTATACTTTTATTTTATTTTTTTTAAGAAAGAGGGAGATTGTTAACTTGTTATTTTCTGTTTTATCGCGAGAGTACTGTTGCCCGCGAAGTGTTGTTGTTGTGGTGGGTATAAAAAAATGGCGGAACGAATAAAGCGCTGTGAATGAGAATACGACGTCATGTCTTTTGAGTTAACACCAATCCCCTCCCTTAAGCACTATGCTCAACCGCGACAGTGCCTCTTCCTCTCAACTGCCTCTCCTCAATCAGAGCTTCATAGTCAAGTAGATAGGCTTTGGCATCTCGACACTCTCCCATATCGGAGTGAGAAACTAGTGACACGTCTCGGAGGGAAGAGCAAGCTATGAGGGTTTTGGAGGCAAAGACGACAAGACTGAATGTCGAGGGAGTAAACAGATATTCAACTCCCCTTCTGCGTGTAAGTGATATGCCTACACTCCGGAGCCACCTGAAGCAGTACTCCCCAATCTACGTGGCACGGAGAAGTGCCTCAGTCGAGACCCAGAGAAGACTAAAGCTTATCAAGCGAAGATTACAAAGTTGATAGCAGCAGGCTATGTCAGAGAAATCAGTGAAGAGGAAATGAGGGCCTCCAAAGAATCATGGTTCATCCCCCACCACATGGTGACACACAACGGAAAGAACCGTGTGGTGTTTAATTGCTCATTCACCTATAGCAGGGGTCTGCAACCTTTAACACCCAAAGAGCCACTTGGACCTGGTTTCCACGCAAAAGAAAACACTGGGAGCCGCAAATACTTTTTGAAATCTAAAATGAAGATAACACTGTATATATTATTTTGTTTTTTTTACCTTTATGCTTTGTGTGAACAACTAAAGTAAGTAAGTAAAGTTTATTTATCAAGCACTTTTCACAGACAGGCAGTTACAAAGCGCTGTACACAAATATTAAAATAAACAATACAATCAATAGACATTATACACAATGTAAAAGATCAAATGTAAATAATGTAAAGAATATAAAATACGTAGATCAACAAAAGGCTTGTTTGAACAGAAAAGTTTTTAACTGCTTTTTAAAAGAATCCACAGATCAACTAAGGTGTGTTGCTTATGAAATCCATGAAGTGCTACAGAGAAAATTACATTTTATTCATGTAATTAACACATTTTGAACTCATAAAGAAATATAACAAAAGGAAAGACACCCAGCTGAACTAAAATGATCCATGTAGCAAACAAAAACTGTTGTGAGCCGCCACCCTTATATCGCCTTTGGGCTTTTGGAGCCTTGATCTGACTTTTAAAAAATAATTGGAAAAAAAAGCACAATGCTGCTAAAACAAATAGATATTTGCAAAATTCTGCCTAAATATGTATTTTACCTGGTTAATGTGTGTGGCGGGGCGTGGTCTGCAGTGCCGCTGTATGGGAGTCGGACGCACCTCAGCGGCACCCGCACTCACGTCTCGCCACCTTAAAGTCTGTGCTCTCTCTGCTGTTGTGTTGTCAGGCTGTGAGCTGCAAAGCTACAGCTGGCTGTATGCGTACAGCAACCGTGTGTGAAAAGTGGTCAATAAAGAGATGCTGAAAAGAGTGTTCATGCAAACATTGTCGGGTCTGCCGTGGTATGTTTACAATGGGACTTCTGGTCCCAAACCTCTGTGCGCAGCGTCTGCAAATTGGGGCTGTACGAAGTCACTTTCATCTTCACGCAGGACTGTAAGCTGTCATCTGTGAGGCGTGAGCGGTGTTTGTTTTTAACATAGTTCACGGTGGAGAACAGCTGCCGACATAATATGGATCCGAAGATCCATATTTGGCCTACCTGGGGTCGAAAGTCTCGATAAATGCATGCCGTTTCAGCGGGTACACCGGCTTCCGCGAGTGTGACGCTTATTTTGAGCGATGAAAAAAACAAGATATAATTTTATTTTTATATTTCAAAATCACAACAATCTTCCAATTTAGAACTACAAGTTAAAAAAAGAACTAAACATAAAAAAAAAACACTTCAGCTAAATACTTCTAATTTAATTTCCCAAACCACCCGGAGCCGCAAAATAAAGACTAAAGAGCCGCATGCGGCTCCGGAGCTGCGGGTTGCCGACCCCTGACCTATAGGGATCAGAACCTCAACGAGCTGCTTTTACCAGGCCCGAACCTGGGGGCCTCTCTTCTTGGTGTGCTGCTACGCTTCAGAGAATGCTCCATCGCAGTTAGCAGTGACATCAAGGGGATGTTCCACCAGGTGAGGCTACTGCCCGATGACCGGCCACTACTACGTTTCATCTGGCGCGATCTGCAAAGAGACACCCATCCCAAGGTGTAGAATGGCAGGTGCTCCCCTTTGGGACAACATGCTCACCATGCTGTGCAATTTATGCACTCCAGCGACACGTCCATGACCACAGTGACCAGGGAGATGACGTGCGTGACTCCATTGAGAAGAATTTTTATGTTGACAACTGGTTACAGAGCTTCTCTTCTCCAGATGTGGCAACAAAGGTTGTGGACAAACTACGGTCACTATTATAGGAGGGAGGATTTGAGCTAAGACAGTGGGCCAGCAGCACCCCAGATCTCATCAGCCATCTACCAAAGGAAATAAGATCGGAGAGCAGCGTACAGTGGCTGAATCAAACTGATATGGACCCTCAAGAATCTGCTCTAGGTCTGCGCTGGATGTGCTGCTCTGACACTCTGCACTACAATGCAGTTGGAGAGGAATCCTCCTACCATGAGAAACCTCTACCGGGTTCTGGCGAGTCAGTATGACCCACTAGGGTTTCTCGTCCCCTTCACAACGAGGGCGAGTACTAGTCCAGCAGTTGTGGGACAAAAAGCGTGAGTGGGATGACCCCCTGTTACCAAGTGACCTGCTCTGCATGGAACGAATGGGAAGGTGAGCTGCAACATCTGGACAACATCAGTCTACAACGTTGTTATGTGAGCCCAGAGCTGGACAAATCCTACAGTAGACGTGAGTTGCACATCTTCTGCGATGCATCTCCACAGGCATATGGAAGTGTTGCCTACCTACGGACGGAAGATGCTGCTGGAAAGGTGGAAGTTGCTTTCCTGACTGCCTGCTCTAGGGTGGCTCCTAAACGGCAGATCTCCATGCCACTTTTGGAACTATGTGCAGCCTTGACTGGAGCTCAACTCGCTAGCCTGCTGACCAAAGAACTCACCCTACCACTATGCAGAGTGGTGTTATGGACAGACTCCACCACTGTCCTAACATGGATCCAGTCAGAGTCCTGTCATTTCAAGGTGTTCGTTGGAACTCGGATAGCTGAGATCCAGGAACTGACAGACAGACAGTCTTGGCGTTATGTGACAACATGTGACAATCTGGCAGATGATCTAACTAGGGGTAAAAGGCTACAAGACCTCACAGTCCAGTCCCGTTGGGCATGTGGGCCCCTGTTTCTGCATCTACATCGAGACCAGTGGCCAGAGCACCCAGCCACACCATGTACAGACTTTGCTGAGGAGCAGCGTAAACCAATAACTTGCTTAGCTGTGTCTACTGACTCTATCTCCCTGCCTGATGCACAGCAGTTTACCAGTTTTAGCGAGCTTTTGGAAGAAACAGCCAGGTGCCTTCACGGGGCAGCTGGTGACAATCTCACATCAGAGAACTACAAGGAGGCTGAGCTTATTCTGCTGAGAGCTCCTCAGTTGTATTGGACCCTAAACATCCAGTCACCAGACTACTCATCCAACAGGCTGACAGTGATTTGAAACACCCAGGAGCAGAGAGATTGTTTGCAGATTTGAGAAGGAAATACTGGATTCTTCGCGGCCATGAAGTCATAAGAAGTGAACAGCGCTCCTGCCCTGAGTGCTAAAAATGGAGCCAAAGATGGCTGACCTTCCCCTTGCACGCCTACGATTACATCAGCCAGCCTTCTTCTCAACAGGCATCGGCTGCTTTGGGCCACTGCAGGTGAAGGTTGGTCGGTGTTGTGAAATCTGTTTATGTTGTCCTAGTAAGGCTACCATGAGGGCAGCCACTAGAGGTCGCTAGGAGACCGGTGTGTATATGTGTTTTCCAGAAATTGATGTAGCCACGTACACTGCTGCTACAATTCAATAAAAAGCGGTTCGTGCTTGAGAACCCTGCGTCTTATTGCCTCCGAACATGACAGTCGGAGAAATGAAAAATGCTGGGGCCTGCTCTTCAAATGCTTGACGACTCGTGCCATTCATATTGAGGTGCTGTCTAGCATCAACACCGACTCATTTCTAATGGCATTAAGAAGATTTGTCTCTCGTCGTGGGAAACCAGCTGAGATACTGACATCCTCTGTTTGTACATTTTCTATAAGCTAAGTTATCGCTAAGCTAAGCGGGCTTAGCTAAGCTAAGTTCGCCTAGGCCAAACTGAGTTTGGTTTGAGTTGGTGATTTGATATGTGTATTTGCCTTCTTTAGTTGGCATCATAAGTGAGTGGGGCGCAAGAGTTAAGTGATGGAAAGATGTTTATTTTCTTTGTTGCCAAATATGGTTCAGACTTCTTCATCTTCATCAAAGACTCATGCATCCTTCTTATCACTGAATCCTGGCTACATCAATCCATTCCAGACTCTGCTATTGAGCTAGCAGGCTATACCACACAGCGACATGACCGAACAGTGGACTCCGGTAAGCGCAAAGGAGGGCGGCTCTGTATGTATGTGAACAACAGCTGGTGTACCAACACAGTGATAATAGACCGTCACTGTTCACCGGACATTGAATATCTGACTGTTAAATGCAGGCCCATCTACCTACCTAGGGAGTTCACCGTTGTCATAATAACAGCTGTTTACATACCACCAGATGCTAATGCTAACTCTGCGATCGCACTCCTGCATACAAACATCAATAATAAACAGAGCACTTACCCTGACGCTGTACATATCGTAGCAGGGGACTTCAATCACGCAGACTTAAAAAAAGCAATCCCCAAATTCCACCAGCACGTCAAGTGTGCCACTAGGGGTGACAAGATTCTGGACAAAGTTTATTCCAACATCAAAATGGGCTACAGGGCCAGACCTTTGCCACATCTGGGTCAGTCTGACCACTTGTCACTGTTTCTAATCCCTGCATATGCCCCCCTCAAGAAAACTGCTCTTACCATCACAAAGAATATTACCATATGGCCAGAGGGTGCCTCTCAGCAGCTGCAGGACTGTTTTGACAGGACTAACTGGGATATCTTTGACATCAGGACTTGGAAATGTTCACAGACGGTGTCCTCTGCTATATAAAACACTGCATAGACACTGTTACAGCAGTCAAACGGATCCGGGCTTATCCCAACCAAAAGCCCTGGATGACCCGGGAGGTCAGGCAGCTGCTGAAGGAGAGGAACATTGCGTTCAGGTCTGGCAACAGGGATTACTACACCACAGCCCGATCCAACCTGAAGAGAGGCATCAGAGAGGCAAAGGGGGACTATAGGAGGAGGATCGAGGACCATTTGAAGAGTAATACCAGCCGGCAGGTGTGGCAAGGCATCCAGCACCTAACCAACTATAAGATCAATCTCGGAGCTGCGGACGGTGACCTGGAGCTGGCAGAGGAGCTGAATATCTTCTTTGCCCGCTTTGAGACCAGGGTACCGGAGGTATTGGAGCCACAGCAGCAACACGCCACCCATAGCAGCACCACCCTCACCCTGGAAGAGCACGAGGTGAGGCGCATGCTGCAGGCTGTTAACCCGAGGAAGGCGGCGGGTCCTGATGGTGTGCCAGGTCGAATATTGAGGGATTGTGCAGGACAGCTGGCTGGGATCTTCACCAGGATTTTCAACAAATCCCTCGCACAGGCGACTGTCCCACTCTGCCTGAAGTCCTCCACCATAGTCCCCTTGCCTAAGAAGCCCCACATCACCGGCCTGAATGACTACAGACCGGTGGCACTCACCCCAGTGGTAATGAAATGCTTTGAGAAGCTGGTCCGCAGACACATCACAGCAGCCCTGCCCCGCAGCCTGGATCCACACCAGTTTGCCTACAGAGCAAACCGATCCACGGAAGACGCTGTAGCCACAGCACTCCATGCTGCATTAACTCACCTGGAAGAGCATGGTAGCTATGTGCGGATGCTCTTCGTGGATTACTGCTCAGCTTTTAACACCATCCTTCCACACAAACTGGTGGCCAAGCTACAAGACCTGGGGCTTCCATACAGCACCTGCATGTGGATCAATAGCTTCCTCTCGGGCCGTAGACAGAGAGTCAGAGTTGGCCATCACACATCCCCAGCCCTGAGTCTCAGCACTGGCTCACCCCAGGGCTGTGTGCTCAGTCCACTGCTCTACTCTCTCTACACACACGACTGCACTCCTCGCCACCACAGCAACATCTTTGTGAAATTTGCAGATGACACCACAGTGGTGGGGCTCATTTCCAAGGGAGACGAGTCTACGTACAGAGACGAGGTGGAGCAGCTGACGTCATGGTGTAAGGCCAATAACCTCCTCCTCAACACTTCAAAAACCAAAGAACTCATAATAGACTTCAGAAGGAAAAAGGCAGAGATCCAACCACTATTCATAAATGGGGACTGTGTAGAAAGGGTGGCAAGCTTCCGCTTCCTGGGAGTCAATATAGAGGAGAACCTTTCCTGGAGTGTGAACACCTCCGAGCTGCTGAAAAAGGCCCAACAGAGACTGTACTTCCTGAGAATTCTCAGGAGGAATAACATCACACAGAGACTGCTGGTGTCCTTCTACAGAGCCACCATTGAGAGTGTTCTAACTTACTGCATATGCATCTGGTACACTAGCTGCACAGGGGCTCAGAGGAAAGCACTCCAAGGGATCATTAACACCGCCCAAAAGATCACTGGCTGCCCTCTCCCCACACTGGAAGTTCTACACAACGCCCACTGTTTTAAAAAGGCCCAAAACATCATAAAAGACACCTCACATCCTGGCCACTCCCTGTTCGAACTGTTGCCCTCAGGCAGACGGTACAGGGCAATCAGAGCAAGGACTAATAGACTCAAACACAGCTGTTATCCAACTGCAATAACACATCTGAATACTACAAAAAAATGTCCATCACGCCACTCTTGTGTTAATCTATGCACGGTCTGAAGCATGTGTGTGGGAATGTATGTGAATGTTTTACTGTTATATCTTATTAGTATTTTAAGTATTCCATCTATTTTATTTATTGAATTTTATTGTTTTATTTATATTTTGATATTGCTAGGGATGATGCAATGATCGGGGACCATTCTTAATTTCGTTGTTCTCATGACAATGACAATAAAGTTTCTGATTCTGATTCTGATTCTATAAGTAAAAGCCGCCAGCTTAGTAGTAGGGCCTATAAGACAAGTATGTGGCTGTAATATGTTATATGGTGATTATTGTTGTCTATAATTTGATTGTAATTTGTGTTCTGTTTTTCCATTCTGTTTGTAGAACCACACACACATACCCAAACCAACGCTAAATCTGCCATTAAAGAGCTGAACGATCATCCCCTGTCCTCGTTATTTTCTGGAGGGTCATAGTGGCACTTGACCTGTGCACACCCTGCGATCACCACCGTAGAATTGAACCTCATATCAGAAATCATCATAACAATATACTGTATTTTGCAGACAGAGAGTTACAGGACTCTCTCCCAGACCACAGACTCATACTCATAATACAAGTCAGAGCTTTATAAAAAAAAGAAAAAAGAAAGTTGTGTTTTCAAAATTGGAGTTCAAGTTCTTTTTACTTCCAATAGTGTTAACATACTACACTACGGAGCCCCGCAAGGGACATGGGAGAAAAAAAAATTAAGATAAACTTTTGCGAGTTTGTTTTGCGAGATCTCGCAAAAGTTCATCTTAATTTTTGGTCATGAACAAGATTTTTTTTTTTAAATTTTCATTGTAAGTGGGCTAAAGCAGTTAATTAAAAGTAGTCTAACATAAATGTAAATGCTGTAATTTGATTATTTTAATAAACCATGTAATGGTTGGATGGATTCGATGCTGGCATGACCACAGTGCTCACGTCTGCTGTTGCTCACAGTGGTCCAAAGGATCGCTCAGGGAGTTTGCGTGTTCGCTCAGACACATGAAAAATTAGAGGGAACATTGGTTATAAGTGGAGATCAAGAGTGATTACTGTGTATAGGTCTATACATTGTTAAGGAAAATCCTGAGCACTGGCCCTAAGATGTGACTAATGTCTGCTGTAAGTCTTTGAACTTGAATAGAAACTAGCAGAGGGAGTTTGCTACTAAGTCAAGGGAGTGTCTGCCCTGTCACCCTGAGTGTAAGGTCCAGGAGGAGAAGGAGACGTACACAGGCCCGGTATGTTTGACATAAAACTTCTAGAAGGGAAAAAAAAAAGAACTGGAATAGGGCTTCTGCTGCCACCTAGCGGCCTTACAAAAAATGGCTGTCCACCATAATGCCACTCGCCTTCAACTCTTGCAAAAACCTTTCTGCTTTTATTCACCCTTTTTTTTTTGTCTGCAGGGAGCAAATAAATGTCTAGTTTGTGCCAGCCTGAAGGATGGCCCACACTGTGTCTCCATGTGTCCTGAGGGTGTTATGGGGCAGGAGGGAACCATCTTTAAATATCCAGACAAGGAGGGCAACTGTAAACCTTGCCACAACAACTGTACCCAGAGGTAAGTACAAGTGGAATGATGTAGTTAGACACACACAATTTGCTTCTTTAAACTGAACTGAACTTTAAACTGTATGTTGATTTTGTAGTTTGCAGAAATTCACAAACCACCAACTTTCCGAACAGCAGACGGGATTGCGGCGTCGCCACTGATACCAGCAGAATCCGCAGACTCCTGTCAATGAAACGATTCCTTTGTGCCACACATGGGTACTGCTGCCACTCATATACCAGTCACAGTGCAACACGCTGTGCATCCGCCCTACCAACTTATCAGCACATATCCAGCATCTGTTGTAACCATGAGTTAGATCCTTTGGTTTTTGTGGCCTTATATTCCGATTGGTTTCCTCTCACAGAGTTTGGTTTCATACTTACCAGTAAAGAATGATTTATTCCTTATTGCCCTCTAACGGCAGGTTTCGCACCACAGCTCACTATGGTATGGCAAAGATTTCGTCGTATAATGTGTTCTTTTGATTTTTGCCCGTATACTTGATTCATATTTGGTGGTAGATTTCTTCAGTTCTCTTTGGGGTTTAAATGAACTTTGATGTAGACTGTGTCTGTGAAACAATCAGTGCAGAGAAATAAAAGATTCTGATGATTCATTCTGTACCGTTATAGTTACACAAGTAGATTTAAAAAAAAATGTTGAAGACCATGTTTCAATGCTGAATGCATGGAGACATCTGTATGTGATGTAAGAAACCAAAATCCTGCTGTATTACGAATAAACCCATTTTCTGAATCAGCTGGGAGCGGGAACTAATAGGCTTCAATGTTACATACGTACAGCTTCTTCTTCTTTTGGCTGATTTCACAGCAGCTCATCTGCCTCCATTTCACCCTGGCATTTTCCTTTGTCACACCAGCTCTTCTCCACATCCATGAATCTTTGCTGTCTTTGTTTTGTTGTCATCCTCTCCCCCTTCCTCTTCACCCTCTACACCAGAGACTTCAGCCACAGCACAGAGACCTGCCATCTTCAGAAGTTTTCTGATGACTCTACAGTGGTTGGATGCATCAGCAGGGATGATGAGACAGAGTACCGGGCTGTGGTCGACTCCTTTGTCACGTGTTGTGAGCAGAATCATCTTCAGCTCAACGTGGCAAAGACCAAGGAATTGATCGTGGACTTTAGGAAGACCAGGAAACACTTGACCCCTGTTTCAATCCAGGGGGTCAATGCTGACATTGTGGAGGACTATAAATACCTCTGAGTATACACTGACAATAAACTGGGCTGGGCTAAAAACACCACAGAACTTTACAGGAAGGGCCAGAGTCGCCTCTATCTTTTGAACATCTGCCGGACAATGCTAAAGATTTTCTACGAGTCTGAGCATGATGGGGGAGCAGGCTGAGGGTCGCAGATGCCAACAGACTCAATAAACTGATCCGTAAGGCCAGTAATATTGTGGGGATGGAGCTGGACTCCCTTAAGGTGGTGTCGGAGAGATGGATGTTGTCCAAAATAAAGACAATGTTAGTTAATACCTCCCACCCACTCCATGACATACTGATCAGCTACATGAGCACATTCAGTGAGAGACTGAGATTACCAAAAAGCACCACTGAATGACACAGGAAATCACGTCTGCCTGTGGCCATCTGCCTGTACAAATCATCCACTTAACACACTGTATACTGCAATAGCTACACCCTTTTTGCACGCGCTCTTTTTCTTATTCAGCTATTTATCAATAAGTGACTTATATGTATATATATATGCATGTATATATTGTGTCTATTTCTTACTTAGTGTATTGTCTGTCTTTGTTACTGTTTATACTGGAGCACTGTAACCAAAATAATTTCCCGTAGGTATCAATAACGTATTCTGATTCTGATTTTCTTCTCTGGCAGCTTCATAGTCAACATGCTTTGTCCAGTACATTCACAATCCCCGTCTCTGACTTTGTTTCCAAGCTGCTCAACCTGACCTGTCCCTCTGATGTTCCAATCCTGTCCATTATGGTCACTCCTAGTAAAAATCTTATCATCTCCAACTCAGCTTTCAGTCCTTTTCTCAGTATCACCGTCTGTAAACCGTACATGGCAGCAGGTCTCACTACCACCTTGTAAACTACTTCCTCTCTTGCTGCTATTCTTCTGTCACAAATCACCCCTGACAGTCGTCTCCACCCTACTCCACCCTGCCTGCACTCTCTTCTCATTCTGCACTCACCTGTCTTGTGCACTGTCCAATATCTTGGATTGCTGACCACAGGTATTTCAACTCCTCCACTTCACTGTTACACCTGCCTCTATGTCTACGTGACAAATGTCTTGCTGTGACAGGCTCCAACCAGGAGAGGACACTGTTCCACAATGATATCTGTTCACAAAACATATGAAATAATTCCTAAATCTGCAGTGAAAGGGGAAATATACTGTCATGTGAAAAAGGAAGTACAAAAACAAAGTGCACCTAATGAGTCCACTGTTTGTAGAGCCACCTTCAGCAGCCATAAGCTGAAGTAACTGTTTTCTGTAATCAGGGTCTCGTTTTGTCGTAGAGCAATTTCAGCCTTCTTCTTTTTTTTAATTTAAATTTTCAGTCTATTGATTTTTGCAGGGATTCATTTATGCACCGCTCCCTTATTTTCAGGCATTATGTTGTAGATTTATTGCTGTCCTTGCAATCATTGTCCTATTGTGTGATTTACATGTTAGACAGTCTCACTGGCCTCTAAAATACTTTGGTACACATGGGAGTTCATGGTGGACTCAATGACTGCAAAGTGTCCAAGTCCTGTGGCTGCAAAACAAGCCCAAATCATCACCCCTCCACCACTGTGCTTGACTCTTGGTATGAGGCGCTTGTACTGATCCTGTGGTTTTTGCCAAACAGAGCACTGTGTATTATGCCCAAACATCTTCACTCCAAAGGGATGTTTGAGAGGTCTTGTGGTTTATTTAGATGCAACTTGATGCTAACCCGAGCCCTGCTGCCATGTTTATCCTAGCAACCTTTCCAAACAACCTCTCAGCCCGTGTCTAACTGTAGTTTCATGAATTTTAATATCTAACATGCTAGCTGAGTCTTGTAGAGTTTGAGACGTGGCTCTTGGGTTCCTTGCACCCACTTACCTTTCTGAACTTTTAACTATGCATATTCCTGAATAGGTCTTTAAGGTCAGCTGATCAAGGAAGCAGAGTAAAGCACAGGAGGAGACCATTTAAATGTGACTGCGTTTTGACACTTTTCTTTTTGTTGTATTTCTTCTATTTTTCTGTATTTTCCTGCTCTAGTTTTTTCCTTATAAGTTTACAGCACTCTGGTCAACCTATGTTGGTTTTAAATGTGCTTATAAGTAAATTGACTCAACTTGACTTGTCTGAACATTGCACAGTCTGACCTTGGGTTGAATTTGCTGCCAAACCTCCTGCTTTTACATGATGTGATCAGAGTGGCCAATAATCAAGAGTATCTGATCGCTCTTATTTCCTACAGAAGAGTCCGGGGAAGCATTTCTTTTTCACATGACACATGAGGGAGTAAAGAGATTTAAATGTTTAACAGACTAGGTTTCATTGAATTTGCCAGTTTAGCAAAAGGAAGATAAAGACAAATATTGACATATGGAAAAAGTGCATATTTAGGAGCTGAACATTTTAGTGGTGTGTACAAAACAGTTTAATGCACTTTTTCAAGGTTTGCATCAGGTGCAAAACGAGTCAATTTACTTTCACTACTCTCAGCTTTGCCCTGAAGCACCAACATACTTCAGTTACACTTCAGTAGCTTTCTGTGAGATTTTTCTTTGGTAAAACAGCCTGAGAGTAGAGTGTTAATTTGAGCATCAAGTTCCATTAAAGATGTTAAAGTCTTTTAATGTTTCTCTGAACTTCTGTTCCTAAGCAGGCAGCTTCTGTGAAGAGAAAAAGGAAAGAAATGCTTTTGATAATGATTCCTGTCATTGGTAAAACATTAACCATTTGTTTTTGAGTTTCCTTCTTACCTTTAGGCAGGGGGGGGGGGGGGGGGGAGAGAGAGAGAGAGAGGTTATACATGTGAAGAAAAAACAAACTTGCATCAATCAGATTTATGCAATCAGTGTGTCAGTCTTTGTTTTCCACTGAAGTTATTTTGTATGGCAGTGTGTGCGTGACATGAACTGGAGGTTCAGGAAGAGCCAGTTTCCACAGAGCTGTTCAGCTCGCTCATCCACTGTAACTGGTACACGGTGTTTGTGTGAAGATAAACAAGATGACAACAGATATGTTTTTGTTTTTTGTTACAATACCTCACATTAGTTTGGTTTAAACGTGCAGTTTGACTTACTCCCCTGTACTGAAACTATTCAAGAACTGCCTTTGTTATACAAGCATTTAACAAACTTTGCAAGGAGTCCCAAGTACAACTGTAAAATCACGCAGGAGCAATGATATGATGCAGCAATAAAAAATTTTAAAAAAGCAATCGTACATTTTCAGACTTTGAGGAGGTCAAAGTCCTGTTATCAAGAAAACAGATGTAAGAAACATGCCATCAGATCATATGTGGAACATGCAAAGAAGCAGAGAACAAACTGAAGACGTCAATCTAAGCATTTGTTGTTTTCTGTAGCAAAGGAATATAATGGGAGGGAGTGACTTGCATGCGCTGACTGTAATAATAAAGCTATTTACACGCGCAGGAAAACAAGACGGAAGGGCTGAATTTTACGTGATTTAACGAATGATAAAAACAACAACACAAACTTGTTTGCCTGAATAATGTTGGGGAATTTACCCACTCAAAGTCTAGCTACATTTAATCACTTTACAAATTATGATAACAGATACACGCACACACTATCAACAAAAAACGTTGTCTTCATGAAATATTCATCACATGTTGACAAACAGCAGGAAGAAAATGGCCCAGAACCACTATTGTGGCACACATTTGTTGCTATTTTATTGTCATTTTTAATTCACACCAATATTATTATTATTACTGAACTGTAGACAACAGAACTGTGGATCAATCGGCCTCACGTACAGAGAGGGAAACTGTTTTCTGAAGGCAACACGCGTTTTTAATACAGTTTCCAACTGGACATAGGAGCAAATGTGTGAACGCATTTTTCAAGTTGTTTTCGATGTTTCTACTGGCTTTCTTTTATGCTATTGTGTGTTGCTCCCGCCCACAAAAATCAGTGCTAGAGGAAAACAGCCGCTCCCGCTACTGATTGGCTCCGCGGTGCGCTCCAATCACCGCGATGTAGTGACTCTTCTCCACACAAACCCGAGCGGTCGACTAGTAAGGTTGTGACAAATGTAGCGAAAACACAAACAGGTTTTGTTTGGTTTTGTTTGGTTTTGTTTTTCTAACTGGATGTACTCCTGTTCGTGAAGACTAGAACAAGTTGAAGCAGAGGATTAAGAAAACGACAGCCGAGTAGTGGTCTAAATGGTCAGACTCGGAAGCAACGAGGGGATTTGGGAAGATTCAAGGACACATTTCTTCTCTATAAATACGATGGTGATGTTTATTTGATTCGACGCCAGCCTGGAGATTTGAATAAGAATGAAGGTCCTTGTGAAGAAGGTGCAGCAGGTGCTCTACGTCCTGCTGCCGTGTGTACTCCAGCTCTGCTGCGCTCAGACTCAAGGAGGTGGGTATAAACACCCGCACACACATATTCACACACGTTTATTTTTATCATTAGCCTGGGAGAGGAACGATGAATACCCCCTCTCACTTCCACCTTAGTTAGAGGTAATCACCTGTCCTCACAGACCTCATATGCAGAACCTGTTCTGCATACTTGTTTGCTGTGAGTCACCTGCACCTCTCCCACGGCTCGATATGCTTTATCATGTTTGTGACAGAGTGGCCCAGCTTCTCTGCCTTACTGACAGCCAAATGTGCATTTCTTTAATAGTTCCGCAGTTGCAGTGGCTATTAAGTAAAATATCGCAAAATAAAAGTGCCCAAACTTTACATGGATGGCAACAGTTTGTGGTGTGAAGTAGAAAAAACACGAGTGCTGGTTTACTGCTTGCTCTTGGCATAGTTTAGCCTAATCTATAAGGGACATCACACTGAAACTGATCACATCTTAATGTGTGGGTTCATATAGGGCAACTAGTCATTATTTTCATTAGCGAATCATCTGTCAGGGTTTTTATTCCCCTCATCTGTTTAATAGTTTGATCATTTATATTCTAAAATTTCAACAGATGTTCTCTTCAAGAATAATTACACTTTTATTACCACATAATTAATCAATTGATCAGCTCTCAGAGTAACACATAAGCATTAAACGTCATATAGGTGTATGGGAAGTAAAGGTAGCATAGACTTAAAGTGCTCACATACATGAAACTTTTAGTTGTTTGCCGTGCTTGAGTGATAATAAAAAGAACTTTATTTGTGTGGCACTTTTCTAAACACAAAGTTTCAAAGTGCTTCAGAGTTTGAAATTATAGAAGCTGCACATTAAAGATGTACACGTTTCAACATATTCAACCACATATTCAACCACAGGGACACACAACATATAAACTTCCACCCACACAAAAAGACCTAAACCAGCGATGTCAGACTCAGTTTACGTCGCGGGTCACATACGGCCCACTTTGCTCTGAAGTGGGCCCGATCAGTGAAACGACGTGATTAATGTGTAAAGAAAAAAGTTAAATGCACAGACTGACCTGCATTTATAAAATATAGTAAGTTTTGTAAATCTAGTGGACTCACTAATAGTTCAAAAACAGGAACTTTGGTGTAGCATAGACGGGCATGGAGGTAGGCAGTCTTAATTGATAGGAAAAGCCATAAAACTTGTGAAAACACAATTAAAAGATCAAAATCTGTGCACTCTCTTACATTTTCTAAAGCTGTCCAGTGGGCCAGATTTCAGTCTTCGCTAGGTCGATTCTGATCCCCGGACCTTATGTTTGACAGCCACAATGAAAACTATGGCCCCAGAATATTGGGGGAAACATTAAGGGAAAAATGGCTTATAAAAATTAGTTTTTTTTAGTAGAAGGCTGTTCCAGAGTTTGGGAGCTACAACCTCAATACATGATCACCTCTGATTGTAAAGTAAGAGCATGGTACAGTCAGGAGATCCTAATCAGATGATCTGAATGGTCTGCAGTGGTCTCTTTAGATCTGTTACAAATGCACTCTGTCACCACTAAGCATTCTGATATGTTTGAGTTTTGATTTGAGTCCTGAAGGAACGCTGTGAACTTTGACTTTGTGTTATTGCTTTTGCCAGCTTTTACAGGTGAATTTCCAGGTGTGTCTCTTTTCTTAGTGTCTGAAAAAAACAATGCTGGGCAGGTGCTGTTCCGTGACTTACTGTGTAGTCATCACCACTTCCCAAAAAAAAACAACTCATGAAAGTGCGGGAAATGACTCTAAACCTCTTGAAGAGGACCACTAATGCACAGCTTCATTCCTTTTGACCTGGTTATTAAACACATGCCGTCATTAATATATTAAATAATAGAGAAACTAATCATAACACTGGCCTGTGGTTTGTTGGCTGCTTTCTTTGTGTCTTTTTTATATGAAACATCAAAGTCGCTTTCTACAATAAAGCAAATGAAATGCTGTTCACACACTCCTTTGAGCACAAAGCCTAAAAGACAGCGTTACATAAAGCACACTCTAAGTGAACTGTACTGCTGCAGCCAAGTTGTAGTACTTGCATTTTTGGATGCAGTTGTTTTCCCAAGAAGAAAAACAAGGAATTTTATACTCTGAATATCACAACCTTTGCAAAACAGTCTCTCAGGTGTATCAGAGAGGGGGTTTCCTTTAATATTAGGAGGGGAAAAAAGTCTTTTAAAAAGAAAAACTAGAACCTTTTAAAAATTGCACTCATGCAGGTGTGACCTGACCAAATAGCTGATGTGTCGAAAAGCAAATATGCTGTTGCTCCTGTTGCCAGAGTGCGATGTTAAGCAACCCTCTGTCTTGGTGTGTTCAGCAATGCTTTGTGGAGCACGTAAAGAGTCTTCCAATTCATTTACACACAATCTGTGCCTAGTCAATACCTTGCGAGTTGCTCAGGAGCCTGTGTTTGCGTTCGCGTGCGCACGCGTGTGCACGCTCACTTCTGAGTTATGCAGCAATCTCTGTACGTCCTGTGCCAAGTTTCTGTTTACCTCATCGTCTCAGCTGCTTTTATTAGGCTTGTTTATCTCCTCCTCCCTCTATTCTTTTCTTTCGCTGTCTCTTTTCTTTTCAAATACTGAATCCTTGGTAACAGACAAATGAAAATAACAGCTAAACCCGATCCGTGCTGCGTTTTCATCGTGTGTTAGGTTACCTGTCAGGACAATGACAACACGCTGAAGTGAGTTCACAATTCGTGCATGCTCGTTAGTGATGGATTTAAGTAGGAAGGCTGACATACCTCAGTGTTTGTAAAGAGTTGGGGTGACAAACAAAAAGTGTCGGCTTTGGACAGAGAGAGGTTTGGGTGCACATCTTGATACAGTACGACACTTGTTTTGCACTCTTTCAAAATGGGGCCATTGTGTTCGTGTGTGTCAATGTGTGTGCATTGACTCTAAACCCTCCACTCCATTCTTTTTTTCTCTCTCCATCATCCATCTGCCAACACTGAAAGTCCTCCTTTGACAGAGGAAAAACCCACTCAGCTTGTTGAGATTTTCAGCTCCCACAGCTGCAACTTTGTGCACCTCCTGTATGACAGACACACTTTGTCACATACAGTCCTGCATGCGTACACACCGGTTTTTCCCTTTCTAGAGGGCTGTGCTTATGCATGCTCTATATAAGTTACTGGGTAGAAGGTTGTGGACTATGTGTAGAGGTGTTGGCAAGTATTTCCCAACAGGCAATTCAGACATTGTCAACCACTGATAGCACTGTGCACCTCACAGGGTAGGGCAGACAAAGAATTTGACCTGTGAGCTGTGCGTGAGCTTTCAATTATTTGGATTTTAATTAGCAAAAGTAAAGCAAAGCAAAATATGAAAAGGAAAGGCCTCAAGAGGAAATAAAAGTAGAACAGTTTTTTTTCACTTGTTGCAAAATATAGACTTATAGACTTTTGTTTGGCATTATCTTCACATGATAACCACAGAACTACAACTTTAATCCTAGACTAATGTGTGAAAACTTCCAACTTTCCCACACTTTCAAATCTGCTGTGTGACTGCTAAATTGTCAAGGCCAGTTAACCTCCACATTACTGGGATGACAGCAGATAATGGTGATGTAAACCTTCACAGATTTTATTTTTGTGAACTTCACTCTCACCCCCAATTTGAAACATAGGCTTCCTGTTAAAGTGTTTTGTCAGTCCAAGCCGAGTAAACCCTGATCACATAATCAGGGCTATTCTCCAAGACTTAACAAAGCTCCTCATGAGCCCAAGAGAACATTTTACAACTGTTTGCACAAGCTAAGTGTGACTGCACGGTGAGCAATCACATCTTTATGTCTAATATCTGCAGAGTTTCATGTCACTTCACCATTATGTGTTTAAGCTGAGCACGAGATGCTGCTTCTGCTGTCATCCTAGAACGGCGGTGAACTGTCCTGGACAGTTTGCAGGTGTTATGAGTAAGACATCATTTTCTGGAAAGCAGGATAAACAAATACTCGTCGTTTCTGTTATATTGCACTGGTGACAGGAGCTTCTGAGCAGGATATCTAAAAATAACTGTTAAAAGCAAACGCACACATGATGGCTAAACATCATGCAGCGTATTTTTCTGATTTGAGTCGTTTCATATTTTTAGTACAGAGCTAGGGTTTTTTTTGAAGATGGTGTTCTCAAAAACACAGTAAAGTAATCCTTATCGGGACTTTATGACATGCTTTTTGCAACATTGTATCACACAAGTACACACGCACACACACACTTTGACCTGCGCAGCGTTCCTTTGCTGTGAGGTTAATAATCATTAGTCTTTTTATGCCCTTGTTGATCCTGTTGTTCTGCTTTTACTGTAAATTTGTTTCAGTACAAAGTAATCCTGGGATAGTCGTCCATATATCCAGTACGCTGCAAGCACGAACTGCTGATAGTTAATTTGGCATAAACTGTAAGTAAATGTATCCTACAAAGACTTTCAAGCTTGCCCCGGGATCACAAAGGCTGCTTTTTTTTCATCCTAAAAATAACAGGTGTCTGACTTTATTAAGTATCACTTAATCCAAGAGGCAAAAATCCTCTCTCTTGATCTAAAATGGCTTAACTGGCAGGAAATGCATGTGATTGATACATTGAGAC
This sequence comes from Aulonocara stuartgranti, assembly GCF_965226115.1. Classification (NCBI taxonomy): domain Eukaryota; kingdom Metazoa; phylum Chordata; class Actinopteri; order Cichliformes; family Cichlidae; genus Aulonocara; species Aulonocara stuartgranti. The sequence goes on along the minus strand of NC_138943.1, from coordinate 22,095,602 downwards.
CATGAGCATGTGGGCATTCCTTTTAAAGTTTTTTTTAATGAGATTTTACATCATTGTTGTAGCGCAATTTCTCATCTTTCAACCACACAAGATGTAGTGAAGGTAATAGGGAGTGCTGTTAGTTATTAAAGCTGGGCTTACAGGTCATCCCAAAGGTGTTGGATCAGGTTGTAGGAAAGCAAACCAAGTTACTGGAAGCACTCTGTTGTTTAAAAGATAATTGTATGATCTAACTGTAAGTTGGATGTGCATAAAGCTGACATATCATACATAAGCATATTTCTGTGCAAAGTATTGCTTTTCTATGAGTTTCACATCAGTAGCCACACTCTGTTCACCGTCCGTGTTCCCGTTCTTCCATTTTCTCTCAGCAGCTTCTCTCCCGTCTAACATTTGAATAGCAAAGCAGCCTTCGAGTGATGCTGAATGGCTAAAGTCCCACAGACCATAAACAAGGCTTTGTATTTTTATTGGAAAGAAGGGCATGCTCTGCACAATCCTTAGCTCGTTTCAAACTGTTACAGTACATTTATTCATATTGAGCACACCAAACACAGTGGTGTGTAGTAAGTGGCATAAAGCACACTTTGTAAGGAATTATGCTGTTGACTCATTAATGATTCATTAGAACCTCTGTGGGATTATTTGTGTTGTGATATAATTGCTCAATCACCAGTGATGTTTAGCAGTTTTACCCACTTTATCTCAACTGAGTAAATAATGTACTCAGGACAATAATATATTCACACGGTGAATGAAATGTAGAGTACTGCTCCTGAGTTTGGGATCACTTAGAATGCTTATTGGGGTTTTGTTTTGTTTTTCTTAAACACAGACACATTTGTTTATATTTATATATATTGTAAGGCATGAAATTAACCCGAAATGTTGAAAAATACAAAGAGTATAATTTCAATCATATATAATTTCTCATGAGTCTTATTAGAAGATCCAACAACCACTGCTTTGTGTTAACTAATTAAAGTTTATCCTGTTAAAAGTAAGCATACATTTGACGTGTTTTATAAATTAAACATGGATGGATGGCCTCTGCGGGTTTGTTTATAGTTTAAAAACAGGTCTGAAACTTCTTTAAAATCAAGTCAGAAAAAATGTGGACAGATGCATAGATATAGATATAAAAAAAAGTTCCCACCAAGTAGCTGTGTGGCGTCTGTTTGTCAAACTAAAGACTTCCACTTTCTTTTCTGATAGGAGCCAGTTTGGTCTATCTGAAGGTAGTGGCACGCAGCGCCGGCACTACGGTTTCATAAGTCAGTTTTTTGGGCTTATTTTAAGACTGTAACCAGTGTTGAGGTCATTACCCAAAAAAAGTAATGTATCGAACAATTTCACCTGAAACTCATTGACACATACACACACCAGTTAGCTATGTAAACCTATAGGCTAGAGTCAAACACACCAACACAGTGAGGAGACAGCCAAAGCCACCCCGAGTGATCTCCACAGCCACACAAACAGCCACATTTCTAAATATGTTTCTTTAATTGACAGAACATCTCTCTGCTGTGCTAACGTGAATGGAAAGTGTTTATTTTTAGCTCATTAATTAAACTGTTAAAACTGAACATGATAAACTAGGTAACGCAGTGTGCTGGAGGTTGTGGGAAATGGCTCGCTGTATACTGACGTGGATAGCCTTTTAAAAATCAGATGATTAATGAATCATTACAGCGTTTACTGTCATTCCCAACTCTTCCGGTTATTTGAAATGAGGACACATGTTTTTCTGAAAAAACTTTTTTTTTAAATCTAAGAACCTTTGCTTTTCACAGTGACCGTTTGTGACGGCACCAAGAACTTTCTGAGCACGACTGGGAATTCAGAGATCCAGTACAACTTGATGAAGACGAGGTACAATAACTGCGACATTGTGATGGGCAACCTCGAGATCACCATGATGGACCACACCAGAGACTTCAGCTTTCTGGAGGTGAGGTTGCAAACATTACAAACAACAAACCAAGAGAGAGTTTGACTACCGCTTTCACTGCAAATTGTGTCACTGACAAGATGAGTAAGTATGTGAATCAACCATTTTCATTCGCCCAGGAGAACACAGAGGGTCAACACTTGTTCTGTTTGATCGCTCTCTGTAATGGATTTTGTCTCAAATCCAGAATGAGCTCATTTATGCCCCCACTCCTTTTGTGCTAGTCATGCCACTGAAGTCAGTGACTAACTCAGTAAGCAAACACGCCCCTGCTGATTTGTGACCCTGATAACAATTTGATTGAGCAGAAGAATTGACAAACTGCATTTTTCTCTTCCTTGTTCTTTTCTTTTGCCTTGCAGTCTATCAAGGAGGTGACAGGGTACATCCTTTTTGCTATCAATGAGTTCAGCCGCCTCCCACTGCACCACCTGCGCATCATCAGAGGCAGCACACTGTATGAGGACCAGTATGCCTTGGCTGTCATGGTCAACTATCAGAGGGATGGGGAGCATGGCCTTCAAGAACTGGGCCTGACTCACCTCACAGGTACACAGAGAGTCACTCATTTGATGTATAGAGTGTGTTTAACATGTGGGAGGCTGGATTGGAGCAGATAAGAGGTCAAGTTGGATGTGGCACTCTTACTGTTGGAGCTCCCACACCTACACAGTTCAGCCACACCTTTAGAATACCGGTTGTTGAAACGCAGCAGTGTGTGTGTTTGTGCCCGTGTGTGTGCTTGTGTGTGTAGGAGTGATATGAAGTCCCTGGAATGTACCATGTGCTCAACCGCTCAACTGCCAGTGTAACATGAGCTCCAGCACATGATACGTTTGCTGTGTAGTAAACAGAGAATGGCAGAGTTTGTTAGGATGAGTCACAGGCCTGTTCGGGCTTGCTTTCCTAATTGTACTGCCCCATTTACACCTATGTGTACCTTCTACAGAGATCCTCAGGGGAGGAGTGAAGATCATCCGGAATAAGTATCTGAGCTACGCCCCGCAGGTGAACTGGCTGGACATAGTGAAGGATGGAACAGCCCAAATTGTGATAGAGGACAATGGGCCTGAAAGTGAGTGCACTGGGTTGTAACTACACACATAAATATGAGCACCAGGTATGTTTAAGGATCGGTTCAGATTTCCGTTTCACTATAAAACAGTTCAACAGAAATTCAGCAAAGGTAAACATGGAACTTTAAACTGAAAGAGGTAGCTGTTTTTCCAGTCTTTTCAGTGCTTATTTCCCTTTCTGTGTTACTGCCTCTCGGCCAAATCTCAGTGAAAGGAGGAGAAATCACTGTCGAGGAAAATTGGAGCAAAAAACATAGGTAACTTAAAAAGATCCACTCTTTGGAGTGCATATAATAGATGGATGTAGTCACCACGACTTCATCCGCTGGTTTGTGAAAGCATTAGACAGTCTGCGTCTTGTTTTTAGGAGCCAGAAGTGAATCCGTTTTAGCCGACAGGTTGGAATCTTAAGCTAATACTAGCAAGCTTAATGTTAATGTGCATCCATAGACTGATGCATTGCATTACACAGACACAAATACCTGCTAATTGTACTAACATACAAATAAAATAGTAGAATTTCACTCCACAAAATGATGCAATTAACCACACAGAAAACACCAAAAAACCTCCTTAAAAGGTGCAAACACGACAAACATGGTAAAGTGGACCATCTGAGGTGACACCTAGCAGACACGTGGTGGTCTAGCAGCCCCTGGTCTCAAACTTCAAAGCCTTAAAACAATTTAAACATGTGAGTCATTAAAAAAAAATAAGCACAGAAGGTCAAATTAGTTCTAAAGACAGAAACCATTTTTTGTTTAAGTCTGTAAACATGTTTACACTGGCGAAACGTCTTATTGGAGTTAACTCGCACTTGGATTCACCCTCAACTGGCCATTAGAGGAACTGCAGGCTTCATTTTTCAGCGCTGCAAGTTGCATCTTGTAACTTGTAGAGGTTTCATTTTTTTCTTCTGCTGAACTTTGGATTTAAAACAAAAAACAAAATCTGAACTTTTCCTTTAATTTAAGACTTTTGTTCTGGTTTTGTATTAAAATGCGGAAACTAATGAGAGTTTTTTTTTTTAATCTCAGAGCCTTGTCACAAAGCCTGTGGAGACGTGCCATGCTGGGGTCCAGGAAATGACACATGCCAGATCTGTGAGTCATATCAAGCACCTTTATCTTTAATGTCTTGATTTTCCACGCACTGGTTACCTTGTGAGATGTCTCACACATGAATCATGGCTGCTGCCAGAGTTGTTCATTTACATTGCACATTGTTAATAATATACGTAACTTCAAAGTTAAAAGTTTAATATGCATCTACGGTACAGTTTTAGTTTCACGCCAGGTTTTTACAAGCGTCGACTCTCTTACAGTGACAAAGACCGTGTGCGCCCCTCAGTGTAGTGGCCGCTGCTTTGGTAGAAACCCGAGCGAGTGCTGCCACGTTGAGTGTGCTGGAGGTTGCACTGGGCCCAAGGATACAGACTGCTTTGTGAGTCCAAGTCTTCCACAGGCTTTAATGAGAAGATATTTTCACATGTTGCAGTACAGAAAACGCAGATGTAAAAATAAAACGTTCCTCTGTTATAAATTGCATTTTGCAGGCCTGCAGGAACTTCAACAACTCGGGCTCCTGCGTGCCTCAGTGCCCACAAACTGTGATCTACAACAGGCTTACATATAGAATGGAGCCCAACCCCAATGCCAAGTACCAGTACGGCTCTATTTGTGTGACCCAATGCCCCAGTGAGTCCCACACATGACAATATTCACATAAACTCAGAATTTATACATAGTTTCTTCCTGTAAGATTGCTGTTTTTACATATTTTTAATCATTGTTATGACTGCGCTGTTCAGCTTTCTTCACAGTGTTTACTGAAGGCGTAACGCAGTCACTGACGATCATTTATGCATTTATTCTCATGCGTTTTCTGTTTTTTTAATAGAAATCTTTGTGGTGGATGGCAGTTCATGTGTGAGCAACTGCCCATCTAATAAAATGGAAGTGGAGAAAAATGGTGTGAAAACATGTGAGCCCTGCAAAGGCCTCTGCCCTAAAGGTATTTCATGCAGATCGAACTCAAGCTCTCTCTACAGATACCTTACAGCTTTGCTGTTATTAACTGTTTCCTTCTCATCTTTTTTTTTCCCAGTTTGCCATGGCACAAGCTGGACTGATTCAAACAGCGAAACGGTCGATGCTCGCAACATAGAAAGTTTCATAAACTGCACTAAGATCCAGGGAAGTCTTAACTTCCTGGTGACGGGAATAGAAGGGTAAAAAAAACTTTCTTTCATAAAACGCAGCAAAGATTTAAAAAAATATTCTCTAGATCAACCTGCACTTTTTTGACGTTTTTGCAACATGCTTTTCCTTTTACTTACTTATTTCATTTTGGCTCAGTGATGCCTACAACAAGGTACCACCCCTTGATCCAGAAAAACTGAAAATCTTCAACACGGTGGAGGAGATTACAGGTGTGTGTATGTTGTGGGGTTGTGCTTTTTTTTTAGACTGTCACTTAGACTGCTTTTATCTTTTTATGTTATTTAATGCCATTTGCAGTCTGGTTGAGGCTTCTGAAAAACAATCTCTCTGTTTTCAGACTTCCTCAACATCCAGTCGTGGCCTGCAAGCATGTCTGACCTGTCAGTCTTCTCCAACCTCCAAACAATTCAGGGAAGAAAACTTTACAAGTGAGAAACAGTTTTTTTGTTTTTGTCTTTTCTGCATTGTTATGCAGACAGAGTATTTGCTGGAATATAAAAGTAATTTTGTTTTTTTTTCTTTGTTATTTCTAATTTTTATCCTATCTTGTTATCCTGTTTAGAGGAGTGGTTAGTAAAAGGTACAGTAAAGATTTCACATGCTCACATCTCTCTATCTCCTCTTAGAGCCTACAAATGTTCTGTCCGAATCCGTGGTGTTGGTATTTTTCAGTATGATTTTTTCAGGGGTAATTCAGCACTGGGATTGTTTGGTTAAGCCGGCCGTGGGCACAACTTTTTAAAGCTGGGAGAGGCAGCATGTTTTTGACATCAATTTGACAAAGAAAAAGCTCTTTTCAGGCTGGTCTCAAGCTTCAGTAAATGAGAGGAAAGCAAGATGGGGTACATCAGAGTACTTTTACCTAGGTTTAAATCCCGTCTGAAACCAAAAGCACTAAAGCATTAAAAACAAACCGCCTTCTCAGCTTTAATGAGTTCACATATAACTAAAGAATTTACCAAAGTAGATTCTACAAAATTGATACCGCAGTATCAGTTTTGTTGTAGTATTTCCATACTACATACTACATGATGCATGAAAATACTGAAGATTAAACATGAATATGTTTGTTGGCTGTTTGTCTTTTTAAGTATACGGGTTATGCAATTTGAAAAACATGACATTCAGACACCGAATCACTGAATTCATATTGTGTCTAAAAGGTATCAAAATGAATAGATGGTGACAAACTTCTCAAAGAAAACACACTGTGAAAGATTATATTACATCATTAAATGTGATCAGTAAGAACAACAAGAAACACAAAGTGCCACACTGCTGGATTTTGTGCAAATACAGCTAAAGTGCATTAATTGTGTTTGTAAACCTTAAAAAATAATGTCTGACATCATGTTCTTGAAAACTGCTAAACCTAAAAGAAATATGGCTTTCAATATTCACTTTGATTTTGTGGTATTTTAAACAAAATTGGAACATTTTCATCCACTTTCTGACCTTTATTTACTTCCTGCTGTTCTACAGGAGCTATGCACTCATGGTGGTTAAGATCAATTCTCTGACCTCGCTGGGGTTGCGCTCGCTGCAAAACATAAATGATGGTGCCGTGTACATTAAAGGAAACAAGAATCTCTGCTATCATGATACTGTCAACTGGACACGGCTTTTAGGCTCCCGTCCACAGAAACGTTCAAAGCTCTTAGACGTCACCGACAACCAAAAGAAGGATGAATGTGGTGAGTGGGGACGGACCATTTAAAACTTGCAAGACGTGATTGTGAACAATGGCTCTGCTCATAACATCGTTTCTGTTTTGGTTGCGTCCTTAGTTAAAGAGAAGCATGTGTGTCACCCGCTGTGCTCCTCTGATGGCTGCTGGGGTCCGGGCCCAGACCAGTGTGTCAGCTGTAAGAAATACAGCAGGGGAGGAACCTGTGTACCAGACTGCATGTTCTTAACTGGGTCAGTATTCACAAAATGACGTATAAAGCGATTATTAATATAAAGCTTTAACGGTGTAACATGTATGCAGGCTGTTAGAGAGTGAATGACAAGAAGGAGTGGTATTAAAGAAACAAGCAGTGATTTAGAGAATTGATATTTTCTGATAGTTTTAAACAGAATTTACATTTTAAAGCACAAATACTCACACCCTGTTTGAAGTGCCACATTGCTGGATTATGTGCAAATACAGATAAAGTACATGCTTAATCGTATCCACCGTGCTCTCTGTGCACAAATCAACAGGGGAGACAAATCGAATGACTGATTCAAATGCATTGCTGCCCACTTCTAGTGTGTTATAAGTGAAGACTAAGAGTGATTACTGTGTATAGGTCTATACATTGTTAAGGAAAATCCTGAGCATTGGCCCTAAGATGTGACTAATGTCTGCTGTAAGTCTTTGAACTTGAATAGAAACTGGGTTTATGCCTCGATTGCAGGAAGCAGAGGGAGTTTGCTACTAAGTCAGGGGAGTGTCTGCCCTGTCACCCTGAGTGTAAGGTCCAGGAGGGGAAGGAGACGTGCACAGGCCCGGTATGTTTGACATAAAACTTCTAGAAGGAAAAAAAAAAGAAAAGAAAAGAACTGGCATAAGGCTTCTGCTGCCACCTAGCGGCCTTACAAAAATGGCTGTCCACCATAATGCCACTCGCCTTCAACTCTTGCAAAAACCTTTCTGCTTTTATTCACCCTTTTTTTTTTGTCTGCAGGGAGCAAATAAATGTCTAGCTTGTGCCAGCCTGAAAGATGGCCCACACTGTGTCTCCATGTGTCCTGAGGGTGTTATGGGGCAGGAGGGAACCATCTTTAAATATCCAGACAAGGAGGGCAACTGTAAACCTTGCCACAACAACTGTACCCAGAGGTAAGTACAAGTGGAATGATGTAGTTAGACACACACAATTTGCTTCTTTAAACTGATCCCCTGTGTTTATTGTTTTTAGGTGCACCGGTCCAGGAATCGGGGACTGTACAATATCATCTAGGTACATTTCAGGGTAAGTTCTCCTCTCATTCTGATATATGCTGTATGTAATTTTGACATTCAAGTATTAAGAGCTGACACTGTGCCCCTTTTCTCCTCTGCCTTTAGGCAAATGACCACGGCTATCGTACTGGGAGTGATTGCCCTCATCTTTGCTTCCTTCTCCATTTTCGTGCTAAGTATTCTCTACCGCCGAAGTCTCGCTATTCGTCGCAAGCGCGCCATGAGAAGATACATGATGAATAGCGAAGTCAGTATCTGTATTCGAGTGTTACTGTGCCGCTGTGCTTGTTTTGGGTTTGTCATAATTCATGCCCCTGTGTGCCTGCAGAGTTTTGAGCCCCTGGAAGATAAAGGGACAAAATATGAAGCTCGGACCCTTAAACCTACAGAGCTGCGTAAGATCAGGCTCCTGGGTAATGGAGTGTTTGGATCAGTCCATAAGGTACTTGAAAAGACAGACTCCTATAAAATGCTCCTCTTGTGCATTTTACTTTCTATTTAACAAATTATGAATCTGTCTCTCTGCACCTCACAGGGTGTTTGGATTCCTGAAGGCGACACAGTGAAGCTTCCTGTGGCCATTAAGACGATTGATGACCGCAGTGGTCGTCGGAAATTCTCTGGAGTGACCGATGTAAGAAACATAACAAAAAGAAGAAATGTGCTAAAGAGATATATTTTCAGAACCAATCACTCACTGCCTATGCAGAACCACATGCCAGGCTTCTAGGCGATGAGCATTTGACACTGAAAGTATGGATTATACAGATTTTTTTGTTGTGGAGCACCTCCTTTAATACCATAAATCTTGGTGATTGTTGACACTAAATTAAATCACTAATGATCTACTTATTCGGTTGCTACAGCACATGAGGACGATGGCAAGTCTGAACCACATTAACGTTGTCAGGACCCTGGGTATCTGTCCCGGTGACAGCCTGCAACTTGTTATCCCGCTCAACAGGCAAGGCTCGCTGCTGGCACATGTAAAGAAAAATAAGGGCAAGCTCAGCCCACAGAGGCTGCTCAACTGGTGTGTTCAAATTGCAAAGGTATGGAAGATGCTTAATATTTTTTGTTTGATGTCAAACTTTTATTTATATATATATATATATATATATATATATATATATATATATATATACACACAGTTTGGTTTATTCCTCCAAGTACTTCACCACCATTGTTGCTCTCTCCTGTCAGGGTATGAATTACCTGGAAGAGAACAGGATGGTTCACAGGAATCTGGCTGCCAGAAATGTACTCCTGAATGATAATTTCACTGCCCAGGTTTCAGACTATGGCATTGCAGACCTGCTCTACTCTGATGACAAGAAGTACTATTGCAACGAGCCCAAGGTCTGTTTTCTTTTTTGTTTTTGTTTCTTAGCAGAAAACGTGACATCTGGTCACACTTCTTTAAACAGTGTTAAATACCTTGCACACCTTAAAACATTATGCTGTTTTCTTTCAAAGACTTGACTGCTTGTTCTGCTGTTTTTACTCAAGTAACCAAGAGAGAACTTTTCTGTTCACAATCTTAGACACCAATCAGGTGGATGGCCCTGGAGAGCATCTTGTTCCGCAGATACACTCATCAGAGCGATGTTTGGAGTTATGGTGAGTTTTAAAGCGCTTTACCAGCGCCAGATTGTTTCATACTCACGTATTAAAGTACGCAAATTTCGGAGTCAGTATAGGAGAAGTGTAAATGCAGGCCACACTAAATTCTTCACCCTGCTTTAGGTGTGACAATATGGGAAATGATGTCTTATGGAGCAGAGCCGTATTCAACGATGCGACCACAGGAGGTTCCCGATCTGCTGGAAAAGGGCGAGCGTTTGCCCCAGCCTCAAATTTGCACCATAGATGTCTATATGGTCATGGTTAAGTGTGAGTACCTCACTAGTATTTCTCATTTTCATGTGCAGCCAGTAGTGCAAATACCAGTGGCGTGGACTGAGGGATTGCAAAAAAAATATGCTGGACTGAAATGTCTGTGTGCCATTAAGTTTAGTATAAATTCATGGAGCTCAGAAGATGATTTGGTTCATAAACCTCTGATTTTTTATCTGCCACGTCCATTAGGCGTGACATATGAATAAAATGTTAAAACTAATTTGCACATTTTAACCTGACAGACATTAAAATAAATATGAAATTGACTGAAAGCCGCCGAGTATTAAGTAGGCTGTCAATTCTTCATTTTGTAATTGGTTCCGATGCCCTTTCATGACTCTCCAGGTTGGATGATTGATGAGAATGTCCGTCCAACATTCAAGGAGCTGGCGAGTGAATTTACCAGAATGGCCAGAGACCCACCTCGCTACTTGGTGATCAAAGTAAGACAGTTTCATCACAGTACAGTAAAGTGGCGCTTCAGTTAAAGCTATGTGTAGTTTGCTATGTGATATATATATATATATATATATGATTTGCCTTGTTTGGCCAGGAGGACTGTAGCCAACAGGACTCATCCCCAGATGAACCCATCCAACGAAGTGCAGACCTGGATGACTTGGATGATGTAGATGTCAACCTTGAGGACCCGTTGGCAGATGAGAAAGAAGATGACTTGTCTCCAGCCAACTACTACATGGCAAAAAGTCTCAATCGTTACTCTAGGATGGACACTCCCAAAGTAGGGCATACCACTTTCCTCTTAACTTAGTGTCAACTTTAGAAATCATATTCCTGGGCAAGATACTGAATCTCAAAATTTCCCCAATGCACGATTTTTTTTTTCTTCAAGTGTTTAATGAATGTGCATGTGTGTGTGTGTATGTGTGTGTGATATCATCCATTTACTGTCTCTTTTCTTATAACAGGTGATTCTTAATTCATCCAGCGGAACTGGATACCTGCCCATGACCTCAGGTGTTGACAACCATACACAGGTAGATAAAAGAGACTTTTGTTTTGTTAAACCAATTCGTAGTGTTTATACACATGACCAGAACGAGTCCACTGAAGATTTCTGCTGTTACCAGTTTGCCAATAGAGTTCTGATTGTGTTTTGTTGGGTAGGCGATGTGGCAGTCACGCTCTCGGCTAAATTCTGCCCGTACTGTGTCCGAGAGCTCGGAAGGCTGCGGCACTGGAATGGAGATGGAGATGGGTGAGGACTTCCCCTTAGCAGGGAGCCTGAAAAGAAGACGTCATCGTGAGGACAGCGCTTATGTGTCGCAGAGAGACAGCATGTCCGGCGGGCCACCTGAGACTCCCTCACCAGAGATGGAAGAAGAAGATCAAAACGGATATGTGCTTCCTGGAGGGAGCCCGGAGAGAGGTGATACCATAATTGTTAATTTACAACACACTAACAGTTACCACTTGGAAATGAGCAGCAGCCCTAGAAGATTAGCTGTACTAAGCCAGCTGTTTAAAATACTTTGTCTTTATAGCCCCAGTTTAGCTAGTCTTTGTTTTTTACTGTTATCTGTTTCTTTCAGATACGTTGCTTTTCTCATCGCGAGCTGCTCCTGGGAGGATGGGAAAGTCTCGTTCATCAGAGCTCCTGGACGACCCAGATGATGAAGAATACGAGTACATGAACAAGCAGGTGTGTTTAACACCTGTATCACTCAGGCAAGGCAGCCAGTGGCTGAAGCCGAACAAGAAGCGAACCTCTTCAATGTCATCACACGTGACAGCGTCCTCATGTGACACCGGTGTGTCGGTGGAGGTCAGGGGAAGCTACACCAGGAGCAAGGACAACTCTGACTCCGAGCAGCAGGGTTCCAGTGAAGTTGAGTATGAATACATGGACATCAGAGGCGGTGAAAAGCTGGAAGGTCCGCCAGTACGTGACCCTCCTCCTCCTCCAGCTCCTGTGAGGATGAGCAGCAAGGTGGAAGAGGAGGAGGATGAATACGTGGAGGACGGTAACTATCATTACACAAACAGGCAGCCAAAGCTACGACAGGCTCTTCAAGACAAGAAAGAGCTGAATGTAGAGGGGACAGAGGCAGATGAATACGAGGATATGGACTGCTTTTCTGCCCCACCACCTGGCGGAGATGGTGTGGTGTATCAAAACTTACAGAGGGAGGAAAATGGGGCAGCGGGGCGCAGAGAGCAACACCAGTCTATGCGGGCCGGAGTCAGGGTTACGGAGCCTGCTGTCGGTGACAGATCTTTCGACAACCCAGGATACTGGCACAGCAGGATGTTTCTTAAGCCCAGTGCTGTGCCAACATGAAGAACATTTTAAATCTCATGGACTTCCCTCTCAAACACAGTCATGAAGGATCTGAAATGAGAAAAGCAACCAAAAGCCACGTTAAAGATGTAGCATGTAACAAAATGTACAAACCCCCCCAAACAACACGTGACTATTTTGCAGCTTTGTCCTTTGTTATACATCAAAATTGTTTTTATTATGTGATACAAGCTATATTTTTGTGTTTACATTGTAAATAAAGAGATTTCAGGTAAGAAATTGTGACAATATCATTTGAAGAATCATTTAAAGATGTTTACTCAATAAAAATATTTTGAATACTTGGTATGGAACTGCAACATTTTTATTTTAAATGAGCTGGTGAACTGTATAATGATGCAAAGTGTGCAACCTGTCAAAGGGCGCACATCTAATTACAGATTAACAAATATCCTTGGCTGAGCTATAGACATTTGCTCAAGTGGTAAATGCTCCCACAGGAGAAATATAATTATTAATGTTTCATTGTTCTCAGCTACAGCTGGGGGAGAAGTCAGTTACACCCTGTAAAAGGTGCTAGAAGCAAAAAAAAACAAACCCCAAAACCCACAGTTGTTATCCAAAAACTGAGAGAAACTAGCTTTTACACCATTTGGCGAGCCGGTCGAGACCCTCGTGCCGGATGTTTCACAGCCATGGTTTAAACAGTTGGTAGCGCGACTTTATTGGCGGGCTGGGGTCGCTTTACGTCAGGGTGAAGTGGGAGGGGCTTGCGGTAGCAGCTTCGGTCAGAGCTGAGCCGAGGGGAACTGTCGCTGTCCATAGCCGACTAGCGACTTCAGACTACACTGCCAAGATGTCCGACGACGAGCAAGAACAGACTATAGCCGAGGATCTGGTCGTCACCAAGTACAAGATGGGCGGTGACATCGCTAACCGTAAGTTAATGTCAGCGAGTAACTGTCGGTGACTGGATGTGACGACCTGCTCTTTTCGGCCTGTCGTACAGCAGCTAACATTGGTTCCCTATAGCAGCAACCATGTGGTTTAGATTCGAAGCACACATATGCTATCACATCTAGCTAGCTACCAGGTGCAGCCGGGTCGGTTGAAAGCTGCTTCTAACTGAATAACTGAACGACTGCTCGGCTTTCTGCTATTGTTACCCAACAGCAGCGATAGGGTTTCTTACAGGCAGCTGTCTGTGTCACTAACTAGTGTGGGATGCTAACAAACCAGCTAGCTCAGAATGGTGACCGGTGTTCGGCTGTAAATGTCACGTAAACGGTCACGAGCTGAAGCTCTTTTAAACTACGTTTATGGTGACAGATGACATTCATGGTCAGTCGACAGCATGAAATTTGCTCTAAAATCATTCACATAAGGCTTCTTTGTGCATTTAACGACCAGCACATTGTGGTTTCATGATCACTGCTCCATTATATGATGAAAACACAGGAAACACCTGCATTCTATAGATCTCAAACATCGCACAAGATGTATGGTTGTATTTAACAATTTAAGCAGTAATTAGGTCGAGGTACTTGGTCAGATTAATGCTGTAATGAAAAACAAACTTAAATCTATCCATTTGATCTATTTGGATGGATAGTGCAGTCGGGAGATGGGACATATTTGCTGTGGCACTACCTCATAGTACATTAAATGCATATCCTGGCCACCACAGTTTATATTTACACTCTGTGTTTGTGTTACAGTGGTGGTCTGGAGCTTATCTCAGCTGTCATAGGTCTAGCATGCTAACATAATCAGAAAAAAAAACTTATAGTGAGCTAATGCATCAATCTGCCTGACTTCCCTCCTGTCTCATCCAGAGGCTCTCCGTCTGGTCATGGAAGCAGCCAAACCCGGGGTGTCAGTGCTCAGTCTCTGTGAAAAAGGTGATGCCTATATAATGGTGGAGACCGGGAAGGTCTTCAAGAAGGAAAAAGAAATGAAGAAAGGTGAGGCCCGCATCTGCCCGTTATGGGTTTTTGTGTTTTTTGTGGTTTTTTTTGTTTTGTTTTGTTTTCCCGAGGTGGACACATCAAGGAAATTAGATCCAGTAGAACAAACTGTTGGCAGTGTTTTCTGTGTCATTTCGCACAGCATCGAGTAACTCTAATAGCAGAAGGGGCTTTAAAAACTAGCATGGTGACAGAGTAGATCTTCTAAGTGATATACTCCTCCATACTCCATTCTTGTATGGCTTTCTTGATTACATTTGTGGATAATTTCCAAATGAAGACTTGGTGGTTCTCTTCTCCCTCTTCTAGGCATTGCGTTTCCTACCAGCGTCTCAGTCAATAACTGTGTTTGCCACTTCTCTCCCCTGAAGAGTGACCCTGACTACACACTTAAAGATGGGGATCTGGTCAAAATGTAGGCACCATGCACTGTAATAATGTTACCCCCTCCTTTCCCCCGTGTGTCTCTAGTCTCCCAATGTATTGTCCTCCCTACTTTCTGTGTGATTGCTCCGCTTTCTCTTTGCTGTTGATTGTGTCCTTCATCTCTATGGTCTTGCCTCTTGTGTGTGTGTGGCAAACGACAAGTAAGGTTTGTTTTTAGAACGGGTGGTATGCCGGATGTTAGCTTTACTGCCCATCTTATCCGCTAAATCCCATATATGACGTTACTCAAATGCAGTATTTGGCTTTGAAAAAGAAAGTCGATTCATCTTAGTTGTTGCGTTGCCACTAATGTCTTTGTCCTCTGTAACGTCTTTGTGCTGTGTGTGGATATTCAGTGTTGTAAAGATGTTTCTTCAAGTGTCGTGATGTGGTTTTTATATTTTTTGTTTTTTTTAATGTGTCTCACTCTGCTAACCTCTTTGCTGGGCACGTCTGGAAAGTTTAATACAGTCAGTAATGCTGTTGCCTTGAATTCATAATAAGTCCTTCACCATATTCCAGCTGATCTACTGCCAAAAAAGAAACTCACCTTGGGTTATAGCTTCCATTTATTGCAGATTAAATTGTGTATTTTTGTCTGACCTTCTCTTATTATTGTAGTCCTCACTAAGCTAATTTTCCAAAGTGGAACGATCTTTTGTCCTTCCCAGTAGATTTGATCTGATTACTTCCTGCATCAGTACTAGTACATTTGACAGCCGGGTAGCACTTAATTAAAGGCATGA
Source organism: Aulonocara stuartgranti (assembly GCF_965226115.1). NCBI lineage: Eukaryota > Metazoa > Chordata > Actinopteri > Cichliformes > Cichlidae > Aulonocara > Aulonocara stuartgranti. Next base: position 22,080,099 of record NC_138943.1, on the reverse strand, counting down.
TCTGTATCCTACAGTTAGTTAATTCTTTCGTTTTTCCTTTTCTTCTGATTTTGTGTAGCGATCTCGGAGTTCATGTTGATGGCTTCATCGCCAATGTTGCTCACAGCTTTATCGTGGGAGCCAGTAAGGTGAAAAAACAAAAAAGCAGACACGTGTACATATCACACCTTGGTCACAGTTTTGTATCATCTCATGTGAGTCCTGAAGTCGTCTTTTTTTGTTTTTCTATATGCAGGAGAACCCCGTCACAGGCCGGAAAGCTGATGTGATCAAAGCAGCTCATCTATGCGCAGAAGCAGCGCTACGCCTCGTGAAACCTGGTAACCAGGTATGTTTGAGTGTTTCATGAGGCTTTTCCACGTCAGCTGTGATCAGGACTAATATTCTCTGCAGGGGTGTGCTTTAGTCATCAAAACATCTAAATGACTTGTAATTATTAATTTGGCACAGATCTTACTTTTAATGCATTTTTGATAAGTGGAAGAAAATTAATGGATGTGTAATTCGCTCCAGTAGTGCTTCTTTGCTACTCTTTAGTCCACATTTTTCTGGCTCGAATACCATCATAGACTAGTTCTGCTACAAACTAGGTGTAAACTTATTTGCAGTCTCACATGTATTTTAACGGTTATGTCGTACAAAGATGTAATTTGGATGTGAAAGTAAGTAATTTTCTCTGCCTCAGAACACTCAAGTGACAGAAGCCTGGAACAAGATCGCACAGTCGTTCAAGTGCACACCTATTGAAGGTGGGTTCCTATAAAAACCTTTGTATTTTAATGTGCTGTCTGTCTTCACATAACAAGATGATGATGTGTGGGATTAATGAGATGTATGGGAATGTTTTCATGGAAACAGTTCATGTTTTAAGCTTATGGGTTCCGCCCATCTCTTTGTTTTAAAGGTATGCTGTCTCATCAGTTAAAGCAACATGTCATAGATGGAGAGAAGACCATCATCCAGAACCCAACAGACCAGCAAAGGTACATCTTTGCAATAAATATGAACTAAAGACAAAATCACCCTATTTCCCTCAGTTTTCTTCCACTCGTCCAATTCAGGGTTATAGTTTGGGTGGAGCCTATCTTAGCTGTAACAGTGTGAGAGGGAGGGCACACCCTTAAAAGGTCACCAGTCTATGACGAAGCTATCACAAAGACACAAACACAGTTTCACACACGTGTTCACACCTACAACCAATTTAGAACCGTCAGTTAACCTAACATGCATGTTAGTCTCCCAAATCAAAGGAACCTAACATACACAAGATGCCACAAAGCTGCTGCAGTTGCAGGCACTTTTAATAATTCAAAAATAATTACTTACAAAGATCGAATACAAATAAGAAGAACTGGAGCCAACGCAAAAACAAACAAGAGGAGGAAGACCGAGAACCGACCACTCAGTGGGCTGGTTCGGATTCAGGTTGATCTTCTAAAAATAATGTTAATAAACTAGTAAAACTGAAACAGGGCTGCTGATAACTCCCAGCTTAGGTAATAATGAACAAAACTGTTAAAAGCAACTGAAGGAGCAAACGCACCTACAAAAGAGACTGCTCTGTCTCCTCTGAATTTATATGAGGGTGGGTGAGCCTGCTTGCTAGGGATGAATGCAAGAGGAAAGAGCAGGCTTAATATGGATGATAGAAAAATGATAACCAGATGGTAGATGTGCACACTGAGCCGTGCATAACAAATGCCCACGTCATTTGAAAAGATTTAAAAAAAAAATAAAATACTGCATGGCCTTGTGACTTTTTTTAATAAATCCAAGTTCTCTGTAAAGACAGAAAACAGAGGAAAACAGAAAACAAATATTTTCGCTCAGGCTATCCCACCACTGAATTTGATCAGTTTTGGAGAATCCCACTGCTGAACTTCATCCACCTTCCAGTGCAATCCCAAGAAATCTGTTTTGTGATGCTAACTCTTGTACAACTGTAGAAAATCTGGTTATGTGACAGTTTTTTCAGTCATGAATTTAAAAGAAAGAAAGTTTCATAAATGTATATTCATGTAATGTGTTGCTGTCCAGTGCAGGGTAGGTATGGGCCAAGTTATTATTTTTGAATATTGGCATTGCCCCAGAATGTGACTGTGTGCATGTACGCAGCTTTTCTGCCTGTGTGACGATGTCAACAGCGGTAGTTGTGCTGCATTGGAATGAAAAATATTTAGAGGGAGATCCTCCTGAGTAACTTGAATGATTTTTGTGGGACTGTTTGTATTGTGGAATAAAACTGACGCTCGCAATGTGTTTTGACTGCCTGCTCTTTCTGTTGATTGTCAGAAAAGACCATGAGAAGGCAGAGTTTGAGGTACATGAAGTCTACGCTGTGGATGTGTTAATCAGCACTGGAGAAGGAAAGGTTTGTTGTTTTTCTTCTTGTTTGTGAATGGATGTTATGATTCTGCTCCCAGTAATCAGCACTGAAGTATTGTGTTCTATGTGATTTGCTTTTAGGCCAGAGACTCGGGTCTGCGGACTACGATTTATAAGAGGGACCCGAGTAAACAGTACGGCTTAAAGATGAAGACCTCTCGTACGTTCTTCAGCGAGGTTGAGCGACGTTTCGATGCCATGCCCTTCACTCTCAGGTGGGAACACCACACTTTACTTGTAGCCAGCTGACAGCGAGTTGGGTGCTAACAGCCATTTTTCATTCAGAGCTTTTGAGGATGAGGCCAAAGCCCGACTCGGCGTGGTGGAGTGTGCCAAACATGAGTTGCTACAGCCCTTCAGTGTGCTGCATGAGAAAGAGGGTGAGCGTCTTGGCTCTCTGCTAGACAGGTTTGAATTATTCACAAGCTGTTAACCCTACGCCTGTATCTTGTTCTCAGGAGAGGTTGTAGCTCAGTTTAAGTTCACGGTGCTGCTGATGGCCAATGGGCCTCACAGAATCACCAACGGACCTTTAGACCCAGAGCTGTACAAGTCAGAGCATGAAGTTCAGGATCCAGAGCTAAAGGTAAGAATGATAATAACAATAATAAATATATATACAATAAGTCAATTTCATTAAACGTCTTATTCACATCATGTCAAACTGTTGTCTCTTCTCTAGACTTTACTACAGAGCTCTGCAAGCCGCAAAACACAGAAGAAAAAGAAAAAGAAGGTAATATTTTATTATTAGTAGTAGTAGTAGTACATGCCAATGCATTTAAACCTGACGTCATAAGTTAATGTTTCAGATGGTGTGATTTGATATTGATATGGTAAACATCACAGTTTGGAAATATCAAAAATGACTGTATTTAGTGTTTGCTGACTGAGATGTTATTGTTGTGAAATTAAAGTGGTAAGTGCCCTGATTGTTTAGCAGTAGTTTGTGGACGGAGATGAACTCAAGGAAGACTCGTGTATGCTCATGCTGCGGTACTGTTTGGCCTGTTGGCGCTTTTGGCTGTGAAATGAAAAGGATATAATCAGGGTGCACATAAGTGGTCCGCAGGTGCGCATTCGCTGTCAAAATAAAAGACACGCCCCAGATAAGAAGTTGAAATGCGCGTTTGGGTACATAAGATTTTCTGGAGGAGGACAGACATTTGTTTAGCACTCTTAAAAATATCAAAGAAGCAAACTCCTTTAAGCAATTACTTTAGTGTTCCGCCACCTCCAAAGAAATGTCAGAAGGAGTCCGAACCGCAAAAGAAGCATGTATTCTCGGAAAAGTGGTTGCAAGAGGTGAGCTGTCTTCCAACAAATGATGAACGCACAGAGATGTGGTGCAGAATATGGTGTGAAGATCCCACTCTAGCAGACAAAAACAGTGCCTTTAATATGTATGCAAACGTGCGTTGCAACTTCTTATCTGGTTTGCGTCTTTTATTTTGACAGCGAATCCACACCTGCGGACTAATTATGTGCACCCCTGGATATAATGCTTTTAAAAGGTGTTATGGGTACATAATTGATGGGGGGGTAATCTTATTGGTATGTGGTTGTTAGGCAACATAACGATGTCATGATATATATCGTTCAGCTTTTGTGGATCTGAATCGTTTACATAAAATTAAAATGATAGGATTCTTTCATAAGGTGTTGCGGGTGCATAAAAGCAACGAGTTCAGTAACTAGATCATAAGCCCTCATAATCGGGTCATTCCGAACAAATTTTGGAATATGGTAAGATGGGACTAAAATCTACAACAATGCCTCCTTTTACTGATTTACTTATTTCGTTTGCTCTTTAAGGCCTCAAAGACAGCAGAAAACGCAAGTGGACAGCCGACTGAGGACACAGAAGCCGCAGAATGAAAACTGCCTTTCCACACATGCAAGACTCCAAAGAAATGCAAGAGAAAACATGACAAATTTCCCTGAACTCGCTGCCCATTCTCAACTCAGTATAGCCAATTAAACTGATCAATTCATAAGAGCATTGGCATCATATAAATATTTGACATTCCTATGTGAATTATTAACCCTTTATTGCATTCATGAAAAGGGTTACAGCACCGAGGATCCTACAGAATCTTTACAGATGGTTTCAGTAAATTTGTTGCTGAATGTTAATTTTTCTTTTAAATTTATAAGTATATTAGTCCTTTTTACACTTGTATTGTTGGCAGCTGAAAACTTTATTTTTGAGTGGACTGGGGCTTACAAGTGGGCATTAATGGGAGTAAACTGGCATAAGGTTTGTGAATTATACCAACAGAAACTTGCATCATATTTGTTTAATGCGTCGTATCATGTTGTGTGGGATTTGCCACATTTCTCTTTGGCAACAAAGTCATTTCAGGAGATGTGTTAACAGACTTTTACATTCATGTGGAAATCCAGAGGTTTGATTGGCCGCCTTTAAAGCTCACTTTAAGTGCTAATTTTTCATCCACTTGATTATTAAGACATTTCTTAACCACGCCATGCAGTAAAGGGTTAAATTATAATTTTATCTCTCATTAATTGTTACAATCTACAAATGATCTGACTGCAGGACCTGAGAAACACAGACATGCTTACAAATTGGTTTTTACTTAGATTTTATGTATTGGAGGTTTATTCTTCTATAATAATGACCGGAGTACATTTTTCGCTAAAGCTACGAAGTTTTACCTACACTAGATTTTTAAAAGCAATAACAGAATTAGCAGAAGAGCAAATATTTTTAAGTATACTGGCAACAAAGTTGTAATCAGCTTGACCTAAGGGAACAAACTGCTACATTTACTGCCATTCCCCTTGAATTTTATGAAAAGAGAGAACTCTATAACTGTATGTTCCAGTTTAACGACAGGAAAAGGAAAAAAAAGAAAACTTTTCTATCAGTGATTTGCTTTACTACATCATTTGTCTCGTGAAGCATGACAGCTAAAGCTGATCAGGTTTTAGGTAAACTCTTCTGGGTGTCTTCAGAGGAGTTGGACCATGCAGATCATCTCTGGTCAGAGTTTGATTTTTGAGATCTGGGATAATGTTGGGTCACATTTGTCAACAGGTGAATATGTTGGAAATCGGAAAATCCTGCTTTGTAGCTCAGTCAGTGGGCAATGGACCTTTACATCTATGAAATAAAAAAAACATTTTCATACACTTGTCTTTCATCATTTCTTCAGGGCATTGCTGTATTATGTCTAGTCTAAAGTATCAAGATCATCAGATTGTGTCCAAAAATTAGACGTTTTGTTTGTCTTTTAATGTTTGTTTTAAGCTATGAAGCAAATACTGATATTAGCAGAAACTCAACACAAACTTCAAGAATCCTGTTTGAGACAGTTTTGTATCATGATGTGTTATTCTTCTGGAAGCTGGTGTCAGAAGATGGACATTGTCAAAAACAATACTCAGGTAGGCAGTGGTATTTAAACAATGCTCTGCTGATACTGAGGAGCCTGAAGTGTGCCAAGAAAATATCCACCATGCCATTACACCACAGGCAGCCTGAGCTGCTGATACACAGCAGAACGAAGCTGTGCTTTTGTGTTGTTTATGCAAAGTACTGACCCTGCATCCTAAATATTGCATCAGTATTCGAGAACCATCAGATCTGATGATGTTGTTTCAATCTGCTGTTTCTAATGTTTGTTGAGTCTGTGCAAATTGTAACCTCAGTTTCCAGTTCTTAGCTGACAGGAGTGGGAATAAGTGTGGTTCTGCTGCTGTAGTCCGTCTGTTTCATGGTTTGAACTGCTCTTCTGCCGACCTTGATCGTAACAAGTGTTTATTTGAGTTACTATTTCCTTCATGTCAGCTTGAAGCAGTCTGACCTCTGACATCAACAGAACATGTTCCCCCAGGCAACTGCCGCTCACTGGATATTTGTGGATATTTTTGGACCATTCTGTGTAGGGCCTGGAAGTGGTTGTGTGGAAAAATCCCAGTAGTTCAACAGTTTCTTAAATACTCAGACCAGCCTGTCTAGCACCAAGAACTATGTTTAAATTCACTTAAATCACCTTTATTTAACTCAATGATAATCTAAAGTTAATTTGGTTTGATTTAGAAACACACATATACTGGTTATTAGATAAATTTCTAAACACTTTCAAAATATACGTGTAAAACAGCTGGAATGAATGAAAGATCCAGGTGAACTTCTAAAGGGACATTGAAATAAAACAGGATCTTCAAAGCAGGTTTGTGGCTATTTTGTGAAAAAGGTGTCAGAAAGGTCTACGAACAAAGACCTGCACTTTTGGTGTTAGTCCACCATTGTGTATGAATATGTGTATTTCAACACACACACACACACACACACACACACACACATATTGCATTATTAATTAATAATCAATTACTATGATTAATATTTATGACTTTAACAGCTGATTCAGTAATTTTGTGTTAGTAATGTACACTAAAAAATGCGAGTCTTAACAACACATAAAATCAATAAAACCAACTCGACTGCAGGGTTAATTTTGTGCTCAACGGAAGGTCGTCGCCTTTAGAAAGCAGGAAAAGTGGTTGGGAAATATCACCTGGTTCGCTCGTACGTCGATTTGAACAGTTGGACTACATTTCCCGTTGAGCTGAGGCGCTTCAGCTGTCGCCTGAACATGACGTCACGACACTTTTAAAAGCCGCTCGTTTTCTTCGTCACATCCTCTTTCCGTTGCTCTTCTCGCTTTGAGGTATGTTGAGTTTATTCCCCGCTAACAGGATCCAATTTAATCTGCTAATTTAACCGGTCATCCACTCTTACTGATCACTAATTGTTTTCGTTTTCACAGAAACCTCTCCACACGATGAGAGCCAAGGTGAGATAACAAACCAATATCGATATTTCAGCTGTTTGTGTCCTCTTCCCGCGCCAGCTAATGCTGCTAGCTCCTTCCTTAAGCTCTTCGTGTTTATATCATTAAATATACCCTGCTACCCAGCTCCTTAAAATATTAATAGAATTTTAAGTGATAACAGGGCATTAGCTACATATAGTAGTATAAATGCTAATACTACTAGAAGCTTTTCTTTGGGGCATCTTGTAATGTTGGCACCGTAGCTAGCTGGCTGAGCCCAGGCAGCCATGCGTGTTTGAAAACAGATCTGCATGCAGCGTGACAAACACCACTGTGAAATGCTTTTTAGTACAAACATGTACTGCATGTTCTGAGGCCCTGTAACTGTCTGCATCACAGTAAGCATGTTGTCCAAGTAGTGGCGCAAATGTGGTCTTGATGTACTCTTAATGACTGTGCTTTTTCTCCCTTTTTTTCAGTGGAGGAAGAAGCGTATGCGCAGGTAAGCATCATGATAAACAAAGAAAATGTCTTTGTCAGCTCCCTAATCCAAGCTGCTTAAATTTAGGCTAGACAACACAATTGTTTAGGCTTTGGAAAAGTCAGGTTTATAAGGAAGGAAGTCTGTTTTTTTTTTTGTTTGTTTTATTTTACATTTAGTGGATATCATTGAGCTTTAACTGTAAAGTATGTTAGGTTGGGCTTGTTCAAATGTTGACAATTGTTTGCCCCTACGTTTCAATTGGATGCAGGGAAAATTATATCTACTGAAAATGACCTGGGTTATATAGTTCCTGAGCAGCATTACTCCAATACCTGAAATTCAGTTTTCAGCCAAGTTTGTACAGTGTCAGTGTTTAATTTAAAGATGTACAGGTTTGTAACTGAGGGAACACTGTTAAAAAGCTTTACAAAATGAATGAATAAATGAATACACGTCAATGTACTCACAAACTCTCTTGGTCTAGGTGGTGATAAAAATCATTAAATAGAAAACACTCCTGTCCTGTCCTTAACAGCTGAAGGGAAATTTACATGATTGGTCCGATATTGATGGGCATCACAGGGCTGTCCAGTTTTGGTCATAATCTTGATAACTAGTATTACTGAATTATAGTTTAACAATTTTTGTTACTATCTTAGTCCTTGTGCTATTGAGTGTTTTACTGACAGCTGCTGTTTTCCAACAGGCTGAAGCGTAAAAGGAGAAAGATGAGGCAGAGGTCAAAGTAAGCCCCTCCTCCTGCCTGCCAGCTGTGATCACATCTGAGCCTCTCCAGGTGACTGACATGCGGACGAAGGGGGATTGCTCGGCGGTTCCATCAACGAAATTAAAGGCCTAAACCCCCGATTTCAGATGACCACGCTTTTCACGGAGCCCGCTGTGACGGTCTGACTGGAAGATGGTGAAGATGCTGGAGAAGAACATGACTACAGCTGCGTTGTTCATGGACCATAATGCATCTTGTTTCTGTACAATTGTTTGTGGTGTTTTGAACAATAAATGAACACTGTTAAATTACCACCAGTTTAAACCTCTTGATTTTTATGTTATAAAGTAAGGCTAGGTTGACTGACTTGTACTTGAAATAAATTACACTACAGGTGTTGGATGTGTCCTTGATTCAAATGGCTAAATTATGGCAACATGTCTTGCAGTTGTCTAGAAGCCTGGTAAGGAACTAATCATTTCATTCAGGTGTGTTGACCCAGGGTGTTATCTAAAACCTCCAGGACACTGGCCCTTGAGGCCTGGAGTTCGACACTACTGAATTACACAATGTGTAGGTTTTATCAGGGCTGTCGGGCAGGCTAACTGCATGCAGGGAGTGTTAAATGTTAATGTGTTAGCTGGATGAAAAGAATTGGAGGCAAATGTAACTGCAGGTGATTTATCCAAGTGCCTTTTAGAAAAATTGCTTTCGATCTGAAATCAAAAAGGTTAAAGTCCTTCAGTTGGAAGACAACTTATAGTACACGTTGTGTTTAAAAGCAGAGGTCAAGATTGACTCCTGTGTGAACTGCTAAAGGGTCAGCTGTGACACAGAATCCTGGTGGCAGTGTTTTTAGTTCAATCAAGTTGTAAATTGCATCTTGCTGATGAAATGCTGCTGTTCAGGGCCATCCCACAACAAGTCATTCATTTCCATTATTTTTCATCTCTATTTTCAACCATTCTGGTTCTTTGTTTTTAGCCCAATGACATAATGCAAAATCTGCTACATAGTTGCTCATTAGAAATAAACTTTATGAATGAAAAGATCAAGTATGGACATGTTATTAAAGTTAATAAAATTTCATACTATTAAATTTCTTGCAAAAATGTATGAAATGTATTGAAAGGGACAAATATCCCCTTTGCAGGCATTAATATACACTGATAATGAGTAGATGTGGATTAGAAAGTCACTATTCAGTGTATTCAAGGCTAAGTACCTGACAATATTTGAGTAAATGTAGTAACTTTCCCTTTGTATATGCCACTGTAAATGAAATGCCCTATTTCCTGTATATTCTAATTTAAACTACATCGTTATCTCATTCTCTTTTCAAAACCTGCTGGACTGTAAAGGTTTACTATAGGAATATCAAACACGTGGTTTGATATGAAGTAACCTGCCAAACGGTCCAGTCTGGTCCATCTGATTGCTTTGAAAACTGAAAAATTTCACAGAAGATAAGGTTAGCTTTTGGACATTAAGAAGTGTGGTAATTTTAACTTGAATAGTACCTATCAATGGTAGCTATTCATTCAGAATGTGTGGATTTCTGGAATATATGCATCCCAAAGTTTTTGAGTTTGTTTGTTTGTTTTTTTTTAATTTATAAGTATACACAGAAAGACTATATATCTCTGTTTGAGTTTTATAATTTAAATTAATTTACAGATCGTTGCCTACTGGGTAAAATACGACCAACTGTTAACCAACTGGTCTTCAGATAACTGAAGAACCTTTGTAACATAAGTAACGACATCATTGTAACTGTAATTTAGTTACAGAATTTAGTGCAGTAACATTTGCCTTCTAGATGGCAGCAGAGTCTTTCAGGCTGGAGTCAAAGAGTTTTCCCAAGCTCTTGACTGGTTGTTCCGTTATGGATGGGATTATAGTTCCTGAGATTGAAAACCGGAACTTGTCCGTCACCTTTCCCTTCTTCAGCACCATAGATCTTGACTTGGAAGGTTTGACACTCATCCTTGCCCCTGAGATGAGACTCTCAAGACCTCATAACATCCACCTGCACCCTGGGACTGATGGCATCGTGATGGTGAGATGCCATCAGTCCTGACCTAGTTAGCGGCCCTCTACACTCCACCTCAGCGGCCTTGACCACCATGTACATTGCGAGAGCAAAGAGCATAACTGAGATGGTACAGCCTGTTATTATACCTTTCCTGAGGCGATGCCAGTCTGAAGTCACTGACCCAGAAGTGACCCTCAGTCTGAAATTGCCATAATAATCCAAGATCAGGTGCTTGATTTTGCTGGGAACATGGTGGAGGTGTAGAGCACGCCCAATCAGCTTGTGTGGGATAGACCCACAGGCATTTGTCAGGTCAAGCCACAAAACAGCTAGGTCGCCCTTGTTCTTGTGGGCTCCTCTTATAAGGTGTGTAACTACGTTAGTGTGCTCTAGGCAACCAGGAACTACTGGGAGCCCCCCCCCCTGTTCTGAACTGACGGATCAATGTAGCTGCTTCTAAGAAGAAACTCGGTCAGTCTCCGGGAGACGATGCTAAACAAAACCTCCCCCTCTGCGCTCAATAGCGAGATGCTCCAAAACTGGTTGATGTTTTTCGAGTCCTCCTCTTTGGGAATCCAGACTCCCTCTGTGCACCTCCACTGGTCATCAACTCTTGCTCTCTGCCATATCACCTTTAAGATCTTCCACAGATGTCGGAGAAGCACTGGGCAGTGCTTATGGGACCTGGGGAGGATGCTGAGCAGGCTGACTTGATGACCTCACACACCACCTTCAAACTTGGCTCTGTCAACTTAAACTCTGCTATGGGGGGTTGACGAGAGCTTCATTAGGTCCCAAATCTTGTTCCCTCTGTGGGTCACTCATGATGTCTTGAAGGAAGTGACTCACCTCCTCTATTGAGCATTTCAGCTGGCCGCTGTGTTTGTCCCGAGCAGTTGTTTTAGCAATAAAAGCTGCTCGTTTCCTGGCTCTCTCTCTTCCCCGTCTCCTGTGCCACTCTGCTCTGTGGAGGATTATCAGCTTCTTCCTCAAGATGTCACGCAGTCTGTCCTGACTCTCAACACTCTTAGTTCTCAGACTGGAAATCAAACGTGTGATTAAAACACAAGTTTAACTTATAAATACATGTTCATACTTTTATTTTACAATCAGAGAGAAAGAAAAAGAGAAGGGAAAGGTGCAGGACAGACAGAAAGGTGACAGGCTCAGGCTATATACACTAGTACAAAAATAGCACAGGGAGTATTTCCTGTTTTATTAGTATTTATTTTATTAGGGGTACTAAATAAGATGAGAGCTAAATTTAAGTATAAAGTGGTTAAGTTTGTACACTGGCCAAATGTTTGGGTCCTGTGAATAAACTACTATTCTTTTAACTTAACAAGTGAACTGTCTGCTTGTTTCTTCTTAAAATAAATATGGCTCAACACCACCAACAGAACCAGCTAAGGCAGCATAACCGAAATAACCGAACTAACATTAACATTAGTGTAATCGATCGTGCTGTTTTTGCGGGGCTGTAAAAGTGATTTTAAGCTCAGTGTCAAGGTCCTCCTGTCCTCCACAGCTGTCTGCTAATGTTTATGCAGCATTCACACCCTTTTTTACATGTTTCAGCTTGTTCTGTTTGTGAATATTCTGGCATTAGTTATTCATAAAATCGTAATGTCTTTTTAACGTTAAAGTCGATCTTTGAATGGCGTGCATCATAAAGTAAAAGCTTTAAAAGCAAGTGGAACCTGCATTAAGTACTAACTAACATCACTAATGTCAGATAACTTTGCTGACATGCAGCCAAATTGAACTTTTTCATGATCTTTGTCATTGGAACATTTGTATCGCTGCACAAATAAGTGAGATAAAACCCAGTAATTACTTTTAAAATTTTACTTTTTGGCTGTCGCGTTTGAGCCATTTTTAAAAATTTTTATTTATTTATTATTTCTAATTTCTTTTTTAATTTGTTTCCTTTTTTCTCTATTTTTTCCCCCGACGTGTTTTTTTTATGCTTTTGCTGCATTTATTCTGCTTTCGTTTGGCCCCTCGGGGCCACCGTAGTAAAATGGCATTTCAACAGTGTACATTATGTAGCGATGTCGCCGGGGGGCGCTATATTTCCACCGGGTCCTGCACATTGATACGCCGTAGAAGAAGACTTAGTATTGTAAACACAAGGATATGGCTGACGAGAGGGGTGGAGGGGAAGACAACGCCAACGACAACATGGGGAACCAGTTACAGCTCTTACCAGGTACCCGTTAAGCTGACCGAAAGCCTGCTCGGTGTTTTCACCGGGACAGTGCGTTTCTTTTCCTCCTGCTAAATGCTAGCTAACACACCTCCACAGCAGGCCACTGTTAGTGATCACTCTCACTGTCTCAACCCTCTGCTTTCGCTTTCTTTTCAATTATGCCATCAGTGCGATTTATTAAGGTGAAGCTTTTACGTCTAAGGCTTGTCAACGAGCTACCTAACTTAGCCTCTCTGTGTACACTTGTGCGCTGTGACAGACAATGAGGAGGAGGAAGAGGAGGATGACATGGAGACCGAAGATCGAGACAGTGAGGAGGCAGAAAAGCCCAACATCATCACCTTTGACCCTAGTCTTCCCACATCACATTCAGTGAGTCATGCATCACAATCCCTCTTATTCTAACATCTTTTTTTACATGATTTGCTTTCATGCATGTGATCCTTCTCAGAGTTTTAGTTTCTCTGCAGCTGCTGTGTTAATCTAACCCCCTTTTTGTGTGCCAGTACCTGGGTTCAGACATGGAGGAGTTTCATGGCCGTACGGTCCACGATGACGACAGCTGTCAGACCATTCCCGTGCTGCCACACACAGCTGTGATGCTGGTGCCGGGCCAGACGCTGCCTCTGCAGCTCTTCAGGCCGCAGGAGGTCAGCATGATGAGGAGCGTCATCCAGAGAGACCGCACTTTTGCTGTGCTCGCACACAGGTGTGTGATGCTGTTAAAATCTCTGTGTATGCTGGCAATCATGGAAAGATGCACAACTCCTACAAATGGAAAGCATTTTTTTGTTTTCATTTGAAGAAAATACAGTTGTGGTCAGAAGGTTGCACACACTCATCATAGGCATGAATGTCACTGCAATTTTGGGCTTTTAATGATGTCTTTGAACTGTTTTTTTCCCCCAGGGTTGAATGATTGTAAAACATATATCAGAAGTTTGAAATTATTTTTGGATTTTCTCTAATCCATGGAGGGTTAAAGTTATACACTCTGGCTTACACACACTCACTTAAATCTTCAAATATGTGAAGGTTATGCAGTGTCTTTTAACCTGACAAGTCTTAGGTCTATTAATATCTCATTTCTGATCACGGTTGACTACAACTGGTAGTGTCTCTTTCCCAGGATTGACCAATACTTAGAACAATGGGAAAGTCCAAGGACCTCACTATAAAACCAAAATGAATGTTTATGTTTTGTTTATTTGTTATGGTGGCACAGGTGTTTAGATTTTCCTGCACCTCAGGTGATTGCATGAGGGTGTGGTCACATGTTATTTACCTGACACTGGCGTCAGGTGAGGCTGCAAACCTAGTAACACAGTACTAGCTGCATAAATATGGTGGTGATAGCATCATGGTCCAGGTTTGTTTTGTTGCCTGTGGCTCTGGTACATGGCACAAAGTACATGAAATAATGAAAGTGTACCACCTCTAAATTCTTCAACTTTAACTCACTCACAGCTAGATGGTTAAAACGTGTATAGAATTGCATCTTTCAGCAGGGCAATGATCCCAAACACACACAAAAACTTGTTTTGGAATGGCTAAAGCAGGTAAAAGCTTCTGGAATGGTCTTTCTAAAGACCTCAAATCAATTGAAAACTTGTAAACAACACTTAAAAGCCAGGTCCATACCAGGAAATCAATGAATTGAAACGCACTCTTAACAATTCTGCCAAGAAGAGTGGCAGATCCTCTGTGGATTATAGAAAATGGGTTATAGAAAATCCCAGATAAATTCAGGCTTGTGTACTCTAATTCTTGTTTTAATGTTTGTTTGTTTTGTTGTTGTTGTTTTTTTAAGCCAAAATTACTATGGCATTCATGTCCACGTTGAGTGTGTGTGTAACCTTGTGACCACAGCTGCAAATTTCCATGACTCTTCTTTATGTAAACTGTTTCTTGTGGGTCACTGGTGGATAATTCTCAGCATTTCATTTCAATTTCTGCATCTGATGTGTGTCTGCAGCGATACAGGTGAGCCGGATGCAGAGTTTGGAACTACGGCTGAAATCTATGCATACAGAGAGGAGCAGGAGTACGGCATTGAAACAGTCAAAGTGAAGGCTATAGGGAGGCAGCGATTTAAGGTCCACGAGATAAGAACTCAAGCAGATGGGTAAGTTGAAGTTCCCTCATAAAGTATTAAACCAAAGGTGGGGGCTGAATTCTTACTGCCAATCCCTGGTTCAAAGATGTGCGACAAATCAACAAAGCCACACATAACCCTTAAAAAATGCCAAATGAAATCAAATATATGCAAAGGAAAAAAATGCAGCCAGCTGTGGAACAGAAAATGGGTGCAAAACATTTTTCTTGTTTAATTCAGAGTTTCTGCAGTAAAAAAAGGAAACTTTGTTTCTTGCATTTAGTGAGACAGCTGTTTTCTACAGGAGTTGCATACCTGCAGGTTTTCAGCCGGACAACTAGTCAGAAACACATTTAGAT
>NC_138943.1:21255000-21460000 GCF_965226115.1 Aulonocara stuartgranti | reverse complement strand
CAGAACCTGCAGCAAGTGGAGAAATGAATCACATGCCAATATGCCAAGATCACCAAGGCCCAGAGCAGAGCATAGATTCTTGTGTGTGGCCAGCTGTAGTTAAAAACAGAGTTGGAGTCCATCAGGAGTCATCAGCAGAAGCTGAGATTCCCTGGAAAAGCAAGTACAAAAGCTGAGGCTGAGTGACAGACTGTTAAGGGAACTGTAATTGATATAAACAATTCATCCATATGAAGGACTCTCAAAAATCACACTCGTATCAAGAGGGGAGTGATGGTGGAAACTACTAAATCTGCCATCCTGTTAAGAATACTACTCACATGTGTTTTCAATACCTGGTATATGTTATGCCTCCTTGGCCTTCTCCTTTGCCATCATTATATAAATAATGAAGTTCATTTTCAGTCAACACGTCAGGATTTATTTATTTATTTTACAGCTCTGTAACAATAAGTAAGTTGTGGAAGTTTTATGTATATACTGATGTATTTAAAAAAAAAAAAAAAGACAGTGGAACATATTGTTTAGACATGTCCTGAATGATATTATGACGACTTCTGCTACTTCACATTCACAGTGCTCTCACAGTAGGAGCATCTCCACACCATTATTATTTGAGCTTCAGTTTCACTTCAAGCTGCCAAACAAAGCTGGGAGCTCAGTGTCTCTTCCTGGCATTAGCATTCCACAGTCATACCAGCTTTAGCCTCACAATGGTGAGGATGAACAATTGGAAGCACTTTTGTATTGGATACAGATGAATCACAGCTGATTTGTACTACTTATCCTTCACACTCACACTGAACACTACACTGAGAAAAATGTGCCTTTTTTACAATAACCTGGATAAAATGAAGGCAAACATGAACGCATATCGTCCAGCTACATCTACTGCATCACGGGCTTATGCATTATAAAAATATCCATTACCTTCCTGCCGTGTTGCACTAATCTTTTTACACACACACACACACACACACACACACACACACACACACACACACACACACACACACACACACACACACACAGAAAAGTTATGGATTTGTGTATCAAAACATAAGCTGTGAGCTGTAGATGTCGAATGATATAAACATTTGGAATGAAACAGGCTTTGTGACAAAAGCAAACATTAAAGCCATGAAATTAAAAGTTTCTTATATATTGTTCTGATATAATATGTAATGTAGCTGCAGACCTAGAGGTAACTGTACGAATGTATGCATGTGTTTTAATTTTATATTAATTGAATAAGTATGGCCAAATAGTTACCATGGGAAGATTCTTAACAAATTCAATAGCAAAGAGCTCAAAACATGCCTCAATTCCTCTGTATGTTGCTTAATAAAGTACACCAATATAATATTATGATCATTGTTGAATTTCTGCTGGAATTCAACAGAGGAATAGGTACGTCTTTCTGCTTCAGTAGTCTTGCATATCTTTGGCATTCTGCATGAATAAGAAGATGCCGACACATCAAACACCTTTACAAACAAACAGGTGCCTTATCCAACCAAGGACAGGTGAATTTAAAATCATACATTTCTAACTTTTGTCCATCCATGTTGTCCCTCAAGTACTTTCTTTATAATTTTGTTCTTCCCTCAAAGGGACAATCTTGTGTTATAAGTCTGATCAACAAAACAAAGTATGCCTGGATTTGCTGTTGTACTACAGTAACAATTAGAAACCACCATCTCCAGCTTTCTTTGTGTCAACTTAAAATCACATTTACGACAGTAAACTTTACAATACACTACAATACACTATTTTGACATTTTCTAACATAAGGAGACATTGATATCTGGGGCCTGGATCTCCTCCATACCTGCTTCATACCCTGGTGGACGGGGCTATGGCTCCCCACACTCCCTAGCGGATCGTTACATGGAGAAACCTTTGGAATACAAGCATGCTGATCCACACAGGTATGCACACAGGTGTTCACAGACGCAGACTACACCTTTCTTGGCTGCTGCCTCAAAGCACATTGTGCGCTGTCTATCTTGCGTGCTGCACAATATCGTTTATTATTTAGTATCTACTGTTATCTACTGCTAGCTAGTTTATTGTGATGGTGCTGTTTTTTTTATTATGTTGCTCTTTGTTGTTTGCTTTCTCTTCTGTTTTTTTTCTCCATACAGGTGATCCAGGTGTTTTGTTTGTTTGGTTTTTTTTTTTTTCTTTCTTCCCCCCCTTCTCACCGTCTCTTCTCCCCTTTGGTTTTCTTTCTCTCCCTCTCTTTCTTTCATTCTTTCTCCCTGTCCTATCCCCCAGTCATGTCTGTCCCGTTTGTAGCAACCGAAAATAAAATAAATTCATAATTATAATAAAGGTCAATCAAATGGACCAGTATGGCAAGGCCATGATGATCCACTTGGTAAAATAAATCTGCTTGGCATCTTTCTTGGCCTTAAGACAACAATTCTGATGGCTAAAGATCCAAACGGGACACAAAAAAAAAAAAAAAAAAAACATAAGGAGACATTTACTTTTTTAATTTCAGTCATGGCACCTCATCTTTTTATGCCGTCTGTACTCGATGCAAGTCTTTTACACATAAGGTCAGAATTTTTAGGAGTATCCGCCTTTGTGCGGACATGGTAGACCACAAAAATCATCAGCCTCCAGTCTGGTCCAGGATAATTACTCTAAACTGCATCGATCAAAGAGCAAACGAGGCGAGCAAGGCTGCCTGTGACGCCTGACCCTCTCACAGGCCTAGAAATCAGAGGCTGTCCTGGCCTTGAAGCCTTCAGACATGAAAGGCCCGATCAGACCGATGCATCCGACGTTGCCAAAGCAAACATCATCACTCAGCTTTTCATCCTACATTTAAACGTTGCACCAACTTTGCATCCAATTTAAACTATAAAGTAAACAACTCAATAAATAGACTAAAACTGTACTTAATAATGTGTAATAAAGTGAAATGACTAAAGAGTCCTGTAGACCTGTAGAGAAAAAAAAAGGGAAAAAAAAGAAAAAGAAAGGAAACTCAGTCATAAAAGGCCTTGATCAGATTTTGTGCTAATGCAAAGTATCAAAGATAAGTTCTTCTGACGTTTCGTCTTATACACACAAACACCAAGGTCTGCGCATTGTAAACTTTGATGGTTAAGAAATGAAACTGGAGGTATTTTGTCAAAATCCTGCAAGTTTTGTAAATGCTTTGATTCATGAAAATTTTGTGTGCAAGTTGTGTAAAAAGTGGCATATACCCACTCCACTAGAGCAAAGAATAATCCCATTTAGTATAGGCATGTAGGGGACGTAAACTGGTACTACTGGTGCACTTTAAAAATTAACCACACTATTATTTCATACTTTTATGGCAGTAAATCTATTTCCCTACCGTGCTTAATCATCTGGGAAATCAGTTGCTAAGAACATCCCTAATGAAAAATCAGAGAAAATTATTTGAACAGCTGGGTCAGAAGACTGTTTAGAGACTCGTATTCCTGCCGTGCTACTTGCTGCCAATCACTTAATGATGCCAATTTAGTCATAAAGCACACTTTCATTGTTTCCTCCACTGCTTTCAGCACAGTCTTCAAAGATTCTTTTGTCAGAGTTCAAATGCATAACAAAATACTCAGCTTCACATTTAAAAACTGTTCTGAAAAAGTCTGTGGCTCATCAAGCAAACTAATAATGTACTGTGTCTCTTATAATAAGCTAAATGAAGCAGTGAATAGGATGTAAAAATTAGAAGAGGGCCAATAGTAGCTGCAATTAACCACAGGAAAAAGACAGGAAGTTTATTCCATCTCTGAGTCACTATGGCAACCTTAACTTGCAAGTTCAAAAAAAGCACAGGAAATGAAAAGAGGAGGGGTGAAATGTGAGGTTCTCTCAACGGTTTACACATTTTCTTCAGAGCATACCAGCTGAAACTTGCTTAGCTGACACATTTCACTGAATGAAAGAATTCAATCCACCTCACCCCATTATGAAGCCAAATGCTGTTCCTGGCCTCAACGTTACACTGATCTGATTTTGCTAAACAAAAAGACAACATTTTCAGTGTCTGGTGAATTAAAAAGTTCTGTTGTAAAATACTGTTGGCACTGTAGGTTTGACTGGGAGGTTCACTAGGCACAGTCGCTCCTGAAAAATTTAATATTTTTAGTAGTACCAACCCCCCTGCCTCCAATTATTGCAAGCTGAATGTCTGCAGCACCTGAAAGTAATTGCACACAAGTGCATTTAGATTTCTGAATCAGTATTGTACCTACCTACTGACCTCAGAGGATGTGGAAATTGCTTTGAGACGTCATCATGCAGACTCAAGCAACAGAGAGATACCACTACAGTATCCATCTCACCAAGGAAACCTTTGATCAGTACTAGCACAATGCTATGTCAAGACACTCTTAACGTAGCACATCTCAAACAGAAAAAAAACTTAAATCTACAACCAACAGATTTGCAAAGGAGAAAAAATGTACAATAAAAGCAAGCAATAAATAATAAATGCCCCTTGAGACACTCAGTTTGTTTGCAGATGACACCCCTTCTTGAGTTTGTGTCTTTACTGACAATCTGTTCTGGGCCATAAGAAAAAAAGAAAAAAGAAAAGAAAAAAAAACACACACACACACACACAAATACTAGCATGACACACTGGCCTTAAAGAATACAGCTCTCTATACACTGAGAACAACCACCAGACTTCTCTGGTTTATGCATAACCTTGAGTTGTGCACATAGTCATTGGGGCATTAACTGTCAACTGCGCACCATGCTGCATGTCATGGTGGTGGTGAGGGACGAAAAAGCAGTAAAGCCGGCAAATGGTTCTGTCTAACTAGTTCCCCAAGTATTTTTTTTCCCCTGGAGATTCACCAATCTTGCTCTTTTCCTACAGCTTACTGCTGAAAATGTTTTTTTAACCAAGTTCAATCTAGTCTGAACTCTCTGAGAGGCAAGTATCACAAATACAAGAGAACGTCGGAAATATTCATTTAAAACAAAAACAAAAAAAGGGAATTTAAGGTTGTGTATGAATTAAAGCATCCATATGTGACAGAGTTACTTAAGGTTACAAAGCTTTTTTTTTTTTTTTTTTTAACATTTCCACTGAAGTACAGTGTTTACATTCTTAGTCATATGCCCCTCAGTATTAGACAAAAGATTAGCTTAACAGTTCTCTTTTTTTATTGGATCTTTTTTGCAAAGAATGCAAAAAAGTGTTAATACAGAACCTGACTGAACAAATTCTTGGATTTTTTTTCTGCAGCAAGAAATGTGTCTTGTGCTCTTTTTGGCTGATATTTTATACAACTTAAAAAAAAGGGGGAGGGGGCAGCACGCACACACACACCCACACAGAAACAAGGAAACTAGTCTGGACTTGCCTAAGGACAACCTCTTTCCAGAGTGTAATATGAAACAAAGTCGTCTTCCCAAGAAATAACACATCATCATCAGTGATGACATGTGAAAAAGCACAACTCCAACCAAGCTCCAATTGTGTTGAACTACCACTGACGCAGCAAGTTTCCTGTCCGCAGACAAACAAGTCATAGACATTTCTAATTCTGGTTCTTTTCTTTCTCCCCACTCATTGTCCTGGGGCTGTAAACGTGTTTACCCTTATGGATATATATTCATTATCACACACTTTATTACCATTATGGACACTGCTTTACAATGTCAATGCTCAGCTTCCTGTACACTTTGGCACTTTATGGCCTAATGAACTCTCTGTTCTCTCAATGCTATGACCTTTTCAAGTTGACCCTGCCACCCGACTACTTCAACACAATCAGACATCACTGTCCCATAACAAGACAGTGAAATATTCATATATTTATACAAGAGTCATACACATTTGTCTACCACCTGCTTGTACAACACTGCCCTTATGCTTCACGTGCAAGTTATTTATCATATCGGTGCATCCTGAACACAAACCTGTTCTGTTTGTCAATATTCATTATGCTGTCAACAATATGCTGACCGCAATTCAGTTCAGGTAGGTATTATGGCAAAAAAATTTTTTAAATGAGGCACTAGAAATCAAAATAAAGTTTGTTAAAATATTTAGTCAATGCTCAATACCATTATTAAGAATATCAATTAAAGACTAGCACTGAAATACTCAGAACTCTGTTCTGACATTAATTACTCGTGAAGAGTGTGTTTTTAGAAAACACACTGGTATGCAGAGAGAAGGAAGTCTAATTTATCTGTGCACTGTGCTGGGTATGTGATTTTAATTAATGTGTATGTGTGTGTTCGTGTGAGTGGATGAGTACTCTCCAGGAATACGGAGTGCTCCTACTCTCACAGAGAGCTCTTTGTGTGGGCACATTGCCCCTGAACCAGCATGTCTACCAAAGCCTCGTTGAAGCTTTGTTTGGCTTGTTTTCCTTTTGTTTATTCCACTTCCTTTCAGGTTCCTCTCTGTGCAGCTGATCAGAATGATGACCATGGATAGAGCGAAAGAGGCTTATTGAGAAAAAAGAAAAAGGAATAAATGCCAACACCTGATAACTGAATGATTTTAAAAAGCCACCGAACACTCAAACTAGCTGTACTTCATTCAATCATTAAGGTGTTTTGACATTTTTACAAACAAATGAGGAAACCTGTGCACTGTTAGCGAAAAACAAAACCATCAGAACGATGGTCCAACTACGGAGACCATAAATAACTCAATAAGCTCTTGCTGAGAGGGCCAAGTAAGTACATTTTAGCACAGTTTGTGGCTATGCAGCCCATTCATAACTTCAATACACACTGCAAAAGTTATTGACAGATCTCTAAAGTGACTGCAGCTACTCATGTTGCCTACAGGGCATAAAAGGTAATGGGGACTCCAGTGTATTAAAAGCTACACTGCTCACCAAACCTAAGCTGACCCCCTTGCCTGTCCAAAACACTTTTTGAGAGTTTTTTATTGATTTTGTTTTAGACTTAAAAAAGTTACGTTAAAAAGCGAATAAAAACCAGGCAAATGTTATGACTCCATTTCACTTTACTATACTGTAGCCCATGTAGAGCTGGGTGATAGAACGATAACGATATGTATCGCGATATAACTTTTACTCGATAGAGAAATTAGGCTATCGCGATAGACCTCGCCGCTCTCGTCCTCTCGTCCTCGCTCTTAAAAAAAAAAAAAAAAAAAAAAAGGTCAGCCAATCTAAATTAAGTAGCGCAGAGCCGAACCAATCACAGCCGCAGCGTCACGTCGCGT
Organism: Aulonocara stuartgranti; assembly: GCF_965226115.1. Classification (NCBI taxonomy): domain Eukaryota; kingdom Metazoa; phylum Chordata; class Actinopteri; order Cichliformes; family Cichlidae; genus Aulonocara; species Aulonocara stuartgranti. The sequence continues at coordinate 21,452,790 of NC_138943.1, read as the reverse complement.
GACTTGTTACGTACAGCACAAGTGCCAAGCCGCACGTGGGTTTGTTTGGGAAGCAGCCAGCGGGTAATGGAGCCAGCGCGTAATGGAGGAAATGAGTGTGCCGACTAGAAAAATCAACCGAGCGTGACCGAAGAGAAAACAGATAATGGTTCCAATGCCGGAGAGATTGTCGAACGGAAGAGCCATAGAAGCTCCGTAGTGTGAAGGTATTTTGGCTATTTCAAGTCTGACAAAAAACAGAGTAGCGTGCACTGTAAATTGTGCCGAAAGCAAGTCTGGAAATACAATAAACTGGTGCATGCGTCACACTGTGCGCCACGTTATTGTTTCGGTGAAATGAATTTCTACAATACTGTTTCTGTTAATTCTACTCTCTGCAGTGTTTAAATGCTTACATATATACACACAGTTACTGTCCCTCCACACATACGACTCGGTTCTGCTTCTATGCTCCAGCTTTGTTTACTTTTTCCCACCGAGGCTTCTAGACTTCTGATTGGCCAACATTTCTGCACGGTTAGGAATCTAGCGCCACCTGCTGCTTTGGCATGTTCATAGCAGCGTTTTCCTTCATTTCTGCCTTTATGTGTGAACGGGATTCTTTTTTAAAACGAAAACGGAAAATCTCCGTTTTCAAAAATACCCGTGTACGTGTGGACGTAGCCTCAGTCTCTGACTGGAAGCGCTAATTCGTCATTCGGCTTTTGTCAGACTAAAGTAACTGTTAAAACTGTTTGAAAAGCTCAGCTATACAACAAGGAGAGATTGAGAATTTCCTTTTAGTTCTCAGTTTATTTGATATTGACAAAAGTTAGTCAGTTTTGTCTGTTCTTCTGTAAAACAAACTAAGATTTATTTTTAGAATTAATATTTTGTTTCTAAGTGGAATTGACAATTTAGTCTGTTTCGTTTGTTCTGTTTTGAAACTTAAACGCTTTAGCGGCTGCCTTTTGTGTAGTTTGCAATATTTGCCTTTATTTATCTGAAAAAGTCTCATGTTCCTTAAGTACATCTACCCTGTTGAACTTATTATGGGAAATAAATATTTAAATAAAAACAAGCTGCTGATTATTTCACATTTTACTTGTGAGCAACAGCACATTTAAATCTTACAAATATAGTTATTTGGCTTATATCGTGATAGATATCGTTATCGCCTGAAATGAAAAAAACATATCGTGATATGAAAAAAATCTCATATCGCCCAGCTCTATGCCCATGTATTGTGTCCACTTTTCTGTATGCCGTTTAATGGTACAGAATCACGGTATGATTTACTTGCACGGTTTTAAAAATAGCAATGAAACCATCTATCTATAACAGCCCACTGGAACAACTGGAAATAGAGAAACAGCAAGCATGAAAGACAGACCAGAGGCTCTGTGAGGAAAAAAAAAGCCACAATCTGTGAATCTTTAAAAGTTCCCAAAGAGTCGATATAGCCACTGCTTATAAGCGTGCCTGATGACCAATCATCTTTGCGTTTAGAAATAGCAACCACAGGCAGTCACATTCTCAGCAGGTGATTACTGTTGCATCTAAAACAATGACAATATGGAGTCAGTATTGAATTTAAATACACTTTCACTTATTCAGTGTGCTAGATTTTACAGCTGTGAAATGAACTACTCCACACCAGTCACTGATGAAGCAAAAATATTGTGCCTGGAATCTCAAAATTCTGCTAATTTTTTTTTTTTTTTAGAGAGAAGTACTAAATCAATAAATAAAAGATTTAAAAAACAGTTTAAACTTTGTGTGCACATAAAAGGTCTTCATGCAGTCCAGTTAGTATCTATTGATAGAAGCAAAGTGTGTAAAAGTAAAAGTGGGGAAAAGGGCCATAAATTAAACACTGTATGGTTCCATGATGGTTTAAGGTATCAAGAATTAAAACACAGAGTCGCAAGTTTTCTTTTAAGACATATCCGGGTGCACGGTCACCTTCATTACTCTTGGTGACATCCTTTCCACAGGTTATTGTCCCACACAGTCCTGTTTGCTTTGAAAACACTCTCTGCTCCAGCGATAATTGCCATAGTAACAAGAGAACTGAACCCAAAGCTGTCTGGATCTTTCCACACATTGACAATTACAGTTCACTGAAGCTGACATGCACAAGGCTGCCATCAAACACTGGGTCAAAGATGACTAGACAAAGAAGATTCATTCATTAACACCACTGCACTGAGAGAAAAGCCTCAGAGCTGACCCTTGATGATAAAAACATTTACTTGACACTCACATGGTTTCCTAATTGCATTCAAGAAGTGGCACAAAAAAGGGTGGAGATATAGTCTCTGCTTGTTGCACTCAGCTGCTGATTTTTTTTACGCCTTTTTAACTGTTGTCAATCCTGTACTGACTCACTGTGCATTAATGCTCTTTTACAGAAACATCCCCAACAGTCACTCAAGGTAAAAGCAGCCCTACGCAACACAAACAGCCCAAGCTAATGGAAACATTATAAGCATATCAGAACCACAAAGACAGTATGAGGAAGTTGACTTCAAAGGGAAAAAAAACTTTCTTTGACTGTACAAAAGTCGAAACAAACTCCAGAATGTGGCGTTGTGAGGGTCAGGCTCAAGAAGAATGAAGAAGTCCCTCATTTATACTGTTTATACATAATCTCATGTAATCTCAGTAAGCAGTTCATCATGCATGAACCATTAAGCATTTTGCAAGACTAAGCCTTTGTTAAACTGTGCAAACTTTATGTCTGGGAGGAGATCTATAGGACTCTTAAAGACAAAGACATTGTTTTCTCTAAGTTCTCTGAAGGCTTAGTAATTGTCTAACCCAGAAATTATTACAAGGGAAATTTAAGTTGTTTTGTTTGGTTGCATGTGAACATGGTGTCCAAGCTCTCACGTAGAAGCTGTGCATGTTCTCATAGGACTATAATTAAGTCAAACACATGCTGCACCAACACAAGTCCCCATTATTAGACTATTGATACAAGGCAAAGAAAAAAAAACTAAACTAAACACCTTGTCTTCATCTATCCATCATCTGCTTCTTTATTTTATTTTATTTTTTTAATCCAAAGCAAGTTCTATCCAAGACCTCTCTCTAGTGCAATCAAAATTAATTTAAAATACTGAGTAGATTTTTTTCTGTTTTTTTTTTTTTTAAATTTAAACAAGTAACAGGCCAATCACAGCTTTACATTGATTATCTCTTTAATCTGACACTGAATCACAAAGAAAAAACAAAGAAAATTTGCCAAAAATCTAAAAACATGCATAATTCTGATGTGGGGTACATTTGCTGGCTGCCAGTGCCAGGCACCAGACCTGACAAGGAGTGCTTTAACACAGAAACTGGAGCAGAGTGAACCTAGCTGTCATCAAGTTTTCACATCCTGATGTGAACACTTCAGGTGGCTGATAATGAAGTTCTGCTGATGCAGGTGCAAATGTAGATGTAGATGTTCTGAAACTCCAGTTTTGACTAGTATTATAATACCAACTGTAATGGGGTGTGACAACACAAGCTGCCTGTCTGAGAGAGTCTAAATAAATAATTTAAAGAAAAATGTCTTGGTATGAATAGCCTGGCTTTTAGATACGAGTAGTAAGAGAGTCAGTAAAGGTAGGTTATAGCTGGATATCATACAGCAACGCAGAACAAGATTTAAATTTAACTCCACAGATATGTGGAAAGACTTGTTAAAAAAAAGCTAATAAAAAGTATCATGTAAGAAAACCAGCTCTGGTATAAAAAGATTTGTTTAACGCTGCCAGCTTTGTCAAACTCGGGGATTTATTTTCCTGTTTAAGAAACTATACTTTTGTGCATCACATTAGCTTTTCCGGTATATACGTCAAGCACTAAGGCTGAGACCTTACCACAATCACTGCATTACATCCTCTGCTTTCCTGTCTTTCTATAGCTGCTCCATCAAATAAAGGCAAAACAAATTTGTGTTACTGTCAGTAGGAGTCTTGAAAAGTTCCAAAATTTAGCTCCCACCTGTACTGATGACTGTGTGGGTGCATGTAAATGTGTTTATAGTCTGAACACAAAAATGGGAGCAAAGAACATATGCAGTCCAGAACTTAATGTCAGCATAAACAGACTACACCCAAACAACTGAGTCATCCGTGTCCCTGCTCCTCTAATGCTCGTCTCTTTTCATGTAAAAGGTCACAGTTTGATCCTCAGACGAATGTCAGGTTCCTATCCTTCCTCATGCTGCATCTCTGAGGCGCATTAACCTTCAGAAGTCATATTTCAGGAGCTACATGACCACACGCGTTCAAATGCATGGAGCAAAGATCTGTGTGCTGTGTTTGCAGATTCATGATCTGTTAAGGTAAAAGAAGCAACAAATGTAGTCAACATGCATTAGTGGCTGTTTTAACTGCATCTATCTATCAAGTGCACAATGTCTCTTTAAGGGTACAGTGGGTCATTTTTAATGTAGATTGCTACTGCCAACTGGGAAGTGAAACAAAAGTGAATGTAGCCGCCTAATCAAAATCAAGTAACAAATCAGAGTGAAGTGCAAGACATCAATGAACTGTTTATTTTGGACTTTGGCAGTAGCAGCTTAGAGCAATAACTCATAGCAATAACTCATAGCATTTCTGCAGCCTGACCCTGCTCACTTCCTGCTTTACAGGAAACACGCTACACAGCTCTGCCCTGCCCTTCCTGTTCACTGAGCCTGTATTTTTACACACATACAGTTTGCAGTGGTTGATGTCCGTTGCTCCAACCACTACCAACTCAACCAAGTAACAGAAGACATTAACCAAGCTACATACTGCACTGCATCATTTTATCTAACAGTGTGTATATATAATCTGCAGAATTAACCTTAGTATACAAAAACATTCAAACTAAACTCTCTGCAGATCATAACTGCCACTATTCTGTTGCACTGAAAGTCCAATCTACCTTGTCTTTGCCCCTGAATGACAACATGAGATTGAGCCAATGAAAACCCCCGAGACACACAGCTTGGATAACATCAGGACTACACATGTGCCTGGACTGACCTGGTCTGTAATTGAGAAGTTGGTGTTAACAAAGCAGTTCTCCTGTAAAGATGAAAAAGTTCTATTTAAGGTTCCCTTGAGAAACTGCTGAGACCCTCCCCAGAATCCTCCATTGTCACCAGCTCCCCACAGTCTTTAATCAAACTGGAATCTAAAGGGCAGGCCATTTTTCATCACAGGCCCAGGCAAAATCACCAAAATTGATTAAAAATTAAGATCTTTAAAAAAAGAACCCTTCATATGAGCACGAAGACCCGTATGTCTTATTATATTAAAATTGGCATCATCATCGTTATGTCAAGGTTTTTATAAAACATGAAAAATCTATCCAATCAAAACATACCATATAAAAGGAAGACAAACACAGAGACAATGAAGGGAGGGGTGGGCAAAATTGCTGGTGTCTATGCTCCTCAATGATGACCAAGAGCTCAGCTTTCTGTCATCGGCTGTTGGAGGTCAGCGTACATATCAAGCTAAAGCCTTACGATCAAATGGCTTCCACTAAAAGTCATTTCAGAGATTAGCATTCATCCCCATCAAATAGTCCTCTACTTTTTTTTTTTTTTTCAATCCAAGTCAGATTCCTCTTCTCTCATATAAGCATGGTTCACTCAATCTGGTGCCCACTGTACAGCTGCATTCATGTCTACATCAATCAGTGCATTGGTTTTAATTGAAGAACACTGAAGAGATTTCTGAGCTGACACAAGTGGCAGACTGTCAGGTTCCTTTATTTTCACAGTTGTGACTATCTGTTTGCTAGGCCTAGTGTGGAAATATCAGATGTTGCTTAGACTGTGTGGCAGAAAATACCATGTGCAGCATTTTTTTAGTTGCTGAAAACAGTCAAGAAAATTAGTGGGCTTGTTTAGTCAGACTAAATGTATCAGGACAGAAGTGCTAAGATGCATCTGAGACAGGAGGTGTATGTTTTTTGGAGGTTTTATTTGCCCCTCTCTTCTCTTATTGATTTAAAAAAAAAAAAAGAAAGAAAGAAAGAAAAAAGCTCTGAACACTAACACTGTTTCCCTTTCTTTTCCAATACGGAGTGCCACACTGAGACATTTTTTAATACTTTTATCATCCAGTCCATTACAAATATAGACTTTGTGAAGTCAGATCCAAGGTGCAAGATTATAGTCTCAAGTTTGCCGGCACTTGCTGATTTGTTTCCCTCTGAAGGTACAGAGCTGCAGGTCTAAATGAGTGCAGTGTTTTACAGAGGCAAAAAAGCGAGCAGAAAAACAGGAAGTCAACCTAGTGTGACTGGCAGCCGTTGTGGGCAAGTTTGAGTCAGTGCATAGCATTCTTCCTTTGGCTCAGTTTCCCTTTGAGACATACTCAAAGAAGATTGGTCAGATGCTCAGAAAAGGTCAGAATCACTTGTCAATGCAGAGAATTATTGACACAAAAACTAAAAATAAGAGCACCACTTTGAAAGATTAGATTAAAACTTTCAGCACCAAACCAAGCTCAGGAAAACACATCTCACATTTAAGATCAAAAGCCATTTAAAATTGGACACAAAGTCATGTCTCTGAACCACTACAACTAAAGAGGCATGCAGGTACATCACTAATTATCTGCCTTCTGCTAAAGCCATGTATCTCCTGCATAGTTCACCTCAGTACAGTTGTCTGTTCTCTTCAAATTAACTGGCAGAGCTCAACTACTAACTGACAGCAAAGCATGCAGCACAGCCATTCAACACCCCAAACCTTTATCACATCAGGTTCCCTTTAAGCTCCTTCCTTCAGCACCCTGTTCATCAACCTCTTAATTCCTAGCCATGTTGAGTTGGGTGAGGCCTAAAGTTTTGAGCTCAACCCTTTTAATCTCACCTGTTCCACTTTCTGTAGCCTTTATTTTTTAAACTGCTGCCACATTTTAAGAAAAGGGACTTCTGTCTGTCAGTCTCCAGAGGGTGCTAAGAATAAAGATTTAGGTTTCAATCATCACATGTCTGTTTCCACACATGAAAACCAGGTAATGTAGAAGTTACCGAAAGTTACCGAAGTTACAACACACTTAAAATACTGTTTCGTTTCACTAAAGGAACTGCATGGGTAAAGCAGGCAGGAGGCAGGACACATGACACTCCCTCACTGTAAATTCGACAAACAAATACCTGTATTATCATCATATGGCTACAAATGGACATTTTTGTTTTCTCATGTGCTTCCATTAGCTAATGTCTAGAAAAGTTCAGGACTGCGATGCCTTCAATGTTATTAAAGAAAACATACCGATGATCAAGTGTTGCCTAACATGCTCTATTTTTAGTGCATTTCCTGCTTGTAAAAGCAAAAGTAAAGCATCTGTGGAATCACTCACTGCAGCTCTCCGTTATTTAAGGTCTCCTCCCCTGCCTCGAACATCTTTTATTTACAAAATACTCCTGATAGTAAGACACTCCTGATAAGCAATAATGTTACATGCCTCAGTGCTGCTATTGGACGGACTGGCAAACTACATGAAGTATTAGGCAAGAAAAACAAAACAGCCAAGAAAAACTACAAACATAAAAAGGTAGAAAATGTTTATTTAAGAAAACTAGGCAGTGTTATAATTCCTTTTGTGACACTAAAAGTAACATATAACTTATGCAATCCATTGACCTCTGTCCTGAAGCTAAAGCAAGCCAGGGAGCATTATCTCAGTAAACAAGTGAGTGAATCATTTTCTGCATGAGATGCTGCTCTTCAGCAGAAAGAACATGAAGCTGCAAAATAACATTATGCTACAAAAGTGAGGCAGTGCCATGCGCCACACAAATGATGACTCCAAGTTCCAAGCTCTCTCCAAGTTGGCCTAAGTATGCTGGGTGCCATCATTGCCACTCCGTTTCTCAAACATATGCATTCATTGCTACTAGGCATGCACCCCCTTGAGACCCCCCAATTGACCATACATTTTTGATTTTACAAATGAACAGTTGTCCAGTTCAAGCATCACACCAACCACACACATCGACAGCAGGAAGGATATGGTGAAAAAAGGGAAAGCTCTTTTTCCAAAAGGTCTGCTTTTAAATATCTATTTCTGAGTCTGACTTCAGTTCAACTCTCAGATCTCGTGCAGATCCAGCCAAGTCTGCTCACTCTTGGTTAAACAGAAATAGTTAACAGTGACCGTGGTCCCACCCTCTCTCTGTTCTCCTACTCAGTATTCCCTGGCTAAAAAGAGCCTCAGTGTGGGAGCACACCAAAGTGAGGCCCCACAGAAAAACCACATAATTACAAATCACAATAAAGCCCTCAGTACTGTGTTCCTGCCTGAAGCTCAGCTGCACCCTACTCTGCTCCAACTCGAGGCCTTTGCTCACAGCTACATGCCCCCCTTCTTTTGACACTTTCTTTCAGTCTGCTTAGCCGTACCCCCCCCCACACACACACACACACACACCCTCCCCCCCTTTCATCTCTCGTCTTTCTCTTGTCCCTGCAGTAAGATCCTGAGAGAGAACAAAGGACGCGACCCTAAGCGACGGCCTCGAGGTAAAAGAGCCGGCATCAGGAACAGGCTACGGGCTCGTGCACACCGCGCACCCATGCCCAGTATCCTGCTAGCCAATATTCAATCCATCGAGAACAAGCTTGATGACCTCAGAGCCAGAATCAAGTTCCAGAGAGACATTCGGGACTGCAACCTCCTCTGCTTCACCAAGACTTGGCTGAACCCAGCGATACCAGACCACGCCGTGCAGCCGACGACGGGGTTCTTTTCGGTTTACCACATGGACAGGACAATGGAGTCGGGGAAGAAAAGAGGTGGTGGAGTGTGTTTGATAGTGAACAACAGATGGTGCGACAGCACAAACATCTCCCCACTCACACGCTCTTGCTCGCCCAATCTGGAGCTTTTGATCGTTAAGTGTCGCCCTTTCTATCTCCCTCGGGAATTCACTGCGGTCATTGCCTGCACTGTTTACATTCCGCCTCACGCGGACTCGGACACTGCCTTATGTGAGCTACATGAGGCTCTCACACATCAACAAACACTTCACCGAGATGCCGCACTCATTGTTATGGGAGATTTTAACAGAGTGAATCTCAAACGGACATTTCACAACCTTCACCAGCACATCAACTGCCCCACCCGGGGCACGAGGACATTAGACCACTGCTACACCCCGTTCAAGAACTGTTACAAGGCTCAACCCCTGCCGGCATTTGGAAAATCGGACCATTCCGCCATCTTCCTCATACCTGCTTACAAACAAAGGCTAAAGCAGCAACCACCAATCAGGAGGGAGGTCGCTCGCTGGACGGACCAATCGGTGGCCGCGCTGCAGGACGCACTGGATGACGCAGACTGGGACATGTTTCGGCGCAGCTCTGATGACATCAACATGTTTACGGAAGCGGTTGTGGGATTTATCGGGAAACTAGCGAACGACACAGCAGAAAGAACTATCATCCGAACGTTTCCCAACCAGAAGCCGTGGGTGGATAAAAACATCCACGACGCTCTGAGATCACGCACCGCTGCCTACAATGAAGGGCTTGTCTCCGGTAATATGGACCTATACAAGGCTGCGTCCTACAACGTGCGCAGCGCAGTCCGAAAGGCAAAGCGGAGCTACGGGGAAAAACTAGAGTCACAGCTACGACAGTGCGACTCTAGGAGCCTGTGGAAAGGACTGCGGACTATAACGGACTATAAACGACCAGCTTCTTCAATGATGAATGCCGATGCTTCACTGGCTGATGAGCTGAACACGTTTTATGCTCGCTTCGACGCCGCAGCAATTATAACAACAAACGGCTGCGCGCGCTCGGAGTGCACCAGTGAAGAAAATGCATTCGTCATCACAGAGCATGCCGTGAGGAACACCTTCAGGAGGGTGAACACCAGGAAGGCAGCAGGACCAGATGCAATCCCTGGCCGGGTCCTTAGAGCCTGCGCTGATCAACTAGCACCGGTGTTCACGGAGATCTTCAACCTCTCCCTGGCCCAAGCTGTGGTTCCCACGTGCTTCAAACGGTCCATTATTGTCCCTGTTCCAAAGAAACAACAGCCCGCTTGCCACAATGACTACCGTCCAGTAGCACTGACTTCAATTGTGATGAAGTGTTTTGAAAGACTGATGAGAGATCACATCACTTCTTCACTTCCTCCCACCATCGACTCACTTCAGTTTGCTTACCGGACTAATCGTTCCACAGACGATGCCATATCTCACCTGCTCCACACATCCCTGAGTCACCTGGACACTGGCAGAGGGAATTATGTTAGGATGCTGTTCGTGGACTACAGTTCAGCATTCAACACAATAATTCCCTCTAAGCTTTTCACCAAGTTGACGGATCTAGGACTCAGCTCATCACTGTGTCAGTGGATCCTCAACTTCCTCACAGACAGACCCCAATCAGTGAGGGTAGGAAAACAAGTCTCCCCCTCCATCTCACTCAGCACTGGAGTGCCTCAAGGCTGTGTTTTAAGCCCCCTGCTGTACTCACTGTACACTTATGACTGTGTAGCCACATCCGACACCACCTCCATTGTCAAGTTTGCTGACGACACTGCTGTTGTGGGCCTGATCTCCGACAACATCGAGACGGCCTACCTGGAGGAGATTAGGAACCTGGAGACCTGGTGCCAGGAGAATAACCTCCTCCTAAACGTCAGCAAGACTAAGGAGCTGATCGTGGACTTCACTACAAAGCAGGCGAGGAATTACAAACCCCTCATCATCAGTGGCACGCCAGTGGAGAGAGTGGACAGTTTCCGATACCTGGGTGTCCACATCACTCAGGACCTGTCATGGTCCTGTCACATCAACACCCTGGTTAAGAAAGCCCGTCAGCGTCTCTTCTTCCTCAGAAGACTTAGAGACTTCCATCTGCCACTGAAGGTGCTCAAGAACTTCTACTCCTGCACCATCGAGAGCGTCCTGACGTCAAACATCTGCACCTGGTTTGGGAACAGCACCAAGCAGGACAGACGAGATCTGCAAAGGGTGGTGCGCTCGGCAGAACGCATCATTCAATCAGAGCTCCCTGACCTGCTGTCCATCTACACCAAGCGGTGCAAGTCCAAAGCTAGGAAGATTATGATGGACCTCTCCCATCCCAACAATGGACTCTTCTCACTGTTGAGGTCTGGGAAGCGCTTCCGCTCCCTTAAGGCCAAAACAGAGAGAATGAGGAGCTTCTTCCCCCAGGCTATTCGGGCCCTGAACCAGGTGTAGGACTGGACTCTCCCAAACACGTCACTATAAGACTGGATTCTCACACACGTCACCACACGCACCACCACACATTTCCTATAATCCTATAATTCCTATAATTTATAATCCTTATCTTTATAATCTCTTCTGCTATTTGCACATTCTTTACTGTAAATTCCTAAGTTAATTTGTAAATTTTTGTAGTAAATTGTAAATATTGTAAAACTTTTCTTCTGTCATTTAATGGTCGGGCATTGTACAGCTACAAGCATTTCACCCCCATGTCATACTGTGTATGGTTGTGTGTGTGTGACAAATAAAATTTGAATTTGAATTTGAATTTGAAGTCTTACTGTGGATTTGGACAAACAGATACAAACGAGGTAGCAGTATGGTGCCTCCATGTCTCTGTAGTTCTGGAGTTGTTCTGTAAAAGGCATAACATACAGTCTACTCTGGCTGGACATTGGTTTGATGTACCCAGAGTTCATAACTATATGTATAATTACACCTAAACCTTTATGCCTGGCATTTTGAATCATTATGTGTCAATGGGCTGTTACTCATTGTGTCCATCTCTCTCCTTTTTTTATTCAAGTCACACAATCCTCCAAAAGCAGCCTACACTATAGTCGTAACTATTCTCTAATATAGAGTACTCAGCCTGCTTCACTTCAACTCACATGAACACTTAAGAAGTAGAGATTTAATACTACAGCTTGCAGTAGTTAAGTGGAAAAGGGGCTGCAGGACTGCTGCAGGCACATCGTTGACAGACAATGTTCAGCCTTCCCAAGAGGCTCTGCGCAATGATCAGCTACAGATAATAAAAAAAACAACAACTTTTTACCTGTAGCTGTGCCTCACCAAGACATTGTTCAGATCGTTTTGTTTAGGTCAACACTACAAGAGCCTATAATAACTTTCTGTTAAAGCACCAACTATAAACACACAAAAACATTTTATTAGCCAAGGAATGGTGCCATCGAAATAAAGAGCTAATACAGTCCAATAAAGAGCTAAAGCTACGGCTTTAAACAAACAAGACTAAGCCGATCATTAAGCTGCATTCAGGCATAAGAAGCAAGTCTCTCCAATGACTTAAAAAGGTATATGGGTTCAATTATTGCTACAGGCAAGTGGTGGTCTGAAAAGATGGCAAGGGCAGAAACACAAGTAAGATAACTCACAGAGATAGAAACAGTACAGAAAATCCACACAGCTAAATGCATGCAGAATAATCCTGGAAATAAATAAATCCTGCAAAAAGTGAAATGCCACTGCCTCTAAAGTCTTTTACACACAATAGCATGTGAGACCTTACAACTAAGTATCCAGACATGCACAGGATGATTTCACAAAGATAACTAAAATCAGTTACTTTTAAAGTCAGATATAAGATATTAGATCAGCTCCTCCTGTATCCACTCACTGGATGATTATTTATAACCCGGTACCTGACAACAGATAACAAGTCATCCCCGAAAAGGTTCAAAGGTTAAGAATTAACCTAAAGAGTCATAAAAATGGATAGCTGTGCTTTTTATGGACAGGCCATACCTAACTTAAGAGTTATTGCATGTGTTCCCATTTAGTCAGCTCTTGTTTTTATTTGTCAGCTAGGAAAAGTAGGTCACTAGAAAAAGCATGATTTCATCATCCGGCACCTTTTCTCTGTCAATATTTAGGCGACAACATTAGTTCTATGTCCACTGACAACTTTTTGGCTGTTATTATTTTCTTTTTCTGTTAGAGAAAAGTTACTCCAATTACACCAGGGGTCGGCAACCCTGGGCACGCGTGCCGAAGGGTTAACTGATGGCACGACCATAGCTGGACTGGCCATCGGGCACACCGGGCATTTGCTCGGTGGGCCGATGATTTTTTTTTTTGTAACGGTATAAACAATGAAAGGTGGTGGATTGGCCAGATGCTGGTCGGTGTGTAAAAATAACTCAGTTGTTTGGTGGTGGCTATGGCGGAGCTTCCACAGATTCAGTAACATCAGCAAGTGGTGGAGGCCAGCAGGTGGATGAGACAAAGGGGAGGTAAGAGGAGAGACCCGAGGCGGCCGCCGGTCCGAGTGTCAGGTGAACTGAACTTCAGGTAAGAAGTTATGACCTGCAGTCTATGTGGGTCAGATATGAACCAAGTTTAGGTGGATTTTATTTTCGTTGTGCTGACTTTTTACAGTCAGTTACAATAACTCGTACTGCGTGCTAGCTAGCACGATGGAATGGGGTGGGTGCTTTGAAGTTACTGATGTTGAACTTTATTTTATTCATAAGCTTAGTAGAGTTGCCAACCGTCCTGTAAAAACAGAATCGTCTCGTATTCAGAGAAAATATTGTGCGTTTCGTGTTGAGCTGAAAAGGAACACAGTTTGTCCCGGACTTCAGCTGAAATGGAAAAAGACACAAACCTGGAGTTATTCTGTCGTTACGCTGCAAAGCTGTCTCTTCTCTCATTCTCTCCCCTCCCTCTCCTGTTTCTACTTCAATCATTAAACTGATCAATGATCAGCTGATCGGCTTTTCTCTCTTGTTTGTTTATCTCCCACTTTGCGCCAGAAAGAGGAAACCAGCGGAGGTCGCGTTAAATAACAGCAGCACGTTTAAGCTTGATCAGCTGTTGTTAGAATTTATTTAATATTAATTTCTAGTATCAGCTGATGTTTGCTGGAACCACAGCTGTAAAGCTGCTGGTCATGATGTCAGTTTGGTTATCTGGTGAGAGGGAAACATGAAGATGAAACCAGGAGATGTCCTTACTGAATCATCAGAGCTGAACAGGTGATGGAGAAACAGGTTTACCTTTTAGGTGACATGGATGAGTTGAAGGGAAGTTATGAACTGTTTCTGAGAGACAAATAACACCAGGATCCTTTTCTAAGTAGCTGAAAGCTGGTAACTGTGCAGGGGCGGGTCTAGCAAAGTTTTGCCAGGGGGCCAGGTAGGGTATTAACAGGGAGAGGGGGGCACAAAGACATACTTTCTTATTCTCATTTAAAATATCTAGCTTTTATTAAATAATTATCTGAAGCTTACAACCAAAGTTTTTATCTGACGTAAAATGTATAGAAATCATACATATACCAACAAGACTGTACATCACTGTCACAACAGCGTTTGTTTCATTCAAAGGCTTTATGGCTTTAATACCTGGTGGGCCGGTCTCTAGTCAAAATGCCCGGGCTGTTTTTTTGTCCCAGTCCAGCCCTGGGCACGACACGCAGTGAATTAATCTGAGAAGGTGCATCAAAAAATAAATGGCCGCACCAGCGGTGCACATCACAAATCAGCTCGCATAGACACATTAGTTGTGCCGCTTCTTAATGACGGTATCTTAGCTAACAACCCCAACTACCAGATTCAACTTGTAATTGGCTAAAAATAACTTGGCCTACTGGTGAGAGGGACGTTGTTAGCTTTCCACATTCTGACACTTCAAAAGCTTCAGGAGCTTTCTGCTCAGCGTAGCATCAGCACCACGGAAAGACACGGATACATCCGTAGACTCAAGACAATTCACAATGCGTTTTGGGGACTTTCAGGTGTTTGGACCAATGTTTTCTTTTCTGATCAAACCAGAAATCTTTAATGAGCAGCTAGATCTGTCTCGCATTAACTGGCTGAGGTAACACCAGTTAATGCAACATCGAAGCAGCTGGAATCCATAGCTGTGCGTGTTCATGGAGTTTGCATTTTCACCTGCTGGACATCACTACCTGACAAGTTTAACTGTCTTCAGAACATTGCAGAGGCCTTATTGACAGTATTTGGCTCTACATATCTGTGTGAGCAGATTCTCTCTCACATGAGTCCTCAGGTAGCTGTCTGAATGCTGGACACTCGGAGATGTCTCTGAGTGGGAGAACAGAGATCACATTAACATGTGTGTCTCTGTATTAACAAACATGATATATTGGCCCAGTTCATTTTTCTTATCATTGTTGTGAGGAGACCATAAATAGCATTTGCATTTTCTGTTGTACAGTTCATTTGCTGTTATGAAGTTCTTGTTATGGATAAAAAGTGTCTTTTTTTGGTTTCAAAATAGCTGATAACTACTCGCTGATAGCCGCCAACATCTGCGAACAAATGTAATTCTATAAAGTGGTTCTATATAGTGTGTAACTGTTCATATAGAGCATTATTAAATTTATTGATAATGCAATCATGTGGCACACTGACTTCTGAGGAAATTTTAAATGGCACTCGTCATCAGAAAGGTTGCCGACCCCTGAATTACACCAACATTAAGTAACACTTAAACAACTGTGTCTCAGGGAAGGAATTTGGAATAACGTAAATAAACCATCACGTGCTCCACTTATTTGTTTTCCTAACCTTCAGCTCAATGATATTTGACAAGTGAGCATGAGCCATTGGTGTAGTTGTTGCAGTCACAGTTATTTGAGTAGAAAGTGGCTAGGGTGTCAGTTTTAGGCTAGGTTAGGATTTATAGTAACAATAACCTAATATCTACTTTATACTTCCAGCATTCTAAGGATAAGAATTTGGCTAATGTCATAGGTTTTTTCCTTTACCTTGAAAAACTCCTGAGTTGTATGCTTTGAGTTATTACCAATTTGCACTGTGAAACACTTTCTAATCAGTTTTGCAGCATTTGGTTGAATCTGAGCAGATGGTATAGCTCTGTTCACTTAAAAATTCATCCTGCAACTTTTATCAGCAGTCACAGCATCAATAAACACTGGTGACCTGGTTCCACTGGCAGCCATACATCCCTCTACCATAACATTGCCCCCACATGTTTGACAGATGAGCTGGTAGAAGTTAATCGTGGCTTCTTATGTTCGCATTACGTTTTTGCCCCCCCCCAAACTGTGCAGACTCTTTTAGATGTTTTTTGTTCTTTCGGTTGTTTTTTCCTTGGCAAAGTGTAATCTGGGCTTCCTGTTCCCAAGTGCAACCAGTTGTAAACCCTCTGCATTTCCATTCATAAAGGCATCTCTTGATTGTAGACTTTAACAATGATACACCTTCATCCCTCAGAGTGTTCTTGACTTGATTAGATGTTGTAAAGGGCTTTTTCTTAACAGAAATAATTCTCTCATCATCCACTTTAATTGTCTTCTGCAATCATTCAGGATGTTTGGGGTTGCTGACCTGGCCGATACATTATTTTTAAGCATGTACCAGGGTGTGGATTGGGCCTAAAGTTTTTGCTGTCTCTGACGTGTTTAATTTGGTTTTTGCAAGCTGATGATGGCCTCCTTCACTTGTACTCTCACCTCTCATATTAAGAGTTCCACTGAACAGTTACCAAGTGCAGAAGGAACAGACCTAATCTGCCAATTACTTTTGGTATTACATTGGGAACTAAGCACAATAAGTTGTTTTTGTGAAACAACTTGAATTAAAGCTGACAGACTGCCTTTCAAAACATGATAGTGATCTCTCTCTCATACAAGTGAGATACCTCCCCCTTATTACAGTTACAGCCCCTAAATAAATCAGTACTCTGACACTAAGCTGCAGTTATATAAATGTTATATGTGTTACCACATAGCTTGACACCTATCTTACTTTGCTAAATGTTTTACGAAAAACTTTTTACACCACCCGCTTTTAATAGCAGACGTTCTATTTATGTAATGCCTCTACATGCAAAGTGGACAGAGGAGGGGACACAGCTTCATGCTTTTACATGCAAAAACCAATAAATCACCATGTCATCATCCAGACAACGTGTCACAGCTACTGAGAGTATAGTCTAAAAGGTTATGAAATCAACTAGAAAACACTTCTATTGTTGCCGTTAATTATACATAATTTAATAAGCACTTCCTACTAAACACATTTCCTTCACAGGAAGGTTTTTTGTTTTTTTGGAGCTGATATGAAACTGAACACAAGTTCAGATGTCATGTTTGAGGGAATGTCACACTGCTTTCCTCCTGCCAAATTATACACCACACGAAAGCTCTCAATAACACACACTCACACAAACATACACAACTAACAAGTGGCAAAACCCAGCTTATGCTGCCAGGGATTTTTCTTTATAAAAAAATCCCAGGGGTCTTAATTGTGCCCTGCTGCTTTAAGAGTGAATGTTTATGGGGTGGAAAACAAAACAACACACAAAGTACAAACACACTTTATTGCTCATACACATTCTTTCCAAAAACCTTTTTTAGCTTGAGGGGTGTATTCAGTCAAATCTGACTATTATGTGAAAAAGATCATTTATAGCAGTCGTCTAGTATCACAAACACTTATCAACAACTACAGTTCAACTATGCACACACACACTATGCTACTGGCCAATTAAGGGGTATGCAAGTCATATGTCAGTCTCTTTTTTTGTTAGTGTCTGCACTCTTTCTTCTTTTATTTTCCTTAAGCATACAGTTTTAAATAAGAAACAGAAATGCTTCATAAAACTTGTTAAAAAGCTCGTCACATATACTTGTTTAACTCTTTGCGACACACTGCCGTGCCTGCACTTTGCCAACATAAACCAAGCAACTGACACAGGATGGGAGTGCTGGTTTCCTCAAACCCGTCAAACAAAAGGCTCGCATCTAGTTCTCTTTTACATGCAGTCAGCTAAAAGAGGAAGTGAGAGATGGGGGATGGGGGGTTTGGTACTGAAACAGGAAATGACATCAATTGCATCTGCACAGTTAGCAACCATGAAGGAGGGAGCATCACCACTTGGTGGGGGGGGGGGGGTTGAGGTAATTCGGGGTACTGACTTAGATTTATATAAAAAAAAATAGATTATTTACTTATTTAATAAGCAGAATAGGAATATTCTGAATGGTTTTCATGAAAACTCTTCAAGAATATGGGAGGAATAAAACAGTAATGCCATTTTGAACTCAAAGGGATGAGATTGCCTAAAATTCTTCTTCAGTGTGCTCCACTGCTTTTTTTTTTTTTGAGTTACTAAGTAATTTTCCAAGAAGAAATCCTTAATTTTATTAGACACTCCAGTCTACATTTCCAGGGGAAATTTATTTTGCAGAACCAACATGTATCCTATGGCAATATTAATATTTGTGAGGTCAGTATAGCAATAAAAAAGCCATTCAGGTCGTCTGATAAGGGGGAGGAGAATGCAGTAGAGGTTTCAGCTGCAGCAAGGTTAGCAGCAATGCACAACTTCAGCATGTGTTCAGATTTTTTTTTTTTTTAAAAAGGATAAGATGGGACTTAAGCAACTCAGCAACCATGACTATCATTTTTTATGTTAATAATTAACTGTTCTTTTTCACAAAGCCAAACCACATGAGTGTAGCAACATGAACTGTTTCAGTTTGGTGCTCTAATGAAACTCTACTGCTGTTGACCTCAGTTTGGTAGATTTTCAAGGAATCTTTTAGAGGACAGAACTGTGTAAAACAGTATTATTGTTACACAGGACTTGACAGCAAAAATAGCTGTCTACATGGCAGGAAAATTAATTACCTTTTACTGTGGTTTTAATGGGGAGAAATTATGTGGATAATACACATGTAGTTATTTTATTTGTCCATCTGCCAGATAGTGGAGAGGTTAGCAGATACAATAATACTGCACCATAGAAACTGCACATTTAGAGTGCAGCTGTCATAATATTAGTACCCTGAATCCTCTGTGGGAGAAAAAAAAAAACGTGCCCTCGCCCACTGTAACATGTAAACTAAACCCACCATCTATCATGTTCATATCATATAAAGCCCTGCAGCATAAGTTATGTTAGTCACCTCACTTGTTGCATTTTCCCCACAGCATACAGCTCTAATGAACCAACACCACCAAACAGAGGTCAGCATCATCTTAAAGCCTGTAGAGTGAGAGATCAAATGACATCGTAGACAAACTTTTACCAGATACTGAAAGACTTTAAAGAAGCGAGGATGGAGTACAGTGTGAAACACAAAAGGAAAATAGTTCCAACATGCACTCCTGGGAGAGAGACACCTCCATTCTTCTAAAGTCTGCTTCCTGACAATGTCACTACACTATCCTTTCACATCACAGAAGCACACTGTCACTAGTTACAAAAAACAGAGATACAGTCATTTCATTTGTTTGTGACATTTTGCAAGATTAAATTTCAGATGTAGCTAACCTTCTTATCATCTAGACGCTGTCTCTATTTGTCCACTCCTGAAGGTTTTTCTGCATGCTACCACCTTGAAAACACAAGGTACTAAAAGATAAGACAAAGCGGATCAAACTGAGGCTGCGCTGTGAACAAGCACAGTGGGGACATTTACAGGAGAATGTAGAAGCCATGATGCGCATACCAAGTTTGACCTGAACTATGGACCCACTCTCTCAGCTTAGATCCCCACTCATAATCCCACAAGTTTTTCTACAATGATTTTATCCTACATTTAATTCAACCTAATTTTATCCCAATCTCACCAATCATCCAAGTGCCCCCGTCTCCCTTTTTTTCCCACATTTGGCTTTTCAAGTGTACTTAAGCTGTTCCAGTTTAAATAGGCTCAAAGCTGATGGTGCATGCTCCCCCTGGAACTCAGGAGGACGAGAACAACCAGAGCAGAAAAATGACAGGATGACCCAATGAGAATGGAGGGGAAATGAAGTGAGATCACTTCCTACAATGGAAAGAAAAAGGAAATGGATTGTGGTGGGGAAGGGAGGGGATAGCAATTTACTGTGTGTGTGCTTAATGACATGATCAGCCCAAGAAAGTCCCGACCCCTAGCTCTCCATTGCCTTGTCGTCAGTCAAACCTACTATTTTTATGGTTTCAATCATAATTTCTCTGTACACAGAGTTCATCATTCTATCAATAAATACCAGAGCAACGCCACCCCAGAAAGAAAAGACAGCGCCATAATGGGACGTTCAAAACATCTTAATTTTGACGAAATGTTGCACAATTTTGACCAAATCAATCCACAGACAACCATATAAACATGCGTCAAAGTAGTCAAAACTGCCTTTGTAGTAGTTCCCCCTACAACAGGTGTCTCAAGGACATGCCATGATGAAACGCACACAGACTCACAAAGGAAAAACAAATACCAACCACACGATCATGGATGGTAATTACATAAATTCTGGGAAAACAAATGAACTCATGGTTCAACACCTGAAGGTTGAATGCTTACCTTCTCTACTGTACAGGGTCTACAACTTAAGCGTCAGAGGATAAGATCAAAGACACTATACATATAACAAGACAAATCTGAATAAACATGAATGGATTCCCTTGAGATTAAATTGGATTTCATTTCATTGTATTTGCAATTTACCCAATCCTTTAAAAACAATCATTCATTCATCTTATTTTGCATCTTTCTGTTTCCGGCAGGAACTGTTTCAAAATGCTAAATTCCTGTGTCTGTGCCGGACTGTCTGTGCTGTGCAGTAGCCACTTCCTCCTTACTCTTTTATCTAAGCTAATGTGCATGCACACAAATGAGGCTTGTGATCTGGTTTGGCGTCTTTCACACCCTGTGATATCTAGAACTAAGCTGCAACAACCTGAAGGATGCATTTTAAAACAGCTACTATTCACACACACTCACACAGAAAATGTCGACATGCTGCTTTCAGCTCTTTGCTAATGTAGTATTTTAAGAAACAGCGGGAAGTGTGTAACAATCAAGCAAAGATATGAGCTATGGATAGACACTCAGAAGACGATGGTAGAAGATTTTCCAAGCTATCAGTATTTCCAGAGCAAAGAGGATAGTGAAGCCAAGTCCCAGTGGACCTGTACTGAGACATGCAGTCTGCAGGAACAGGCTTTATCTTCAGAGCTCTCCCTGTAATTGCAGGATATTCAACCCTTTCACATACCAATTCACAGATCTGCCATCCAGTGCGTCATACAGTTAATTGGACAGCACTGTGGTGCAGACTGTTGAGTAAACAAGGTCAAGTCACCCAAAAACACAGGGCAGCAGCTCACTTGATACATTTCACAGAACAGGCACATTTCTGCCAATATGTCTCCAAGAAGTTGAAGTTCAGTAAACGGACGTTCATTCCTGTAAAACGAGTCAGTCTGACTTGTTTTCTCCAGAGAAACCCGGGTCTCTGTAATGAGCCAACTGTGATTACACGACACATCCACTAAAGCTTTGCCATCGACTTTAATAAGAGGGAGGCACTCTGTCTCAGTGTGGACCACATTGAACTGACCAACTGCAGAACGTGTCACCTTGTGCAGTCATTGGGCACGTGTACAGTAAATAGGTGATCCTGTTGAAGACTCACCTTTGCAATACGTGTTCATAAAAATTAAGTCTTCATTTGAGCACAGGATCGGGTGCACACCATTAAAAATAAATGCAGGGTTTTGGAAAATTCTGTTAAATTTGGAGAGTTACTGCTAAATTGCCCCCTCGCCTTTTTGTGTGTGTGTTTCTATAATTCGCTTATTTGTAATGTGGTGAGAAGAGAGCAAGGTGAAGAGCAAATGAAACAAATTGAGTATTACACGTTGTGCAATAATAAGAAGCACGTTAGCAGTGTTTTTGCAGAGCAGTCAAACACACTGAACACCAACTGGAAAACACATAATCAGTTCAGATGTACACTCCTGCTCTCTACTATCACAACTGCAATAGCTCAGGTTTCCCAGTCTGGATCTGCTTAGATTGCAGTTTTCACAAATTGTAGCCTCACTCTGTGATCGATACTTTGCAGTGCCACACTTTGAGAGAGCTACATTCATTTCTCTTAAACTCTTTGATAAAGTAACCGTTTTCCTCCAGGAACCTATAGTTGGAAACTGCCTCTGAAGATATGTGCTAGCGGGGACAATCTAATGAAGCTCAGTGGGAAGAAATCTTCATCCCCGCAGGTTTGCCTCTGTCTTTTCATTGTAATGACATTAAAAATGTATTTTTTTAATTAACTAATAAATGAATGAGCAACCGTTACTCACAAGTACTGGGTAACGGGTGCAACAAGTTGGGGCTCAAGGGTAGTAAAACACATAAAAATATTGCAATAACTTCTAATCAAACAAATCTACAAAATCCAAACAATGCTTGAATGCTTACTTAAAGTCCAACTCCATGATAAAGACTTCAATGTGCATGAGGATGACTGCTAATTAATCTGTGCATGTTGCTGAAAAGGGTAGCTGTAAAAGAGGAACAGAAAATGACTGGTTTCATATCATGTGTGTGTCTAGCTTAAAGAATTTGTCATTCATAATGATGGCCAGTGCATTTAGGCATGCGAACGTTGTCAAAATGATCTGCTGAGGTTCAAACAAAGCATCAAAACGGTAAAGAAAGGTGATTTAAGTGACTTTGAACATAGCATGGCTGTTCGTGCCAAACAGGCTGATCTGAGCATATCAGAAACTCCTGATCTGCTGGGATTTTCCAACACAGGAAAAGTTTAGGGTCTACAAAGAATTGTCTGAGAAAGGGAAAATATCCAATTAAAAAAAAAATCCTCGTTTATGCCAGAGGTCAGAGAAAAATGACCAGGCTGCTTCCAGCTGATAGGACAGCCACAATAACTCAGACAAACCCTCCTTACAACTAAAGCATGCAGACGAGCACCTCTGAACTCGCACCACGTCGAACCTTGAAGCGGATGGGCTAAAGCAGCAGAAGACCACACACAGCAAATTAAACTAAACTGATGCTACAGTTTACTTTTAACTCACATGAGCTCACCAAAAATGGACAATAGAGGATTTAAAAAAAAAGTCTAACTGAGATGGTAGAGTCAGAATTTGGCATTAACAGCATGAAAGCATGGATCCATTCTGCCTTGTATAGTTCAGGATGGGGGTGGTGGTGTAATGGAGTAGGAGATATTTTCTTGGCATACTTTGGGCCGCTAACTACAAACCAAGCAAACCAATGGGTTGAATGGATTTTTTTCTTTGACTAATTTGTTTCATTTGTTGAAAGGAGGAAATGATCAAAGTTGACATAACAGGAGATCAGTCATATCCGCCCCTGCCTGCAACTAAAACCGAGGCGTCTTTGAACCCAAACCCCCACCACTCATCTTAGACGGTCTACAGTTTGCTCCGTTTAGTAGACCGACAGCTTACCCGCATGCCATCAAGGGCACAGACTTTATGTGTATAAACAGCCGACAGCTTTAAAAAAAAAAAAAAAGATTACCTGGATTTGTGATAAGACACCTCTGTCACAAATCATTTTTTCAGTCAAAGGACTACATGCTCAATGAAAGACTAATCCATTAAACTGAACCTGTCACCAACTCAAGTCTACCTGCACAACAGGCAGAAAAGGAGAGTGGAAGTAGTGACTATTAAGGGTGCGAAATTGTTATCAAGATGAGCATTGTTTAGTCTTGAATGAACTGCTGACGTACAACTATAAACCACTTTAAATAGCTGGAATGTAACTTTGACTTTTTTAGGCGGAAATACATTCCCCACAACACATTTCAGGTTTTTATGCATGTGAAAGCCAAAGCATGTTGTGACACGTTCAAATATCAAATGAGCGGAAGACCCACGGTTTAAGTGGCAGTCTGTTTGGTGTAATATGAGTTTTCTGTTTGTTTGCTTGTACCACTTTTCAGTCAACTGTTTATAGGATGCAACATTGTTACACCAATTGAATTAATGTAAACAAAAAAGGGACGTTTTAATTGATCCAAATAGGAATTACAATGAGATTTGGGCCTGTCCCCGTATGTAGGTTAATTACTAAATGTTATGCGATTCATTCATAGAGTTGGTATGGATATTAATGCTGACATTTTGCCCTATGACTGAGCTGTGCTGCTGAGCAGCAGAGATCTGAGCGGTGAAGCATGTCAGAGGAAAGGTTTTTTTCTGTTTTTTTCTTCCTCATATTGTGTCGTTTTAATATTTCAAAAGTTTCTCATGTAGGACCAACTATGCCATACCTACCACAAATAATGTGCATCTGTGTTATCTGTGAGAGTGCAAAGTATTTTAATCAAAGTCGTGTGAAGCAGAGCTCCCTCTTGACTGTCCTGAAACTGAAAAAGTGTGCATTTTTCAAAGAAATGAAGGCAGTGCAGTCTCCATGTCGTGGCAGAATGTGACAGCGGTAAAGGTGATGAGACTGCTACACTGGCCGCCCATGCTCTTTACGTAGAAACTCACCAACCCTCAGTTCATTTTCAGACCTCTCCTGTAATTCCTTTCAACCCTCACACACTGCAGCGGATAGTAATTACTGATATGAAACCTCCAGTACAGAGCAGGGTATGCAATTAGCCTTCTAACCAGGGGCACATCTCAACAACCAGCCGTCTCTTCAAAGACCCAGGAGAGAAAAAGATAGCATGTGTTTCCCATCAAACCAAGCAGAATTTTCTGCTCTGTCCAGAAAGAGGGTGTCAAATTAAATTTGTAATTCTGTGATCAACCAACAAAGTACATGACAGCTAAAATTACTAAGTTAAACGGATTATATGTGAGAGTGGTGCAAATTTATACTGTAGGGGGAAAAAGATGTAACACTGCCAAGAAGTGATGTTTGTTTGGTTTTTATATATTTCTTAGTGGCTCCACGCGGGACATGTTTACCTGAAAATTTCTGCTTGGCTGTCGATTTTCTTTAAACATATGTTTCAGTTCTGGGAGAAAATATTCTGAAGTTTCTTTTTTTTGTTTCAGACCTATATCAGTTTTAAGACGGTCATATGCTCAGCAAGGTGCCACCAAGAACTGCTCTAATTTATAAAAAAAACACACAAAAACACAAAAAAAAATGCAATTCTTAACTTAATAATTGGAGTTTCAACTTTTTATTTATATGGATTAATTCAGCAGCCATTGAGAAATCCCATTAGCCTTTGTTCCTGTGTATCTGAACTTCATATCTGATAAAGCTTTAGGAAACTTTTTTAAGTAGATACCTAAAAATGCTTTTAGAGTAAAAGGTGGTAAGCAAACCATGAGTTAAATATTTAGAGACAATTCAAATGTATCCAGAAAATCCATCATAAGCAGATATCTGCTAATATTCCCAACGGAAAGAGTTGTAAGTTAGTTTATGCTCTAGCAGTCCTGGGAGCAGTCAATTTCATCCAAACGCCAAACTCCTAAGAAGAAAAAACAGATCCCGAGCAACCCCCTCCAAACTTTTTTTTTTTTTTTTTTTTTGGGAGGGGGGGTGACTGCCTATTCTGGTTGTCCCTCAAATGATCTCACGGTAATCGTTATGAAACTCCTTGCTGTGCAGGGACCTTTGCTTAAGCGTGCCGTTTCTACTCCAAACTATCCCATGCGTTTTTCACTGAAGCCCTCATGTTTGTGTCAAAGCAGCTCTGACACTGAGGGCAAAGCAGACGAGGACAACCCAGCAACATCGGCAGATGGAAGATCTTGGACGCGTGCAATTGTGCCACGTTTTCTCTTTAACATACGAGAAAATCCCACAGGATTCCAAACAGCCCCGGTGTTTTCCCTGAGCCCACACTTAACGGGGACTAATAATAGCGCTGGTTAAAATGTAACTCGCTCAAATTGCCCGTTTCTGTCAGATGTCTTTGACACTGCGCATTTCACCCGTGACCATCATTGTGCCACTTTTGCAACCTAGTGTCAGTGTTGTGACATTGTACTCACCGAGCAGGAGCAGTTTCACTTCTCTTGCCGCCTTCTCTCCATCTTCTCTCAGGTTTTTATCTATCATTTTAGATCTCTCGGCCGCCAACTTATCTTCCTGACTCACAGTACAACCCATGGTTCCCAGTGCACGCTTCAGGTCTGCTGCTTAGTGGGAAAATAACACCTGGGAAAAAAAACAACTAACGGCTGACCCCCTTTTCTTAAAAACAAGGGCTGAAGTTAAGCGAGGCGAGTTCCCTTTTTTGATGAGTGGCGAAAAACGTAACGGAGACTGTTCATCCGCTAGAAGGGACCAAAATCATTAAAAAAGACAAATTATTTCCCAAATGAACTCGGTTTTCTAACTACCGTATGAATTTCCCAAAGATACGCACGTTTGTTATTTAGTTTGTCCGCATTTGGGAGATTTTTAACGTGGGTAACGCTGCCTGAAAAAAAAGGCTTAGCAACTTTTTTCGTTGACTTTTAGCTGCTCCCTACGGTATTTCATTAGAGCAGGTTAAACGCCCGAAAAATTACCGCGAAGTTAGAAAAAAAAAGTATTCCAGCTGTGGAAAACCGAGCACACAGATTCCTGCTGCCAGTTACGCTACCGGATGCATACCACACTTGTCTGTGAATATTTCTATTTTTTCTACAAAAAAATATTTATATATTGCTTTAATCCGAGTTGCCGATCCGCATTCTTTCCCTGCGAAGAGATTTACCACGTTCGCCACACCCGTGAAGTTCCCCTACGACCGACAGGCAGACAGCGCCGTCACCTCCCACCCGAACTGCGGAGAGACGTAAAGCCGCAGTGCTTCATGGGAAATGTAGGTAAAACGCTGTAGAACGGTGACCTTCAAGAACTGTCGGAAATTTCTGCGTTCAGTCTTCAAGTTTTTTGAATTAGGACTGCTCCGAGTGGGCAGCCGATTTTTATGTAAAAAAAGAAAAGACACGAGCTGTAGCTTCGTGTTAATTATAAAATGATTTTGGGGTCATTATCTCAAACATTTTCTTCTTGTTTTTTGTTTTTGTTGTTTTATTTTTGCCAAATCAAATTCGAGTTATTTTCGCCTCATATCCAGTTGGTAGGCCTCAGACAACCACAGCCCTGTTTTTGAGGTAAATTTCGAGCTAATATCCCAAAATTGTAAGTTACAGAGAGCAGAACAAATAAATGACAGTAATTTCACATTAAGGTTGTTAAGGTTAGGAAAATATTAATATACATATATTTATAAGGTTACTCATTACTAAGTAAACACACTATTGATGTTGGGCTTGAACACAGTTGAGTCAGTAACCTTAAAATTAAAATTATGTTCATATTTTGTAAAATATTTGTCTCAGTTATAACCTTAAACGAATCTTATATTGTGTTTACTGATCTAAAGTGTGGAGGAACAAATGAGAAGCACGAGTCTGTACAAAAGTGCACACAGAATATTCGGAATCTAAAAAGTAGGATAAATGAGATGTTTTGTTACCGTATTTTGCATACCGGTGATCCAGTGTGGTTTATGCAAATAAGCGGGGGAACGGTTGCTCTTTGCTGTTTTTAAAATAACAGCAGCTTCTGACCATAACAAATGATCCAGAAACCGTATGAAATCAAAACTGAGAGTTAGTTTATGCCCCGTGCGAGCTAAATAATTTATACTGAAATGTCCATACACTGTGTCCTCGCGCTTTAGACAATTTATTGCAGATCTATAGCGACACCTTGTGGACATTCTTTTTATCTTGAAAAAAGTCATAATGACTAGCAAATTGTAACATTAATTAATTATGAAGTAATTAATGAATTCATAACTATATCGTGTAAATAAATTTTTTTATTTATTTAATGGGGGATTATTTGCATTTGTGAAACATTTTTTATAAAGCACTGTTATGGACCCTAGGGTTGTTGTTTTTACGTGTTGGGTTCTTTTTGAGATCTTCTTGCTTTGTTAACATATTTGAGTCTTGGTTTATTTGCAGTGTTTTATATAGTTCTTAGTATTTCATTTCCTGTTTTGATCTCTTCTTAAATCTAGTTTGTGAGCCGCAGTTCTAGTAATATTTAGTATGTGAAAAACTTTATTGTTATTCTTATGGTGAACTTTATTTTTGACACATTATTGAGTCTCATGCTGTCTTTATTGTTTATCGTTTCTACTGATCTTGTGTCCTGTTTTATAGCTTGTCTAATATTAGAAGTAGGAGTATGTGTTTTATTATGTTTTTACATTCTTCTGTCTCACTTTTTTGTTTATGGCTTGGTTCATTTGTGCTTCCTTGTCTCTTAGATCTCAGCTGTTAGTGTTCGTGTCTCTTTCAGTCCCCTTTTGTTATTTCTTATTTTACACTTACTTTTTTACACTTTCTGATCTCTGTTTCCAGCCGGATAACGTGTCATGTCAAAGCACTCGCATCATCTCAAACATCACAATGAATCCAATGGACTCATATGGCCCTCATAGTCACCTCATCTCATTTCAATAGAGCACCTTGGGATCTGGTGGATCCAGAGATTTGCATCATGGATTTGCAGCCAACAAATCTGCAGCAACTGTGTGATGCCATCGTGTCAACATGGAACAAAATCTCTGAGGAATCTTTCTAGCACTTTGTTAAATCTGTGCCATGAAGAAATGAGGCAGTTCTGAAGGCAAAGGTAGGTTCAGTCCAGTATTAGCAATAAGCTTATGCAGTGCTGTGTCCCCTTTGTCCTTGTGGAGTTGTCTGTAAATGTTTCCCTGTGCATAACCTGTTTATTTCTTTGGATGTGATTACGTATTACTGTTTTCTTCATTCTTTGGCACTTTGCTGTTTTTGACCTGTTTACATGAGCTATGAAACATTTGCTTTTTAGTTAATTCCTGCATTTCACACGTCTACATTTGGCCCCAACTATTCTAAACTGTGACATACGCAGCTGTTGTGGTTCATTTAAAGCTGTTGATATTTTATTTAGTATACAACCTAATTTAGCTAACTGAAATTTGCATTACAGAAGGTAAGCATTTCAATGCATGGAGGTAGGTTATTCATAATCAACTTAAAAAACACAGAAAACTGAAAACGTTTTGATGCATGTAAAAGAGGATGAAAGCTCAGAGTCATGTTACCCTTTATCTTTATTGCAATATTGTTTTACAGTACAACAACTGCCAGCAACATATTAAAATATATAGAGATACCAGAAAATAGACATGGATTGAAGGACAAAAAGGTTTAAAAGCACTTTGAAAATGATTACATTTACATTTTTAATCGAACTAAAACTTTAATCGCTATTTACATTATACAAACTAGATATGAATATAGAATATAAAGGGTATACATTTATATACATTATTTATAAATGATGCTGGCTGATGTCAATATTTAATATGTTACTATTCAGTCATACACATTTCCAAAAATCACACAGAGGGAGAGAAGGAGAAGACTAACGACTCTTCGATCTAAATAGAGGTCCGCAGAGATCATCTGGTATTAACCACTAGCACAGTGTATCCCCCTCATGTTGATGCCTCATTTGGGTTTTTTTTGTGTATTTTTTGCATGTTGTGAGGCTTTTGTGCGGGGGCACCATTTATAAACTCTTATACACTCACTGTATTTACCTAATGATGTCACATTACATACATGGCCGATAAAACATGGTGTCAGAGATAAATATAACCATTGCATTGGTTAAACAATACCAAAACACTAAGCTATGCACGGGTGGCTGATTCCGATGATTCTTCCCCACACAGATACATAAATACATATCACAGCTAGACAATATTTAATAAAAATTGATTAAAAGAGGTTTGTTGTGTAACAAATAGACAGAACATATTAAGTTACCCACACAGCACTTATAGTAGTGTGGTGTAAAAAAAATTATGATGGAAAAAAAACAACGAAAGAAAAGAAATTGTAGGCAGTCACTAACAACTCTCAGGAAGCAGCAAGGAAGTCAGACATGACCCGACTACACCACTGATAAAATACCACTGACTACAAATGTAAGAAAAAACAAAACAAAAACAATAATCGTGTGTTTCATCACTGAATCAGATTCAACTTATACGTAACACGTGGAGTTTAAAACAACAGTTAAGATATCAATGGTAGAGGATTTCCGATCAGAGTATAGGTGCAGGTTAAACAACACAAATGCATACAGGTCATATATATCATAGAGATTTTTCTTTCTCTTTTTTAAACACAGACACTTAAAAACCTCCAAGAATACATCCAACAAATTAGTCGTTGCATTTAAAGAACAGACGAGAGCTGAAAATGATTACAGGGGCTTTACAGGGAAGCTAACTTTAATGCAGTCGTTTCAAGTAGTTTCTGACAGCCATCAACACGTTACTTATTCATCACTTACATTACATTAAGATTTAGTCATGTAGAGGCCTTAAAATCACATCTATCGAATATATTGTGTTTTGCCTTTCACTGTATTAATGCTACAAGAAGTTGTGCTTATCAAAGAAAAGTGCTATTGCTAAGCGGCGACTTTTCAAGAGTGATAAAGAGAAAGAAAACCCCTGTCGTTCTAATCGAGATCAGGCTTGTGCTGGACACTCAAATGTTTACTAACCACTTCACAAAGTGACCCTGTTGTCATTGTAATATAGATATTTTGGTTATCTCCGATTCCTTCCGGTAAAATGTTCCGAATACAACACATCCCAATTTTCCTTTTCTAAGTAACAATGAAATCTTGCCCAATTTCAGTTACGTCTTCAGTCTGTACAATCTCACAGATGAGTTTTCTGGTACCATTCGTGATAGTGATTTACACAGTAACACTGGAAAAGAGAACGTCTTGGCGTTCTTTCACATACTGTGTAACCCAGATACCCGAAAACCACTGAAAAGGCTCCCGGCTAAAACCCTTTCTCTCTCTCTGGTATTGCTAGCCTCAGTTAGCAGGAGCTGAGGATCAAGCTTTTAGTCTATACTGCATCATCTGAGGTTTTCATCAAGTAGAGATTAATAATAAAAATATACATCTAGTATATGTTGTGTAGGAATCTCATAGTAAATGTGCTGACTGTGCCATATATTTTGTGGTTTTGCACCCTGCTCTGTCAGAGGTGGGGATTTTAACTTCCCCCCTCCAGAAAAACATAAAAAATATCAGCAGCAGTACAGGTTAAGGAAGTGGGAACTAAAGGCAGCACACCTTGAAGGAATAATTCAACATTTCGAAGTCTTTGTGCCAAAATAAACTCACTGTGCACTGGCTGTAAATACATATTTACTATTAAGATATAGGTGTGCTAGCTATCTGTAAGTAGTTCCAAAGATGCTGAATTATTCTTTCTATCAGTCCAGTAATGTCACTTTTACTATCACTTGTGTCTGCAATTGCACATAATGAATCATATTTAGTTATTTAAATAATTTCAATAATAATAATAATACTAATATCCATGAGAATCATGAAAGAATTATTGATTAATCAATTTCATTCAACAGTTAAAAAGGAGGGCTGCTTATTACAATCTAAGTAAGAGTTTGCAGAGCTATAGATAATCTTAGGATAAGATCTGAGTAGTGAGAGGAGCAGATGCTCATAACTAACATAGGTGCAGGTGTATAAAGACAGCAGCTTTCTACATTGTTGCTTTTCTGTTTGCTTTAACATCTTTCTCACAAGGCACAGCCTCCAAGCATCACCGTCAGCACCTGCTCTTTCAGTGAATTCCCAAAGAACCCTCCACGAAAGCTTACTGGCCTGTAGTGTAATACAGAGCGAGAGCACTTGCCAAGGAACCGAGAGCCCTCCCCCCCAAACTCTGCAGTCTGTGGACAATATCCTTCTAATGGGAAAGAGAGGGCATCTTCAACATCAACCGTGATTCAAAGTAAAAACAGTAAAATTACAACACAAGACTAAATCAACAATATAAAACCTGAAAATAAAAAAAAGAAATGGAAGGTGGCGCTTAGTGACCACTGCTGGCTTTGCTGGTCCCCGTTGTCCAGTCAATGATGATAAAGCTGAGGCTCATTGTCATAAACAGGAAACCAATCCCAGCGAAGCAGGCAGCCTGAGCGCAGAAACGGAGAACGCGAGTTAAAGAGAGGCACATCACAGATGGTGAAACTGTGACAAAACTGCAGTACAATAATACTTGGTGTCATTAATTAAAAGTTTGTTAAAGTTTATTAATTAAGTATAGGAAATGTTACGAGTCTCCATGTCATTAGATCTTAGTTATACATGTAATGATATGATACCTAACACATGGCTGAGTTGATTTCTTCATGTGGTTATAATGCACATCCATGTAGGATTTCTGAGGCTGGTACAACTTTTAATATTAGTGAATTTTATAAATGGTTCCATAAACACAGTTTACATTGTACAGATGATGTCTCCTCAATAACGATAACTAAAATGAAACTCTCTGATAGACTCAGTAGGTACATGGCAGTAAGATTTTTAAATGATCTCAAATGCACTCCAGTTTTTTTTGTTTAATTCTGATATATTTAAAATCAGGCAAACTACAGACAATTGATGAAATATTCAGCTGGAGTTTTAATTCCTTTCCTCGTTTCCTCCTTTGAGTGTTACACAAAGCACCTACTGTAAAATAATATGAAAACTCAATACTGCGTGGGGACGTCTCTAAACGCTGAACTTAATTTTCTATCTCTCTCAATATGCTCACCAGGATTTTGGGGAAGGAGCGCAGTGGCTCCTCTTCTTTGGGTACAATGCGAATGTAGAAGACAGCAGGGAAGATGAAAATGAGACAAGGAGCAGATGTGGCACCTGGAAAACGCAAAACAGAAAATGATTCTCTGTGAATGACACCCTTCGGTCCTTAATAAGTCCTCCAAACCATTCTAACAGGACTGTAGTAACATAAATCATATGGAAATTAACAGAAAATGGAAAACAGGTGTAGTTACATTCAATTTTTCACTACCAAAAATAATATTAATGATTTAAAGCTCAAAAGTTTGGCAGATGGTCAATTCCACATTTTTTCAGGGTCTGATCAAGAACAATTCACCAAAATGGATTTTTTTTACTTGGTTAGCTGTGTTGTGGGGGTGTAATAAGGAAGGTAAGCCATTACTGACAGTGGGCACAAATTAAAGCCACATTAAAGGAAACAGTTTTACTAGCAACCAGGGTTTTACATGTTGGTGTTTTAATATGTAAATCCACCCCAACAGCCTTGTCACATGGTTGATCTACTTACCAATGATTCCAAAGATGCCCAGTATGTTGGGAGCAAAGATGACCAGGAGGTTGATGAAAAGGAGCAGAATGAAAGCAATGGCGATGTGGCGAGGCCAGTAGAACGTCTTATTAGGAAACGCCATCTGCTGGATCGCTCTCCTTACCTTAAAAAGAAAAAGTTCACTGTTTCACACTGCTTCTATGAAATATGACAGAAGCACAATTTGTGTCCGCTGATGAATAAACAGTAAGTTCTAAATGCGTACTTACAGGAAAGAGCACAATTGGCACAGTGAGCGTGACAGCAGTGAGCACAGCCACACGCACACACAAAATCAAAGTGTCGTACGGGTCAATGCGGCTGTATGTGTGGAGCAGCTCTGCTTCCACTTCACCTGGAAGACATGAGGACAGGAAAACAGAGCAGGTTTAAGGAACACGTAGAAGATCTTTAAATGCATTTTAGTCAATGCAGAATCCATTATTTTATGTTAGGGGATTATATCTCCATGTAGTATTAGACTAAATCTTTGTATTAATATGTTTGATTGCTTTTCATTGTTTTTATTTTATTGATGTCATTATGTCCTTGTTGCTAATATGCTTAGGTTACATTGCTTGTTTGTATATTAATTAATGTGAGTATGAGCATAACATGAGAAATAGGAGGAAAAAATTAGCATTGTGAATGACTCTGTAATATGCTACTGGATCTAAAAACCTTGAGAAATTTAGATGTACAATATGGCCACTAGAGGGCATAGAAACATTATTATTCTTTTTGGCCTACAGCCCCTTCAGTAGATAGATAGATAGATAGATAGATAGATAGATAGATAGATAGATAGATAGATAGATAGATAGATAGATAGATAGATAGATAGATAGATAGATAGATAGATAGATAGATAGATAGATAGATAGATAGATAGATAGATAGATAGATAGAGGACCACGCCTCACCATAGAAAGTTAGGTATCCAAAAAGAGCAGCCAGGAAGTACATGATGTACATTATTGCAATGGAGATGTTGGCCACATGCTGCATCTTTTTCTTGGTGGCACTGAAACCAGAAAATATTGCCATGTGATGTCATAAACACGCACACACAAAAACAAACACAGACACACACAAAATATTACTGTATTATGCCCACAAAGAAAACATGTAGCCCAGCTACTATAAAATACCGTCTTCTGCTCCAGGGCTACTTCTCTTGCACGCATATGCAAAGATTCAAATTGAAAGCACCAGTGGGTCAAAGCGGGATGATGCATTTAAACTAACAGCATGCTACATCATTCAAGCAGTGCCAACATACTTCAAAATAAAGTGAAAGCAGTGCATGTGACTAGGTTATGATCAGCCAAACACAAAGCAGACACAGTAGCTTTGCTCTTTATTATGCAATTTATTTCTTATCCAAGAACTTAGCAGGAGTTGCCATTATAAGAACATACTTGCGCAGCTCTGTGTAGATGGGGAGCACCTCAGGATGGCACACAAAGGCAAACGCCAGGATGGGGATGGTGTAGGCCGTCTGAAAATGAACCCCAACAGGTCACCATAGATACAGCAGCGCCATCCCAGACGTCTTACCACCAACCTCGCGCCTTTACTGCCCAATACTCCCCAAGACACATCACAGAGAGCTAATTGTTTCCCTGTGATTAACTTGGGCCTGGCTGTAGACCAGCTTTAGCCTATTTAAGAATGCCTTACTGGTAAGCTGCTAAGCAGCAGGAATTGGTCTTACAATCCTGATAGGATTTCATGAAGATCACAAAAGAAATAGTCAGTATTTGATAATGTTCTGGGGCTTGTTCTTGAGGTTGTTAATCCTAAAATGATGGAAATTCTCTGGTTTCTGTTCTTAAACTTTCAGCTCTGTGGTAACAGGTGCTGTGAACCTAGGTCTAGATGTAGACCTAGACCTACATTACTGAAGCAATTCTTAAATAAATTGTCCAAATAAAATTTTAAAAAAATGAAGCTATAGAAACTGAAAACACTGCTCAATGAAGAAACATTTGTCTTGTTGCAATTGTTGGGGAAAAAATGCCTGTTATTGGCATCTTGTTGGGATGAAGTAAATATTTGCGTGAGATAGACTGAAAATGTTCTGACTCAATTTTATAATGAAATGTGTTCACAAGTGATTCATTCTAAAGATTTTTAAAAGTTTGAACCTAAATGCCTTTTTGTTGGAGGTAACCAAAATGAGTCTTACTGACTGGTAACTAAAAGCTCCATTACAGCTATATCGCTTAAGAGAAAATGAGCACTGAGTAAAATTATTTTCCCCCCACTTCCTGTCTCTTAAGATGCTTCCACATATTTCTAGCTTCACTGAATAAAAATTGAGGCTCTGGTCTTTATTGACCAGTTGCCATGGTGAATCCTGGCATTTTTGTTGGCTCTTCTTTATTACCCACAAACGTGCTCATAAATCAATGTGAACATACTCAGAGTTAACTCTGATCCCTGTTCTGGAGTTTCCGATCGCAGAGTTTATAAACTCGGAGTTCAGGGTTACGCACACAGTTTGTTAAATCTGCTTCCTGGAACAGGCCGTGGAAAGAAAGTGAACTGATAAATTTATCTAGCTGTGGTTAAGGTTCTTTGAAGACCATCCTGCTGTGAACGTATCTAGTCTTTGTAAAGAAAAAAACAAAACAAATGTACTTAGTAAAATGTCAGGCCTTTCCCATTTCACTCATTACCTGTCTCTGGCCCAGAGAGGGCAAACCTGGTGATGTCACTATAGGAACCCAAATGCCAAAGCAATTTCTTCAGACAGCTCATGGGTCACTGTCCACCTTCAAGACTTTAATTAATCTGGGTTGTGTCTAGTGTTAAAAGCTTGATAAATGTCCTGATCTCTTGCTCAGTGCAATTGAGTGCTTCAAACCAAGATTTCCATGCTTAGACTGTGAAGAGGCACTGGCAACATGCTGAAGATGACTGTGAAATAAGTGGGTGGCTGTCAGTGGCCATGGCAGTGGAGGTGCATTTGCAGAGTGAGTGACATGCGTGAACCTACTTGAGAGTTGAGGTTGGCCATTTTGGGAATACAGGCAGGATCTTCCTCCCCACCAGGATCTGTGACATTCATCCAGCTGGTAGTGCTGGTAGCGTTAAATGAAAAGTCCGTAAATGGACAAGGGACGTTGAACTTCTTGTAGATGACCTGTTCATAGCAGAGGAGAAAAGTGTCAGGCAGAAACGAAGGCTTTGGGACGCAGTTAATATATAAACAGGTAGAAAATATGTCACTGAAACCCCCAGAGAGAAAACCAGAGCGAGTGAGAGAGAGAGTAAAGAGTGGATTATAGCTCACGCAGCCAAAACTAGGTCAGAGAAACACAGAGAACACAGCCTGGAACAGCCGCATGCAGACATTAGTCCACAGCAATGAGTAGGGACAGTAGGGAATACTAAATAGGTGGTGGGAGGCTCCCAGCACATCTGACTATGCTGTCACCCAACAGACAATAATAAAGATGTGACGTGTCGTTTACATGTGTGCGTTGCTAAAATCAGAGGACTTACAGCAATGAGGAAGAACACCATGCAGCTCAGTGAAAAGCCACTGGTGTATCCCAGATATCCTGTAACACAAATGATTCATTAGCCTTTCATGTCGTCATGAAATATAAGAAACATCTAAGGTATCACTAATAACTAATCACATGTGAGGTAAAGCAGCACAACACACAGCATAAACTGACTTAATATGCTCAGAGCTCATTAGTGGAGTCAGACTGCTGCACCGACTGGCTCTGTTGTTCCAGTCGGTGACTCGACAGGACACGGACTTCTTACAAGAGGTCAGAAAATATGCACCCTCTTGTCATTTCCAACCTAGACATCCTTTTTCTTCCTTTCCTTTATTTTATTTTGTGCTGCTTTATCATGCACGACATCCGACTGTCTTTCTGAAATGCAATGTGTGCCACAAGAGTTGTAGTTTAGAAAATGAATGAACTCTTCTCTTTATTGTACCTGCAAACTTCTACAAAGAAGAGGAATACGGGATGTGACAAAGAAGGAGGTGTGTCATTGTTCTCTTTCACGTTTTACTTTTTAAATGTTGAAGCTGTTTCGTAGCGTTTCTTTCAGATTTTGCTTCTTTTTTCCCCACTGAACCTGGATCCTATCTGCTATTTGCTAACCTGCTTCATTTAGCCTATGGATGTAGCTTTAGTTATTTAACTTATCTTTACCTTCTCATATCAAAGATCTGTAGTTTTGGGACCTTGGTTCTAGTGTCTTACATTTGAGTTTTGTCCTCTTTGCTAAAAAAGGGAAAAAAAACAAAAAAACATCTCACTTGGCCCTGAAATACCTTCTTGCTGCCAGTAAAACTATTAATAAAGCATGGGCATCATCCAGAGAGAGAATTCACTGTCCTAAAATCAAAACAAAAACATGTATAAAAGGGCCTTAAAATATTTGATTAAAAAAATACTATAAGATATGAGATCAGTTAATCAAACGAGTTAGAGGAAATTCTTATTTAGGCAATATGCTTGGTTCAGTGTTTAAGCATTGACAGTGGACATAAATCTACTCAAAGCATCGTTGATTGCTAAGTATTTTAAATCTTAGGAGCCAAATTTTTTGTAATATCTAAGGTTGGTTTGACTAAGACAGTTTAGACCAGAGTGTAGGTTTAGGCCAGACTAGACCATTTCACAAAAACATATACTGAATCATTTTAAGTCAAACAAACTTGGCTTAAATGAGTTAGTCTATGTTACCCCTGGGTTATAATAACACTAAAACGCAATGTTAGCATTCTATCAATCAGGGATTCTTCTTCATCACAGCTTTGCTGCCAGCAGCTTCTCTAAAGCAGCATAATTAAAGCCAGCTAGCACTAAGCTCTAGGCTTT
Organism: Aulonocara stuartgranti; assembly: GCF_965226115.1. Lineage (NCBI taxonomy): Eukaryota > Metazoa > Chordata > Actinopteri > Cichliformes > Cichlidae > Aulonocara > Aulonocara stuartgranti. Next base: position 21,414,971 of record NC_138943.1, on the reverse strand, counting down.
AAGCTTTTCCTGGGGTCCTCCTTCTGTTTGAAACATTTTCTGAGGGAAAACAGCTGAGCTAACAGGATGCCGAGAGAAGAACTGCATTCATATTTCTAATATACTGCCTTGCTTGACCTTGTATGAGCCACAGTTTAGCATGAGCAGCAAAAAATAACCTCCTACTTAATCCAGTTCCAAAAAAAAGTCATGACATTTCACACTCACCTAGCTGTTTCATGAGAGCTAGTGGTAATATTATTGCAATAGATACGATGATCACAAGGTAGTTTCCATTCAGGTACCATTCACTGCAGAGAGGCAGAAACACAAGACAGAAACAGCTAAATGTCAAAACGATGCATAAGAAAAAAAATGTGTGAACACCTTACACAGTACGCTAAAAAAAAAGGATTATTCTTTATCGCCACAAATATGCCAAGCAGTTTAATTCACATCTGAAAAGAAAGGAGCATACACAAAATCCAGCTGGCTTGAAGTCAAACATTTAGAGGTGAAAATATAAGCCTCTTTGCTGCCCGTAGCACACGACACAAAAAGCTGTGGCTGTAACAAGGAAGCAGAGGTCACGTTCCTCGATATTTTTATGAGAGGGTTTTTAGGGGCTCTTGCATGGCATGACATGACAGGACATAAAAAGTTTAACTTTAATGTCTCTAATTAAATGGATTTCCAGACCTGTCAGCTGTTATTATTCTGCAAATTAAGATAAGAGTCACATTTAACAAAGACTACACTCAGTAACATTAATCCCAAAGTTCTTTTGAATAACATGGACACTGACACAAACATGGATGTTGTCATAAAGGAGGTTCTTCTATATTAGTATATTATGAGTTTAGATAATATACTGTATACACTTTTTTTGTATTTAATCTGACTATCATTGCATATCATATCAGTGTTATATGGAACACAGGGAACGACTACATATTGTGCAAAGCAGGAAAAACAGAATCTTGGCTACAAAGAAGAGATTTATATGTGGAGTTGAGCAAAACATACAAAAAACAGACTCCTCTGACAAAACGGGCCACACGTTACAGTCACATGAAGAGCAACGTCTAGGAAGAAACCTGTGAGTTATTTTTAGCAGGACACAGTATGGGGTGATTCATTTCCAGCCTTCTGTCAGGTGAGAGATGCAACATCTGTTGAAGGATACACACCCACGGTCACGTATCTTAGAAAAGAACAGGCTCATCTATCCCTCGTCTATCCTCATCTTACCCTGCCCTACAGCCATCTGGCCTGTGGGACACAATCTCTCACTGAAACACACACATGCACACACACACACACACACACACACACAATTCCTTAAAAAAGACAGATGTAGAATCGCAATTTACCTCCATAAGAACATATAGATACAGCCCTCTGGACACTGAGGCACCAGCAACCTGATCATAAGCGGAGCGATCAAACATGTAATCAAACACGCTGACACAGTCTCCAGTGTTCATTAATTGTGTATGTCAGATAGCAACATAAGACACCCAAACACAAAAGGACACGGACACGTTTACATATGCAGAGGGTGGTCAAAATATATGCAACCCCGTGCACACGAGACAAAGGAAATGATCTATGTTAAAGTTAATATTTTAAATGTTTGTTGAGGTTGTGTGCAGCACAAGCAGGATTTAACAAAACCATTTGACAGAGAACACCAAAATTTATATTTAAATTAAATCCACAGTTTAGTATATGGTTGTGTTTGTTAGGAGATGTGATGCTCCCCTATTATTTTCGCCGCCCCCTCTACAGTCCAGCAACATAAACGCGCACCCACTGACAGGATGAAATGCCACTGGGACAATCTAGCCTGTCATTTCAAATAAACAGTGATTGTTGACCGTGACCCACAGCACCGAGACTGCTACACAGAGAAAACAGAGCTGAGACCAGAAAACAACGTGGACGCTGCGTCACAGTACATTACTTCTACTGGGACTGCATATAGTGTGACACATCAATCTAAACTTTTACGAGCAAATGTAGCAGTGAGCCTTCTTTCCCCACTCTAAAGGTAAAAGCCAACAATGTGCATGCACTATTTTTGTGGCAAGCTTTATAATTTGGAGGAAACAGTCCCTCCACTTTAAAGTTTTCCATAAGCCTCTTTGTCTGAAGGCTGAGTAACTTGCAACCTGTACACTCTCATTTCTCCCCCCTTCTTCAACCCCTTCTCTCAAAAACAAAAAGGTAGGTGAGGAGAAGCTCTAATTGGGGTAAAGGCTGACAGGGCAGGATCACACTTGAAATCCCATCTAAGAAAGGGAGTGTTGTTTGTCCCTGAGACCACCTGCACTAACCAGTGATATCCCATGGTTTACATTTTCAGCTGTGGAGTCTAGCGGTGTTTTGATGTCAGTGCTCTCGTTGGTCGCGGTGCTCTCCTCCTCCGTGGTGACCCTGACAGCTGTTCTCACGCCAGCTGCTCAGCGCATCCAGAGCAGCACCAGGCCCGACAACTGCCGCAGCTTGGCAGGACTCCTCTGTAGATGCTGAAATCTTTGCTGACGCAGAATGACTGCATGAGGTCCCATTGAGAAGAGTACACTACGTTTTGTAGTGTGAGGAGGTTTGTGGATGTCAGCAAATGTCATACTGACCCAGATTTAAGTGCATTATCATACTTTTGCAAAACATTGAAATGTAGCATTTATAATTTGAGCAACAAGACCAAAATATAGTTTTTACATTTTACAAGAACAGATTTTTGACATACAGTACTGTGGAAAAGTGCTGAGCAACCCCTAACTTTTTTATATTTTGCTGGGAAAATTCAGGAACAGTTCTTCATTCTTCTTGGAAGACATTCAAAGCTCTTCTTTGGATGTTAGTTGCATTTTGTTTGATTCTCTATCAAGATGATCTCACACTGCTTCAATAATGTCAAGGTGTAGGGGAGGCCTATCAGTGATGGATTGTGTTCCACTGTGTTTTTACACCCGCATATGCTTTTATTGCAGTGGCAGTGTGTTTGGGATCAGCCAGTCAGCCGCTTTCCAGATGGTGTTGCATGGTGGATCAAAATCTGACTTCCACATTCCATCAATTTCATGAAATCCCCAATACAACTGGCTGAAATGCAGCCCCAAACCATGACACAGCCGCCACCATGTTTTACAGATGGCTGAAGACAGTCACTGTTACACTACTCTCCTTCCCCTCTACATACTGACAATAAATTCAACAAAAATGTCAAAATGTCAGATACTCTCCATCTGCTGTTTGCTAATAGTTTATCATCAGCCACTTCTTTTGTCCTGCACTTGACAATTTTCCTTAATTTTTTTAAGGACATGCTGCACATCATGTCGAGATGTAGCTCTCTGTGAATCATCTTGTTGATGCAAAAATACTATTTTATGCCTTCCTCTGTTATCTCTCGTATTGTTGTAGATTTGGATAAAGAAATGGGTGGAAATGACATGTTTTTGTAAAAGCATGCTAGTAAAAAGGGCCAAAAGATACAATTTAAAATAGTTTCTTTGCAAAGTTTTCTGTTATGTGTAGATGCATAACTCAGTGAGGGCCTTTTTCACTGTTGAATGAGTCAAAGAACAGTGTTAGATGGTTTAATATGAGCACCAAATAAGCAACATTCATCTGAAGATGGTCAATGAGCAAAAATGCAGCCAGTGTCTAAAGAAAAATATTGAATGACCTTCAGAAAGCCTGTAGAACTATCGCTCAAGAACACCTTAAAAACTGCAATGAAAACTTTTGAAGAGTACTATATAGAGTAGTATTTGCATTCTGCGCCTTCTGTTCTCCCTGGATCTGATATCAAACGTTGCAAAAGTGTGCAAACAAATATTTGTACTATTTTATATTTTGTGTGCATTAGCAACTCACCCTGCAGGTTTGTCCACTTTTAGAAAAGCCTGGATGACCAAAGGCATCTCATATTTGACTATGTAAAGGTAACTGGACATGGCTGTGGACAAGACATATAAGCACATATGTTAGTACAAACATATTGCAGCAGATAATAATATCAATAATAATATAAATATCCCTGAAAATAAAATAATAGAAAAGACAGTGTGGCAGTGTGGGGAAGATGACAGTGTGTGTGACCTCACCCCCAATGTTCTGCAGCGTGATGGCGATACCTGCCGCCATCTTCCCCGGGGTGCCAAACGCCCTGTATCCAAGCTGCTCATATGCACGTATGCCTGAGGGATAAAGGCCGCGAGATAAAAGAACATTATTTATGGATTAAATCCAGGTCATAGAGTAGAGAGGATTCACACACTGTAATCATTCAATACTGCAATCAATTTATGTATGCTAATGAGAAAATCCACATCGTTTAGCTCCACACGTACCTACAATGCCAGACGACTTCAGCAGTAAATGGATGGAATATGATGAAAGCACTGCTACCACTGTTAGCAGTAACCTGAAACAAAAGGACAACATCAGATGAACATTACTGCCACTTCTCCCACCAACTTTCACGACTAATCAACAACCCTAAAAAAAAAAAGTGGTTTTATATGTAACACTTTTACACCGCACATTATGCCAGAGGTTATTTATACAGCTGCACAATAAGCTTTCATTATCTATAGTTGCGTAGGAAAACTGGTGTCCCCGTGGCTTCGATTTATACCAGATTGTTACTCCAGCTGAACCAAGGAGGTTACCCTGTGTGCCCCTCTGGCCTCATAACTAACGGCTCACACACCAGATGGGCTGTTTAAAAAAACATTTTCAGTCCTAAGATTGACAGACAATAAGAACGAGCAAAATCCTTTGTAAACAGTAATCACCCTTCTCTTTATTCCACAGTGGGAAATAACCTACTTCAGCCACAACATGTCATTCTCTCCATTTTCAAGAACTGAGTTATTTCCTTAGAGGATCTTTTGTTTTGCAATTTTTCTTCTTCTCTTTTCTCTTTTCTATTCGATAATTCGATTCATATAATTGGACACAGGAACAGGCTAATTGTATTCGCCTTCAAAAACAGATTTCACTGTTGTGCTCATTAAAAATATATTTTATTTTGAGTTTCTGTTTTTTTCAAGCCACCATTGTTCAAACAGAGACCGCTCCAGATGCCTGACCATCTGCAGTGGTCTCTGTTTAGAAATCAGAGCTGATATTAGCAAAGATTTGAAAAATAAATGTTCTTAGTGTATAAATATACATGCACAGAGTAACCACAAAGACATGGTCTACTTGTGTTGTATTTATAGATGGATATGTGTATTTATATAGATGACTTGTCAGTACTTTAATGTAATATTCTAACATTTTACTGGGATTTTTTAAAAAGAGAAGTTTAGAGAAATATCACAATTCTAAGAATTTCGTTTACGTTTCACATGTGATATACTGACTTTCCCAGACCCCGTCCACTTCATTTCAACTATTTTTCTCCTTTTTCTTTTGCTGTTACTGTTGGCAACATTATTAATGTTCTTTCTCACACGCCCTCCTCTCTCCATTTCCCTCGCTTTAGAAAGGCCAGGCAGCCGGTCTTTCACCTCTCCTTCAACTCTTGGCCACTTTACAGTTTTTTTTGTTTGTTTGGGGTTTTTTTCCAACTATGTGAAAGAATGCTGGGCTGACTTGAGGGCAAGGATTTAGTCAAGTGGCAGTGGGAGGACAGATCTGCTGACAGTCAGACAGACTGACACACTTGGGTCACTGTAGTTCTGTTCTCAGCTTTCCACCCCACTGCATTCCTGCCCAGACCAGTGACACTGACCCACTTAAGCACCCACAAGCAAAAATCGGGGTGGTATAAAACATCTGGAGATATAACTAAACCTTAAATCACCTTACATCTGGTCAGCATTCACCATAAATATTTACAGATAGTAGACAAATACAAGGTATACACTCACTGGACACTTCATTAGGTACACCTATTCAACTGCACTCTAACACAAATTTTTAATCTCACAATCACACTGTAGCAACTTAATGCGTTTAGGCATACAGAAAATGGTAAAGACGACCCGCTGAAGTTTAAATCGGGTGTGGAACGTGACTTTGAACTGTATTTCATGAAGTATTCAGTGAGCGTAAACATCTAAACATCATGCATGCATATTGTTCAGCCATCCCTACAGTTTGCCAACTAAAATACATGTAACTATTGAGTTACACACAGTCAATAACGACTTACAGTATGTGGGTTGTTGCCCTGCAGGCCTACATATTAACATATGCAATTTAGCTTATAGTAGTTCATTCATTTATATTATTATGTTGTTGTCTTTTTTCCACTTATTTGAGCAAACACTAGTATTGTGTTCAGAATGACACAGTTCACTGTATGATAGTGTGACAAAAAAAAAAAACGGGTTTAGCGGTTCGCTGACTCCACCATCCTGCATGTCAAAGAATCCTTGGGTGAAAGCTGTAGGATAAGGAAAACAGCACTTGTGTACACGAAGCTCATAGTGATAAAGTGTTTTGAGTGCTCAAATTGAGTAACAAAAGCACTATATAAGTACCAGTGCATTTAATAAAAGATTATATGGGACTTCTGAAGCAATCGACAGCCTGAAGCCCTATCTAGAGCACAGAAACATTTCCAGCATTTCTTGCCAAATGGTGTCTCTGATCCTGACTTTGTTTCTCAGTTGCTGGTCTATTGTTTGGTACAAGATCATACAGATATGGACAAAAAGACAAAAAGGAAGAGGCTTTCATCTATAACAGGATGGATAAATAGACACTACTTGTTTCATTTGGTCACGTACTATAAACTCGCACATGCTTATTTGCTATGAGTTAGTTTCAGCTGTTGGTTACTGTCAAGCAAAATTCTATTGCATTCACACAACAAAGTTCAAAATAAGGAGCTTTCTATACGCACACATAATTGCCTTGGAAATAACATCACAAATACAAAAGGTTTGGATGCTGTAAAAATGCACCTATCCACTTGAAAACAGTTCAAAGGCAACATATTAATGGTATGTCGACTATTTTTAAAAGTGATTTCTTCCTTAAAACACATGCTCGTTGGTTATGGACTACTTTGTCATATTCTTCATTTTCTATTGTAGCAACAGTTTTTTATAGGGTTACTGATTTGGATTGCAAGCTTTCAGCACAGATGCATGGTGTTGCTATATGTGCAGTATAACTACATTTTGTGTGCATTGCAGCTTGGCAATGTCTTGCTGAAATAAGCGAGGCCTCAGATTTCAATTTTTAAATGAAACAATGTTAAATGATCACTGGTTGGCTGTACGGCACAAACTAATGAAACAGTTTGGATCAAGACAGATTTACATTTAGAAACAAGGATGTAGTATCCTTGAATGGCATTTAAAGATCGATCATCAAGCTACAAGCACACCAAAGACACAGCGCTACTATACATTTTATTACTTGACGTTTCACTTTAACTGAAGGACAGTTCAATAAACTGTGGCTGTCAGAAATCTCTAAGAAATTGAGTGCTATGCGTCTTAGAACAGTGCCCTTTAATCATTCAAAGAAAGATGTGTAGGTTCAGCACCAGCCACCTTACAGTCTCTCACCATCACTCAGGGATGACAAGAAGACAAGAAGATGAGTGAAAGTGCTGATTCCACCCATGGGATTATCCTCTAGAAACACAAACCTCATTATTTTTCAGAACTGTGCAATAAAACAGATTAATCTTCAAACTATAAGCTTTGTGAACATGCACATTAAGACCCCACAAATCACGCAAAGCTTTGACAGCTCATCAGTCCAGTATAGAATCAACACGTTAGCTTTAATATTGTTGTTTTAGAAAAGAAATAGGAGCTATATTGCACCCCAGATTATTACTATGTCTTACTATAAATCACGTCATTATGAAACTGATGCTAAGATAGGATACATGGTTACATTAGACCTGTCTATAAAGGAATGGGATTCAGATAGGGCGGTGTCATGTCTTTTTTTTTTATAATTGTTCACCTTCATCCAACTCACGTTAGTTCTGCTTCCGCTCTTTGTCCTATGTCCCGACAGTCTACAGCCACACCCGTGTATCACACCCTCAGTATATATACTCCCCTGCGTCCCCCCGTTCCTTTGAGAGACGGTCTTGTGGTTTCCCTTCAACATTTTCTACTCTGTTCTCCTTGAGTTCTTTTGTTTGGAGTTGAGATTTTGCTCGAGTATTTTTGCTAGCGTCTTTGTGTTTCCAGTGAGCTTTATAGATGAATGATGTTTTTGTTGTTTTTGGATTTTTGCCTTGGTGCATTTGTTTGCTTGTCTGAACCTGTATGACCCTCTCTTTGCATTAAAGATTGGGACTTTGGGCTTTAACATGTGATTGTTGCAGCTACCATGACAGAAAGATATAAAAAATATGCTGGGTGATGCCAGGAGATGACACAACAACAAAATCTAAAGCAATTTAGTATTTAGTTTGCAAGATTTTAAGGATAATTCTGATCGTCTGTGAAGGTTCTCAGTCATTCAGATCATCGTGGTCTAAGGAGCTTGGAAAGAAAAGCGTCTGGACTCTGAGACGTTTCACCTCTCATCCGAGAAGCTTCTTCAGTTCTAGGATCAAATGGTGGAGAGTGCCAGATTTAAGCCCTATGGGAGTGTCCCCCCAGGAGGGACAATGGACCCCTTAATGATCCTCTACCTAATCACACAAGACAAAGTATGAAGACAGGTGTAAGTCACAATCAGCCAAAGTTTTGGGTGAGCCCATTGTGAAACCTAACCCCACCCTATCATGTGATTTCCTGAGGTCAGATGGCCCATGATCATTCTGATCACCTTCTGTCTTTTCAACAAATACCATAACCAACAATAAATAAATAAATGGCCCAATCAAGCATAGAGAGCATGGGAACTCTGTCAATGAAAGGTCAAAAGACCTCCAGTGCATGTAATTGGACAGAAAATAACAACTGCAGTGGACTGTGACGTCATTAATCTGACAGACTGCACTGCTATTATAAATGTTAAGCTGTTCTCACACACAGCACCCACATGCACTGTCTGAAGGTAGAATAACAACCGCACAGAAAAAAAGTGGTAATTTTTTGCATCTGTTACTGCAAATGTACTTGTTTACAGCACATGTAAATGAGTTCCAGTACGATCTGTCTGAGTCATTATTTATCAAACAAATGTGACCGGTGTTGCCAGTTTCTGTGTCATAATGAAGTTCTGCTGCTGGGTTAATACAAAACAATTATATTTTTCAATTAGGTGCTATTTATGAGTGATGCCGATCTCGACCTGGAATGACCTTAGAGGGAGGGAATGAATCAGGCGTGTCAGTGATGTAGTGCGGTTAACGTGCAATCAAGGAAGTAACATGTTCCTCACATCGGACGTTTATGAACAACTTACAAAAACAGGACGACGCCCGCGTTGGCCATGGCATACGCAAGTCCTAGGATTCCACTACCCATGATTGCATTGCCCAAGTTGAAGACAGACATCCCGAATGAGGTTTTTCCTTCAAACTGCAACCGACAAGAGACAGAGGGCCAGAGTAAGCGTGTTATAACTTCAAGCACTTGCAGGCTTTGCCTATAATTCTAATAAAGCCGTTTGAACTTACATCTGTAAAGCGTGTAGTCTTCTTCTCCTCCACGCCTGATAAGAACTCCTGGCTCTCTGGTAGATTGGTGTCTGCATTTTCAGTCCTGTTAGGACTAACAATCACAAAAACTGTCAGAGGAGGACAAAGGAGCCGCACTAAGAGCAAAAACACTCAAATTAACAGCCTTACTGTGTTTCTGCCTTAATTTTCACAAAGAGAAAACAGGTGAGACAGATGCCACACACTTACTGTGAAACATTTTTTGCTCCTTTATTGCATCATACGTACCTAGCATTCTGGGCACTATTGGCTACAGTTTCCCTACAAGCAGCGTAGGGAGCGGTCATCCATCACCCAACGAGAGCACAAAGTGGAAAAACAACACCCAGAGTCATAATTTAATAAGAGCAATAACACTACAGTGAAAGGATTGTCTATAAATGATCGCCTGTGTCCTGGAGAGAGACGCTTTAATTATCCCATCTATTACATGGGCACAGGATACAACAAGTATTGCTAGACAGCCAGTGACATGATAATTAGGCACTGAGCTCACTCCATTATCCAGCACAAATTCCGGTACAGTAACTGAGAAGGCGATATGAGAATATTTTACTTAAAGGCACTTCAAAAGACATGTAATATGCATGCATTATTTGCTGTTACATGGGTTGTGCCTTCAGTTATGAGAGTCACTCTAATGACTAGGCCACAGCTAAGCCACAGGCAGCAGGTTAGAATAATCGGTCTAACTGGAAAGAACAAACTTATCTACTGCACTGTATCTGTCTTCAATGTGTTGTGAGTATAGTGATTGAAATACAAAATTCCACCCATATACAGTATTTTGTCTTTGGACTGCCACAGGTAAAGACTTCAAGTCAGAGCAGCCACTGAAGAAATCAACTTACTTCATTTAAGGTAAAGAATCCAGTTTGGCATTTTCCTTGACCTCTGGCATTATCTTGCTATGAGAATTTGTTCTGTTTTATTAGAGGCACTTTTGAGACCCAAGACTGAATAATTTTTTTTAAAACCTTTAAATTGTTTTAGTGATTTATTGAAACAACACCAACCTTTGACTACTAAAAAGTAAGTAATAGATCATATTTATGGACCTGTATTTTCCAAAGGCAACATGAGCAAAATAAAAGAAATCCAAATTTACTCCAAACATTGTTTTACCTTTTGTTTTTAAATGACTACTTCAGTGATAGTAGCTTCCAGATTACCTCAAACACTGATATTATTTAGAATTTGCTTGTTAAATGTAAAAACACATGACATTTTACCTTTGCAAAAAAAAAGAAAAGTGCATATCAACAACATAATTAAGTGGAAAAAACTGGTTAAGCATTGTTGTATATCGTTGTGCATTACTGACACAAGTATACACTGTAATAATCTATAGTATACTCACTTTTCACCGTCCTCTGCAAGTGGTGTTTTGGCTGATGCTGAGATTTCCTCCCCAGGCTCGTGGCCTTTCCCATTAGGAATGGCACTCGCCTCAGCTGGAGTGTTCTCCACAGTCTCTGCTGGTTTATCCTCACTCATATCTGCTACAGTAGCTAATAATTTGTCCCTTGAAATTATGTGACCTTTTTTACTTCTTGCGAGAAAGTGAAGCTCTTATTTTCCTCGGTGGATCTGTAAGAGAAAAAAATAGGAGTTTAAGATGACCATTTTGCAATGAAACATCATCCATATTATGGCAGTTCTCTGGCATGTAATAACAACAAGACAATGAAAAGAATCACAGAATCACTGAGGTCATTCAAAGGTGTCTGTATCTTCAAACACCACACTCATGATTTTATCCACTGCTAAGAAGAGGATGGCAAAGACAACTCAGACGATTCAGAAAAAGAATGCGAAAAATTTCAGTGAATTCAATTAAAATTTTCTTTTTTTTAAATGAACTTTTTATTAAACCACACACTGGAAATGGAAGTAAATCAAGATCAACATGACTGTAAAACTAGCCAACATTTCCTCCTGTAATCAAAAGCAAAAATAAGCTCCCACTAAAATAGATGTTTTGGCAAGTGCCATGAATAATTAACACATCAGCTGACAGGTCTACACTGAGCATACACATCTTTGAGTTAGCTGTGACACACTGGGCTTTGCATCAGGACTCTATTTCCTGGGTATCCTGTAGTGTTTTGTTGTCTTAGCTGACCAGCTGACATGAGAGGCCCAGAAAAGCCCCAGTGACATGTATCTCCTGGTCGCTGTTGTCTAAAGCCCCCTATCTGGCTTGCCCTGAATGTTCTCCTTTGGTCTGCTGCATAAACAGCGGTGGAAGCTATGACACTGGGGGGCCACAAAGGAGGAACACACAAATGTTTAAATCCCCAGCACTGGGATAAAAAGAGCAGAACCAGCCAAGACCAGCTACAAACCAGTTCTACCCGTCTTTGTGCCTTCATTTTTCTGCTTGTCACTTTTCTCTTGGTTTCCCCTTTTATTGAAGAGGGTTCAGCATTGCCACAATGCTCAGGGTTTTCTGTACTACCATTCCTGGCAACCACTCAGCTCTCCTTCTTCTCTCAGGCTTCTTCCGTTTCACAGCCCGCTCTTTTAAATGTACCAGCTCTTTTTTTCACAAATGTTTCACCGCATCAAATACAGTGTGCGTTGAATAAACTCCTCACCTAGCAGTCCTCTGAACCTGTCCTACCAACCACATTGCTGTGAGCTCCACTGCACAGCCAGGCCTCTTGGTATCTCTGGCTAAAGCCAGGCAACGTGGTTGGGCAGCAAAGCACAGTGCACAATGGCACATGTTGTGTGGTTTCCTGGGAACGACTTGGAGAACAGTGGCACTATTGTGCCAGGCATCATTATACTCCCGGGGCCCCCTTGGCTGTAGTTCGCCAGGCCACTCGAGAGGCTGAAAAGGTATTTTACTGGCCTCTAATTGAAAAGATGCCACCTTGAATTCAGTAAATGCCAATATCCTGTATCCATGCACAGTTGTAGCAGAGATGCTGACGGCAGCAATGGCAGAGGCAGGGCCACTCTCATGGGACAAATCACTGCACAGAACCACAGTGCCACTCAAACAGTCTACAAATCACGAAACAGTTCAGGGAAGCCATTCAAAGACAATACGCGATGGGCTGTCCAGCTACAAGGGTTTCTCCTAAATGACCTTGTGCAGCAGAGCTTGAAACAGTAGTCCTGATTGGCATGAGTTGTATCTTCGGCAATCATTATGTTCAGCAAAGGAAACACAAGACATTCTTGAAGGCAATTGAGTGAGAAGCAATAAACTGTCATGGACAGCATACGATGTGTATCCCTTACATGGTCATTAGTGAGCATGGATGTTGATAGGATTTGAAAATAGGATGTGAAAAAGCCTACCTAGCCTTTCAGTAGCAAGCGACTGCTTTATTATCTCTGAGTCTGAACATAGTACAGACATCAAGCAGTAAAAGAAAAATCCTTGCACATGACTCAGGTGGCCTATATCATTTTTTTCCATTACTAACATGCATGTATGCATGTATTGTTCTTAGGTTTATGACCACACAAGCGCAAATGACTATAGACAAGAAACGATGGAGTTGCAGCCCAACAGCTTGAAACCCAGTAGCCACAGAACCATTGTGATATTAAACAGTGGCAGGCTTGTGTCTACAAACTGGGATTTTCTGTAGTCTCTAGACACTATGTCATGCTAGCATGTAATATCTGTTTAGGCTGATTTCAGATCCAAGGGTTTGAAGAATTTTCAAGGTTGTTTATTTGGGGTTAAATGCCAAAGGTGGCAGCTAAAATACTACAGTACTAAAGTACTACAGTACTTAAGTAGAATTTTTGGATATCTGTCCATTACTTGAATATTTATTTTTGTTGCATGCTTAAATTTTACTCCCTACATTTTCACACAATTATCTGTACTTTGCACTACTTACATCTTTGTAACAGGCTCATTACTTTAGGTTTAACACGCTTGAGACTTATTGATTACTTTGTGCTACTGCCCAAGTTTCCACCTAAATTGGGGAAATAATACTATTAGTATGTCCATGATCGATGCTTATCACATATGACTGATGTAAATGATGTGGAAACAAAAGTTGCAAAACAACCGCACCATTTGCACCATATTATACTAGACTACAAGGAGTCACATCTTTTAAATGCCAGGTAACTTCAAATGCAACATTTCAAACAACTCAACAAACATCAGAAAACACTCAACATGTTTCTGTGCAGTTTGTCACACAAGGTGTCTGCTGCGGTTATTTTAGGCCACCTGTGGGCTGTGTGATGGTTTTATAGCTGACCTTGTGTTGTTCTTTCCATGCTGGCTGTGTTTACTTTTAGGCAACTGAGGGTGGAGCTGAACTGGTTAGAGATCGAACAAACCTGAGCAGGCTGGGCTCAGGAGGCTTTAAAGCATTTAAAGCTGTTTTCCATTCACAAACTCAGGTGATTTAAATGTACTGACTAATATATATGGCTGATACACGGCTTATCTGATTTACTTAATAAAAATCTTCAGCATCACTTTCTGTCTGTGGTCTCCTTTGTTTGTCACACCCAGAACTGGGCTCTGGGTTCAAATCCTATACCACCATAGAAAACCAGGGATATCTTTACTAAACTTTAAATTAAGCAAAAAATTGTAGACAGAAATTTTTTTTATTTAACTAAACAACAGAAGGCCCATGTAGGAAGACTAGAATTTCCACATTGCTTTCCAAAAATCCTTAATCCTATGCAAGACTTAATGCCACATTGTGATGCTCTTGGTGGGAGTAAATGAGTCTTTCCACAGCAACTGCAGAGGCTATGTTGATTCAAGCCCTCATCTAAAGCATCACCTCCGTTTGCCAACACACAGTGAGTGTGTCTGCCTCCATTCGCTGGCTCTGACGTAAGCAATTTTGCAGCGAGACGTCATCCCAGGAGGAGGGAAGCAGAGCCAGACAGTTTCTGTTGATTGTTATTCCCGAGTGATACCTGAATCAAATAACACTGATTCACCCTAAAGTATCGCTGTGCTTGTGTGAATTTGTGTTTGCAGTCAATTTAGTGTATACTGTAATTAAATGTGTGGTTCTCTATGCGTCTTGGTGGGTGGTGGGGGTGTTTATGTAATGAGTAATCTCAAACTGTAATACTGCTGCTGCTGCCACTGCTTGATGACATTCTAACAGGCCCGGGGGCCATATGAGCCTTCTTAATTGAGTCCCCAGTGTAATTTTCGAGGCTCTTAATCTGTTGAAATGTGTCTGACATTCAATGACTGTTTTTTACACCCAGGTCCAGTAAAGCAGACCTAAGATGTTTTAAATACTATAAGAAAGCAGGATGTGAATTATCATATCTATTTTGCTCATATAAAAGCTGACAAAGTGACTGTGCTGTGCAAGTCTGAGTCAATCATCATTTCTTTGTATTTTGTTGGGAAAATGGGAAATAGTTACAGAGATTTGTTAAAAGATCTACAAGCACATATGGGGTTTGAGGCAAAACAGAGTTTGTAAAATTCTAACAAACTGTAAAGACAATATTTGGTAAGACCATCTTTGTTTTTCAACACATTCTGAACTCTCTTAGGAAAGCTTTCGTGGAATTACTTTCTTCAGAAACAGCTCTCCATGCTCCCTGAAGGACATTCAAAGCTTTCCTTTGGATGTTGGCAGCGTTTTGTTCTTTTCTCTGTCAATATGATCCCACTCTGCTTCAATAATGTTGAGGTCTGTGTTCTGGGGAGCCCAGTCTACGACTGATAGTGCTCCACTGTGTGTTTCTCTATGGTATGCTCATCCTGCATGCTGAAAATTGCCAATCAGACACTTTCCAGATGATGTTGTATGGTGGATCAAAATCTGATGATAATTTTCTGAGTTTTATTCCTTGACACAATCTCAAACACCACTGGCTGAAATGCATCCCCAAACTATGACAAATTTTCCTATTTGCTGACTTTAATGTATCACTAAAAATGTTAAACAAAAGGAAAATTAAAGTGTGCTTGATTACTCATTAAATGCTCTTGACTATTTTGTAATATTTTGTGTCCTGGAAAAATGACAGGCAGCAAATATCTCATCCTGTTCTGTCCATGAATGTAAAAAGATTTCCTGGAGCTTAAGAGATTACACATGCCCATAACTTAACCGATGAGCTGCTAATAAGTCTATCAGCTAACAGTTTACTTTAAAACAATGAGTTCAGACTTGGCACCTCTGAAAGTCAGGATGATAAAAATGATCAGATTAGGGTCCATCTCTTTAAAGCAGGAAATGAGGATCAAACGGCTCAGGTCACTCCTGTATAAAAATAGCTGCTGACGAGGGAATAGCCTGACTGTAACCTCACATCATGTCACACATAAAGCTGTGTTTAAGTCCTCTGAATGTGCCACTGCACACAGCAGCTGCCTCAAATCAGCAGAAAATGCTTAACTAAAGCATCCAACAACCATCTGTTGGTGTTCTGGTGTTCACATAAAGGTAAAATTTACACAGATACACAACCACAAAGCATATGGAGCTTAATAATGGAAAAATCTCATGCTGTTATTGAATGAAGGAAACCCTCCAAACAGCTACAGGGAGAAAATAAAGCTATTTATGATAGAAAAGCATAAGAGGCCAGTGTAGAATTTACCTTGCACTAAACATGGCTTTTTAAAGTCCAATATCGATGGTCATACGAAATCCTCGGTAGTTCAAATATGAAAGCTACTCAGTCCTATTTACTAGTATTTCATTATTAATATCTAATGAGTTTTAAAAGACATCTGTTTTCTTCCACTTATCCAGTTCCATCCATCCCAGCTGCCAAAGGCTGATCCCCAATCTGTCGCAGACCTAATGCAGAAACAACCACTTGCACCCACAGGCAATTTAGGATTACCCATCAACCTAACATCATGTCTTTGGACAGAGAGAACATACAAAGCCCCCAGGCTGGAATTAAGCCCACTCCCTTCTTGCTGTGAGGCAAGAGTGGAAACCACTGCACTGGCCAGATACAAACAGAGAGAACATTTTCTGCTCTCCAAAGGTAGAGCACTAGCTCCCCTTTTCAGATGCTTTTCGCTTGTGTGGCAATGTCTGATAAACCTTAAAAGATCCCATAATAAAGCATTATGGACTATTTGTTGTACATTTTGATGCCCTAACTGATAAAAATTAAAATAAAGTAAAAACCTTTTTGTCAGTTTGACTGCTTCTGTAGTTTCTGCACTCTGCCTTTGTATGGCAGCAGAGTTTCTATAGTACTTCACTGTAAGCAGAGTAAGCATTGTCTTCGGCACATCGCAGATGAGTTGGCTGGCGTTTCTATGACTGGAGTAGTTTTGCTGCTATTCAATTAACGCTCAAAAAGAATTAAATATTCCCAACACAACATGCACAAGGGTTGAAAATCTTGTGTTAACTGTCTTCAGGCCTCTCATTACCACTGCCCCCATGAATACTGGCATCCTCTGCTTCTGTTTCCTTACAGGTTGTTTTCCTGACCTCTCTCTCTCTGCAGCAGGCCATGAAGCACTACTGTGATTAGCCAGCAGGGCGAATAGGATATTAACTTCTGACTGACAGATTTGTATGTGAGCTTCTGAGATGCTCCTCATATCCAGCGTTCCTATAAGCTGCTGTGAGACACACACGTCAGAGACTATAATACCACACCGGATGTGGTCCTAGATTAGCAGTGCACTTTAATATACACTGAGGTAGAAGGCATTATATCACAGCAAATGTTTCAGAGGGAATCTCTAATCATGATCATTGTGACTGTTTAAAGCAAAAATTTCTCCTTCAAACCACATTTGAAACAGAAGAGTGGACGATGAGTAGGAATGCACTAATTTAATAACACTCACTATTTTAACCAACTGTTACCGATGTTTGGCCGACATATGATGATGTGTGCTAATAAAGTCTGAAAGATGAACTTCTGTCAGTAAAATACTCTGCTTCACATCAAAACATTCCTCAGTAGTAGTAGTAGCATTAGTACGGAGAATCATGTACAATTTGTGAAAAATCTTAGGAAACATCTGTACAGAGTTTTTGAATTTAATAATACCGGTAACTATCCTGAGTATGTATTAGGCTATCTAAGCATGGTGACAGTTGCTCAGAGGTTGTCAGGTTTTATCTTAGTAAAGCTGGCTCTATTGCTCCATACGAGCTAGAATAACACTGGCTTTGGTCAGCAACTTTTAAAATCTTGGACCCACGCCTTGGCTTGATGTATGGGTCTCCCCTGTATTAAAGAAATAGACACTGATCAAGGTTGAGAGTGCCTGACTGAATGAACTGATAAACTACCACATTTTGAGACCTGAAATCAATCTGTATCATTTTACTTCGTCTGCTAAAAACTATTAGTCAGGCAAAGGAAAAGCACTAGCTACACCCTCCCACATAGCAAAATTGGTATGGCCCAGATCTGGTCCACACAATGTGCTTACACATGTTCCACATACCACAAGGAATGACGACCCTTTGGTGGCCCAGATCAGGTTTGCCAGAGGTGGCCCACACGTGGGCCAGCACAAGGCCAGTTGCAGACACACTGGTGGTCCTGTGCTGGCCCATGTGTGGACAACCTCTGGCAAACCTGATCTCGGCCACCAAAGGGCCGTCATTCTTTGCGGTATGTGGGCCATGTGTAAGTTGTGTGCAGCCACGGGCCAGTTGTAGACACACTGCTGGCCCTGTGCTGGCCCAGAACAGTTTCAGCTCTGGCCCCAGATGTCAGCTTAATGAGTACCTTAATCAAGCCATGTAATAACAACATGTTCCGCAACATAATAGTGCAAAATTAACATGACAAAACTCTGTTCAGACAGAGAAACGACTGATTCTTATATAGCGCTTTTCTGCTCTCCCAGATTACTCAAAGCGCTCTACACAACATGCCACATTCACACAGACTTTCTCTACACTGAGTGCTTCCTAACTACATTCATACACATTCACACTCTTGACAAGCAGACTGGAGGAGCCAGGGATCGAACTACTAACCTTCTGATCAGTTGGTGACCTGCTCTACCTCCTGAGCTACAGTCACCCAGTGGTCAACAGCAGTATAACCTCACCAGGTTTTGGATAAAGTGTACACTCACAGACCTGTCAAGCCTGCATTTGAAACGTTGGCTACAATAGCAGTATAGCATTGCAACATGGCACTTGGGTCTTCTAACTAAAATAGGAAAATAGGAACATAAATAGTGCCATCATTGCCAGACCTGGCCCACATCTGCATTTCGTTGCCCTGTACCTGTGCATGTGCAATGACAATAAAGTTGAATTCTATTCTATTCTATCTGGTTGGCATACACCCTGCCATGAAACCAGTCAGTCAGAAGCGCCAGCTTGATGCCGGATCCGGGCCAGACCTGTTTTCTATAGGCCTGGGCCACATAAACCAAACCATAATCGGGCCAGATATGGCATGCCATCACATAAACAGTGTCATCTATGCCAGGCCTGGCCCAGATCTGGATGACATACCACTTACCATGCCAGAAGTCAGCCAGCAGTGCCGGCTTGACACCAGATCCGGGCCAGACCTCTCTGCTATGTGGGCTGCCTCTTTACCTTTTTCAACTGAGAAAACCTGTAATACATGACAGCGGTACAACAGGAACAATTAAAACTATTTCAAAATAACCAAACCTTCGGTTGAAACCTAAAATGGAAATCCTATTACACCATTTAGTACCTTGTGATACGCCAGCATGGGGGCATCAGTGTGGTGACTCAGTGGAAATGAAATTTATTTATAGACTCACCCAACACTTTCTGTCACTTTGCCTCAACTTTAACACTGAACACCCTAATACTGGAAGCGACAGTCAAACAACAACCACACAGAGAAGAGAGCACTGTGAGCTTCAGACCAATGCAAGCAGGACTCTAGATAAAGAAATAATGGCTACAGGGATGGGTTTAAGGCATACTGTATATAAAGATGTCATTTCCTGCCACTTCACAGAAATAAACCCATAATATTTACGCTCTTAGCTTGGTATTGCGGGTGTGCCACGAGTTGGGACTTGGTACCACTTCTCCAGCTTTCATCATAAATGCGCGTGACATCACCAGTGCAAGATGCAAGAATACTGAAGCACAAAATTGTACTCCATCAGAAAAGGGTGAAACAGATGATGAGGATTTGTTCAGACTGGTAGTAGCCATCCACAGGGCTAATAACTCCTCAGAATTTCAAGTAACTACTTGAGAAATAAATTCGCACTGCAAATACAAAGATCACTATAGTGCAGAAAGGAACTAAATCTCCTCAGCCCTACTTTGTTGATGCATTTCTATAATTACTGCTTATGTAATATTGAAAAGATTCCAGTTCCTAGTACAATGTTCCTGTAGTATCATATGCCTGTGCATTTCCTTTAAAAGGTGCAAAAAAAAAACCTATTTACATATTAAAGGTTATTGTACCTGTAATCTGCCAAATCTCTGATGAAGCAGATTTCCTTCTCTTCCTTCTCTTGTTTTCCCAGTCCTCTATCAAACACGTGCATTTGGCTCAGCAGATAATTATATTTTGGCTCAAGGCAGTGATGCATGTTTGACACTTAGTGGTTTGGTGCTTGGCATAATAAATTACTTTTGCTGACTTTTGTTGACTTAACATGGGTATTGTGTTTGGATACGAGATAGGTGCATCCAAATAGAAAGCACAAAAAGCTCATTCTCTAACATTACCACCTATGAGGACCATATTTCTCTTGAGGTGCTAAGCAGCTTTAAATACTTGACAGATTAATAAGCATCTGTAGTGTCTTCTGATCTGAATGTGATCCAATCCCTGTGGCTTTGTGGCTCACAAGATGCTATTACATCGTCTGTACAGAGCATAGGAGCACAAAAGTGAGATGGTTTGATAAAAAAAACTGCAAATAAATGGTTAATAAGCACAATTTTTATAAATAATACAATTGTTGTCCAACTTTATTGGGCTTATGCCCTAAGCGAATAAACTTTCATACGATGTGAGGATATAATCAAACTATTTATCAGATGGCAAGTGTATTTTGAGGACACCCAAAGATGCATGCTCAGTCATCCAGGTAAGTAAATCCCAAAAGGTTGATTCTGTTCATCTGGATGTAGCATTTAGCTAGCACAATGTGAACTTACATGCAGCTTTGGTTGTTGTTTAGCCAGCGTGTTGTCAGTGCAGTACAGTGGCCCTGAGAGGCCAAACAGACTGTAACTTAAGAAAACACCAGCAATAAGAAAAATACTGCAAAAGCACACAAAACACAACGGAAATAGGAAAAACGGGGAAGTGTTTCTGGGGTTATTGTCTCCCCAGAAACACTTCCTTCTTCTTTCGGAAATCTGTTTTTTCCTATTTCCGTTTTTGTTGTTTCTATTTCTGTTTTCTTTTTTCCTATTTCCGTTGTGTTTTGTGTGCTTTTGCAGCGTTTTTCTGGTGTTTTCTTAAGTTACAGTCCATTTGGCCTCTCAGGGCCACCATAGGGTACAGAGACGGGAGGGTCGCAAAGCTACTCTGCTGATAATAAGTAATTGCGACAATACTGGGAATAAATAAACATGCTTAATAAACATTTTATAAACAAAAGGTTCAGGATATCCTCAACAAGTCATCTTAGTATCGCTGTCATCAGACAGAAGTGACCTTCACGAATCATCGACTGGTATCAAACTCCTTTCACAAAGATTTACAGCTTCCTCCAGAGTAAAAAAATGTGGACACATTGACAGCTGAGGTAAACAGCAACCATCTTAGTTAGGATAAGACACTGGAAAACAAAATTCAGTTGACTGCAATCTGCAATCTACTGACACCTAGTGGTGGTATTTTACACACTGTAATTTTAAGCGAAACGGGTAGGGAACAAGTCACTTTTTTTGGTAAGTTATGAGAATGCGGTTTAAAAAAATTTATGTTTATCCATGAAAACATCAGGGTCTGTAGTTTAGACTTTATTTATTAATTAAAAACTGTTTTGGATTTTTTGTACTTTGTAAAGAACACAAGGGATGTACAGAAGCGTTAAGACTACAGCCACGAGATATACTATGATTGATATGAAATGACTTCTCTTTGTCAACCACTTGCCTGATGATGGTTTAATGCAAATGTTGCAAATAGTGTGTCTGAGTCTGCTTGTGATACCAAGAATGTCTGTTCCTTTCTTATGTACCTGTTTATTAAATACATGTGCAAACTGGTTTGGTTGCCAACATAGGTTAAAAGACAAATATACAGTATATAAATGATAGAAAACCATACATACAACATATGACTTTTTGTCTCTTCACAAACTTTTGTTGCTCAGTATCTCAAACAGCAGATTGGCAAGGGACTAAGCAAAGAGGACAGCACGTACACAGCAGAGGACATCATCTATATAATGCCTTCCATGCAGTCTTCCCTCATCGCCACACTTTTCAATCTCAGTCTTCTCTTTATCATTTGTCCCAAAACAAAGAACCATCCTCTCCTGGCATCTGCTACCCGTCTCTCTCCTGTTTCCTTCTCATCACATGGTGATGCAAGTGTGGGGGGAAAGAGTGCATTCATTCAGCTGGAAGTACAACTCACGCAGTGTGTGACCACCAGGGTGGATATTGTACTGCTGACCATGTCACATGCCACAGCACCATGAAAGTCCAAATCCCAAATGTCCAAATGATGGAGAACTCCAGGGCACAGTGGGCATACAATGTAATCAGATCAATGTAAGGCTTAAGAATTAAATCTCTTATAGAAATTCACAGAGCACAGTGGCCAGTGATGGAAAATGAGCAAAAATGCAGTTCTACGAGTAACATACTCAGAATTTAGGGGCTTCTAAGTTGGACAACTGGTAAGATTTTCCTCTGTGTGTCCTACTGAAATGTCCTTGCCAATTTAATAAAAACCCTGTGATCACCTAAAGTCCACTAACAGAACTCACTGGCAGTGGTTCTCAAACTTGATACTGGGAATTTGGGGGGAAAAAATCCCACAGAACAAAATTATTTCCATCTTTGTGTGGTCCTTTTTTAAAAAAAAACTAATGGTTGTTTTTTTACTCTTTTCTGAACAGCTTCCAAGTCAGAAATCAGGTATTCACCCAAAGGGCTCACAAACAAAAAATAATGAAAAAGAATCCACAATACAAACCAATTAATATATTATTATACACACAGCTGCACCTTTCCAAAACCAGACATGAATTTAAGCAAATATAAAATTTCAATTAAACTGGCAGTGTCTCGTATGAGGCATTGGTTTAGACTCTTCTCAATCCACTCTTAATTACTTAGTTTGGTATAATTATTTTTCCCTTCTTAGAGCTCATCTATTGGGCTGGCATTTATCCCAAGTGGTCTGACCTTATGCAAGCTGTAAATCATCTAAAATACCCTTCAGGACATGTGCAGGTAGTTTTCAATAAACCTGTCTGCACTTTGAAAATGCAGTAATGCCGTGACTGATGACACCTTAACCACAGGACCTCCTTGTCTATGAATGCAAGTCTACATACTATAATGAGAACTAATATTAACTATAGACAAATGGTATATCTGATGTACATTTGTAGTCAGTAAGGTGAGAAGTTCCAGTGTAAAGCATGTGCACTCAAAACACAACAAAGCTGTTATATCCCATCATTTTACCAAGAATAAACCCATGAAACTCACAAAATACAGAACTGATCATTAAAAGGCAAAATGAATATCTATTTGTGACTGTGGAGGGGAAAGGGTTAAGCAAATTCTTTAGTTTATCCCTTTCTTTAAGACCAAAATCAAATCTCTCAAGACCAGACAGTGGCTCAGGTCCTTTCATAGTTTAATACTATTGACAAAGTCACCGCAGGGTGCTGCTTTCTTCTCACGGTGAACTACATTGCCTTCTAAGACTGAGAAATCCCTCCATGTTTTCTTTTCATTCTTGCACACGTAAACCAATACTTCTCCAGGATCTGAATATACTTCTCACAGACGCAGAGCTTTGATCATATTAAACAAGAACTTCGTAAAGTCCTGTGTCTGCATCTGATCTAATAATGGAGAGAAAAAGAGGGCGGTGAAGGAGTCGTCAACATCTCTGATTCAATAACTGGAGTTTGAAAGACAAGAAACACAAATATTGATGGACACTTGAATCACTTTACAGTAGAGGACCATTTAGAGGTGTGAACGGAGGCCACGAACACATTTACGCGGCGCTCCTCATTCTTTCACATTTGTCTTCTCAATCGATGTATTTTATAGTCAATCTGAGGGGCAGTGACATTTACAACACAGAGTCTTTTTAACCTCCATTTCAATCATCAGTGCTGTATGCATGTATGTGCACACGTGCATGTGCTTACACGCACACAAATACAATCTGACCAAGTCAAATGGAGGTTTTTAATCACACAGCAGCTCAAAAGCTCAGCACACACAATGTCACCAGGGGCTGGATCAATCTGTTAACAGTGTGATTTAATTCTGGGATGGGGTGGGAGACTGCCCTCACATGGACCAGAAAGAGGAGTCAGTCAATTGTAACATCAGTGGCCAAGTAGGCTACACATGAGCTCTTGACAGCCCGCTCCAGCCTGCCGAGTCCAGCAGTCACAGTTTCACCTGCTGCCCTCAAGCCCCTGAAGTGACTCATCATGGAGGAGAGAATGACTGAAGACTTTTCCTGCAGGTCACCCCAGAAAACCTGCCGCTGCTATTGAGTTATTAGAATTTTTTACACAAACGCTTATAGTATGGATTAATGCATATCCTTAATATCATTCTGTGCACGCATGATAGAAAGTATCCATATCATGTTAAACAAACAGAGGTCATGCACATGTGTAGCACAGCCCAAAAACATCAGATACAGAGTTATTACTGCATATATGCACATGATGTGCAGCATTCTCTGTTTCCCCACTTCCTCCTCAGAAGTGTTAATTATGCCTCTCAGGCTGGCAAAGATCACCAAACACCAGGACCAGATGGCACCTGTAGCCACACTGTGACAGTGTGAGCCAGCTGTGGATGCCTTGCAAGTTTGACTGAAATATATAACACACATCCAGATTAAACAGCCAGAACCAGTCAAATCCAACCTAGTCACTAAAATCGAAGGCATTAAAACGCAATTCCTAATCCTGAGCGCCATATATATGCAATAAAAATAGAAAAATAATCAGTGTAGAGTTTAGTTGGGCTTTAAGTTTGCAGTGGCCATTAAAAAATAGAGTCAGGGAATTTAAAGTGAATACCCTCCTTTAAAAATAAAAATAAAAATAAAAATTCTCCCATTTTTTGCTGCTGGAAAAAAAATCTGTCTCCTGAGGAATATGTCTGTAGTTCTACGAGGATAAGCCCTGAGGAAGAAAGTAGCCTTCTTGGGGAGTCTGTGTAGTCCAAAGGGTGGCACAGGATCTCAATAGTAATGTCATCTGTCTGTTGCATGTTACTTGAATGAAAGAACCCAACAGCGTCATCGAGCAGCATATTCATGTTCTGTATGTGCATGCACAGAGAGCATCGTTTTTCTTTTACCTGAGCCAAGTCTAACATTTTCATCTCTACAACGTGAGAAAACACGCTTGTTGCTAAGTTTAACACACCGAGAGGGCTACAAATCAAGGTTACGGCAGATTTCCATTGCCTTACCAGAGAAGTACCAATGCCCTCCTCCAACTCCAAATATCTCCACACGAATCCTGCCTCCGCTCGCCTCTGCCTGCCTGCGCGTTGACAGCCTCTGTCCCGCTACGTCCGACCGCCTTGCCTCCCGGCTGCCTTTCTGTCATGTGTTTCCCGATTAATTCTTCTCGTAATCTTCTCAAAAGTGGGATGTGAAGAGTGTTCGGGTTCCGCCTACTGCATGCACAGCGACACAAATCAAATTCTTGTTGTGTATGCTGCGAGAGCGCGCCGGGTCGCGAGACACCCCGCTCGTCCTCCTCCTCCTCGTGCTCCTCCTGGGCTCTG
The DNA here is from genome assembly GCF_965226115.1 of Aulonocara stuartgranti. NCBI lineage: Eukaryota > Metazoa > Chordata > Actinopteri > Cichliformes > Cichlidae > Aulonocara > Aulonocara stuartgranti. The sequence continues at coordinate 21,389,480 of NC_138943.1, read as the reverse complement.
TTTGGCACGCACCTTTAATCGCGCGGAAATGATGACCAGCACGAGATGGGTTAAAACGGCACACCCGCTGGCATTCAGATGTTGTGGATACACGGTGTTGGTTGTGGTTTATGTTTCATGTTCATGCATTTCTCATCACCGTGCCTGCGTGCGCGCGGTGAGACAAAGAGATCGTGAATGAACTGAGGGAGCCGACACATAGATTTGTTTACTCAATTTAATTGCGTCTCCTTTAATTGCCTCCAAAAGAAAATGTAATGAAATTTTAACCAATTGCAGCGTCTCCCGTTTGAAACGCCATCAGCAACGTAAAACAGCATCCTCGACTATTTGCCACCAGCGCTGCTTACGCACACGGTCGACGCAAGCGCTATTTCTAGGTCACCGGCAGTAGCGCGTTTTGATGTCACACGGCTCCGGGGATCGTCTCCTTTCTCCCTCTTCCAGCTCACGTTCACAGGATAGGTCACACACACACCTGAGGTAAAATTAGACGAGGTGCCTCTTCCCTCGGATGTCTCTGACTGTATGTGTGTTGGTGATTTACTGGGAAAAAATGACTAATTTATGGGCAATTTATATTAATTTTCTAGAAACTTTAAATGTATTTCAAAGTCTCTCCATAATAAACGCCATGCAAGCCTCCACTTTCTTTGAAGCTGTACAGCACTGAGCCCTGACCTTGTGGAAAAGACAGGACGTTTAACCCCAAGGTGCATCTCCTCTGGGGATAACCCAGTGGGGAACAGCTACCCATAGAGGCAAGGGCCAGAGATGCTGAGAAAGTGGCTTGTGGATCCCAGAAGGTCAGCAGAGGAGCGCAACAGATGTATGCTATGGTACATCAAAGAGGGAACCCCATGAGTGTGTGCATCAATGTATATGCTTTAATGTGTGGTTGAACTCCAGAGAACTGTCTTTTATTGGTTCCCTTTCCCATAAATGAGGGGCTAGTATATTAACTAATGAGGAGGCAGTGGATGCAAAGGAGATGCAGACAATGATTCCAGAGGGACAGCAATTCATTTAGCTCCCTCTGTTCTTCCTTCTTTTAAGGATGTGGTCTCACCTTGCCTCACCTTATCTGTCTGCTAACAAGATGAAGTGCACGCAGTGCTCCGAGAGCGAGGTGTAACCATAGAAACTGCTTGTGCCAAAGGTTTGTTTCACATGTTAGATGAGCACTGAGAAGAGGTACTAATGAAATTAATCCAAAAGTATGACAGTAATTAATTTAGCTCAGCCAATCCGAACAGAGAGAGCAACTACATGGTTAATTATAAGGTAAGTCATTAAATAGCTGCACTGAAATTGGTAACAAACACAGCAGAGCAGGAAATGGACTGGTTCTTACTTGACACTTTTTAGCTTGAGCACTGAAAGCACTTTTACAACATGTCTCATTCACACAAGCATTTTCTACAACTAACTGCTTTCTATTTAACATTCACACTCCAATGAACACGTCGAAGAGCAAGTTGGGGTTCAGTGTCTCACCCAAGAATACTTAGGCATGCCACCTGGAAATTGGAGCAGCCAGGGATCGAACCACCAACCTTCCAATTCGCTGCTGCTCAACCTCCACAGCTACATCCAGAGCTTTAAACAAGTTTTGGAGACAGTATTCCACGGGCATCCTTTCAATCAGCACTGACTAAGCATGTGGTTACTACCAGCTATGCTCAGATGTCATTTGCAGTCTAAACTCTTTCAGCTTAAATACTTGAGATGCATATGAATTGATAGGTTGCAGTTATTTGCATTTGGCTTGAAGATAACTTGTTTTGTTGGCAGAAAAGCTCCCATCAAAAAGCAAATAAGAATATCTTCTGGCTGCCTGCATTCTTTTGTCTCTCTGGCCAAAGTTCACAGGTGAACTTGGATCAACAAATTGTTGTTCTGGCTCAGACACCAACAAACATCACACAGACTAACATGGTAGTTTTTTCACAATAACAATAATAATCAAATAAAGTGTATTTTCCAATTAGCGAGATTACAGTACAATAGAAGGAGCTTAATCAGATTCTGCTTTTAAACTATGGAGCTGTCACAGTTTGCTCACAGGACTGAATACTACTACTCAGATTTCACATGTTTGAATCCAGATGACTCTTTCTTCATGTGGTCAGGGAGGTTTCTGTCACAAAACGGCTGTGTGCAGGTAAGAGAAGGACCCAAACGCAAACTTGCAGAGATGAAAAGTAAACTAAAAAAACACAGCTTTATTGCTGGCGTGGTGGGACACAAGTCTAAACTGGGAAAACTACAGCACAAGGAGAGACAGGGAAAATCAAAGCCAGGGCACATCACAGCTATGAGGGAGACTACAACACTGACAAAGAGAAACACAGGGCTTAAATACACTGAGGAACAATGAGGGAAATGAGACACTGAAGGAGAGCACAGCTGGGAGTAATTAGGCTGGACAAGACAAGGGAAGCAAAACTAGAAACACTGACATGAGACATGGACCTTCAAAGTAAAACAGGAAACACACTGACTGAACTCCAGACATGTAAACTTAACAGACTGGGGAGACAGAACATAGGGACCTGAAACATGGGACAGAAAGACACCACGCAAGCACAACATGCAATACAGGAAGCCATATAACAAAACCTAAGAACTATAACCACAATAACCATAAACAAACCAGGACCTCTCCAAAATAAAACATGACTACATGAACTTGACAACAAAAGACACGCAGACATGAAACACATAAAGGACAAGGGAGACTTACCACAGGGGTAGAAATCACGAGGGGAATCTAATAAACAAATGAACTTAGATAACCTAATGAACTTAAACATAAACCATAAACATCAAAATAGACTAAAACTCAAAACGCTGGGTCAAAAGACCCAGGATTGTAACAATCTTACACAGGTAAGGCAGACTGGCACAACCAATTCAAAATCTGCAGCAGAGGAGAGTAAATATGGGAAATGAATAGAATTACTGAGCAACGAGAAAACAAGCTTCAATCACCAGGAGATCTTAGTGTCAACAACCCAGCAAGAAGAGGAGGACCAAGGTCATATACTGTAGGCAAGTAGAAGTGGAAATCGGGTGTGCCAGGAGAAACTAGGGCAACCATACCCATAGCTGTGAGGAGGTAAGCACCATTAGCCCACACACAAGCCCACACAGACACAAACAGAGTAGAGCATATAGGGGGGAGACATACAGAAGGTGAGTCAGGACCTGGGAGGACTGGGGGATCATGAGACTAATACAGGTCAGAAGAAACAGCTCTGACCAAGAAGCCAGAGAAACAAAGCAGTGCAGCCTTGTGAACAGCTTTGAGGGGATTTATGAAAACAATGGGCGTCTGGGCGTCTGGGAGTACTGAGAGGTCAGGAGAAACATGTTTGACGTATATCAGCTCATGACTTTGGTAACTGGAGTAAATAAGCAGATTTAGACTTTAAAGTCACAGAACAGAAAAAAATAAGGCACATTGAGACTGAGACATCGAGTATTTTACAAGGAGCTTTCCTCACAAGTCTGGAGCAAGATTTTTCATTTTTTCTTTTTTTGCCTCCTGTCAATCCTCCACAGCACCACGGGCCCCACCATCTTCATAATTAGGAGAAACAGGGAGAAAACATCTCATCACAGACCAGTAAACCCATTCAGTTAACTTTGCAGGATTGAAAGATGTTGCAATCAAAGACAATTAAGATCAGTCTACTGATGCATTTATCCTTTGGGAGAGAGTTGCCAGTCACTGTATGATTATCCCTGAAACATGGCCAACTCGTGGATGAGCAATAACCGGCCATTGCTGTGGAAATGATGCGGTTATGCAATTACCTGAGAGTCGGTTTCGGTGAGATGATTCTGTATGTGGGACTATAGGCCGTCTAGTAGATCAAGTGAATCGAGTGTGACGATGATTCATATTTCTGCTGTGTGAACATCAGCTAACACTGGCAACACTTCACATCGGGCTTTGGGGGCTACAGGCATGAGTCAGTGTGTAGGTGTTAAAGCGGATTACATGCCAGCTCAAGTTGATTTACATGAAGAAAGTAAATAAGAAGGAAGAGAAAATATGATCCACATCAAATATGGCAGCAGTCATTCAACTAGATAACTATTTTTACTGCAATTTAAAAGCAGCGATTTCCCTTAAGGATCAATTTATGTAATAAGAAAAAGCTCGCTGACACATTTTAATGCAGAGTTGCTCATTTTGAAGTGCTCAGTGAAGCTTAAATCTTGCATTATTTACATTCCCAGTAAAAGATGAACAAATGCTGATGAACAGAGCAGATGTTGTGGGTAGAACTGACTGTTGTGCCAAAACTTGCTGTACTAAAACGTTGTTTCAGACATCATAGTCCATTTTTAATGTAAAAGAAAAAGAAAAACAGGAAAACACAACAACAACAACAACAAAAAGACAATCATCAGTGATGATTAAGCAAATGTTCCAATGTTTCCAGAAGTAGGAGGAATATCTTGTGTTACCTAAAGTAGGTACAGTTAAGAATATTATGACCACATTTTCAGAATTAATTAATCAGCACCTAAATTTTTGCATAAAATTTCTAAGCATGGCATGAAAGGTCATCACAAACATTTGGTTTGCACTTATTTGTCTTGGAAGCTTGAGCAAGATCCTGAATGCATCATTATATGCCACCTGAAGCTTTTTACTGTAAGTGCATGTGCTGTATGTAGTGGAGCACATCGGGCTCTAAAAGGAGCTATTGTGGATGCCAGCTTCACATGTTTGTGCATGCAGTGTCGCTGCACGTCGTCATCATCTACAGAAAGAGATCGTTACTGATGATGCGACACGGATATCTAAGAGAGGAACCGTGGTACTGCGTGAGGTGTGTGGTAGGTGTGACAGATGAGTTCGAGGTGGGGTTGGACATACATCAGGGATCTATTCTGAGCCCCTTCTTGTTTGCAGCGGTGATGGACAGGTTGGCAGATGAGGTCAGGCAGGAGTCTCCGTGGACTATGATTTTTACTGATGACATTGTGATATGTAGTGAGAGTAGAGAGCAGGTGGATGAGAGCCTGGGGAGGTGGAGGTATGAATTTGCAAGATAAGAGAAATGAAGGTCAGCAGAAGCAAGACAGAATACGAGTGTGAATGAGAGAGAGACAGGTAGAAAAGGTGAAGATGTAAGGAGCAGAGGTAGTGAAGGTGGCAATGGCAAGAACCCAGGAGATGGAGCTGGAGGTAGCAGAGAAGAAGCACATAAATATAGTTTAGTTTTTGTCTGTTATATTTTTTAAACAACCCCCTTCAGATTGTATATGCACAAATCGCTGTCGTGTTTATTTTTAGAACCCAGCTGACTGTCTGTGGTTGATTTATATTCTTGAAGCCCATCTGAACAAATTTGGGCTAAAATCTTTGACAGTACTGAATCCAGAGAAATTGGCATATGCTTTTCTATTTTACCAGTTTTGTATTTGACTATAGGCACATGTAGAATAGTTAACATGGAGTAAGGTAGGAGGATGTGCACTAAAAATCCACCAAAGGAAGTAAAACTGAGATTGTTCTGCTGGCAAACTTGAGATATTCCTTCAGGTGCACATGCTTTGCTAGTTGCCAGTTTCTCAACAGCACAGCACACTTTATCTGGCCTTATACTACCCTCATTGTAAAAACATCATCATCATCATCATCATCATCATCATCATCATCATCATCATCATCATCAAACACATCACTTGCATATGAACTGATATCACAATTTGGAAAGGCATCCATACATGCATAGATACAGATCTATAGATACATATTATCATAGAGCTGTAATCAGTTCAAAACCAGCTGTAAATGTTACATAATGGCCCAGGAAGCTAAAATAATCAAAGAATTTCAGAAGCATTTATCAAGAGGAGACATCTGTCATACCAGAGGACCGCTGTTTGTTGTTCTCTCAAGACTTCAATCATCTGAGAAAGTTTTTACAAAACAAGTTTGTAGAGTGTCCCCTCTTCTACACATGCAAACACATACTTGGGCCACCTGCCCATCCTTCAAAGACCCTGCATTGCAGACAGTGCTCTGCACGACAGAGAAATGTCCATTGCATTATTCCTCTCTGCAGGAGGAATTCCCTGAAGGACAGTCTGTTTTTTTTCCAGGAGGGAGCTGAAACACTGAGGCCCAAACAGGGAACAGGGTCCGTGTGCAAGACTGACGGCAGCAAACATTAGCAGAGGGGGGGATCAAAAATGTGCCTTTCAAATTACCAATACATGATACCAATAAAATTTAACAAATATTTTTTGCTCTTTCCAAATATTTTTTCTTTTAATATTATGATTTAAAAAGAGATGCAGTTAGAAATTCTGATGTCACACAGACTTTGCTCCAAACCGTTCATATGGTCAAGTAATTTCTTAACTTATTACACACAATCCAGCTGCATGTTTGAGAGAATCATTTTAATGACCAAAAGCCTGTGGCACAGCCAGTGAAAATGATAGGCTCAGAAGGATGTTTGTTGGGGTGAGTCCCAGAAAATCTTCTGCTGGGATGATCTTTGTGTGATTGAATACCTCATTTCATTAACTTGTTAAACTCCTCAATCGATTGTATCTGCACAACATATTCATCCATTAGCAATCATCAACACAATGCAGTCATAATATTTGTACAAAATGAATATAACAGATAAAAGCTAAAAGAAGAAGAAGTTACTTTTTCTTAGTTAATAACACTCAGACTCAATATAATATTGTGACGACCCACTGCACCCTGCCTTCCTTTTGGCTCGTGTGTGTCTTGTTTGCAGGCATTGGAGAGGCGGGGTTCCCGTCTACAATCAGTGACACTGGCAGCACCTGGGCCAGCGTGTCAGGACTCTATATAAAAAGCCTTTAGGGCATAGTTTAGGTTGGCTCTGAGACACCAGGTTGGACTCTGGCTGCGTTAGGTTTGGTTTTTTGCTTTTGACACTATTACACGCATCATCTTCCACTCATCCATTCCTTCACACACCACTGTTTGATTTTGACAGTAGGGTTTCTTTTCTGTTTTATTTGTTTTAAAATAATAAAGCAGCTTGGAACACATTCCTAACCATGTCTGGGGTTTTCTTTGTCATGACCGTATGGCCCGGTTCGTGACAATATCTAAAGAGAGGTTATCAAATCCATTTTGGGGGAAAAATCCAAAACATTCCCAAGGAAACAAATAATATGAAATAACACATTTTATGAATGCTGCCAAATAAATGTATTAGCTTATTCTAAGCTATTGTGTGGATTAGTGGATTCCTCAGATATTGAATTCAGTTGTGCTTTGTTTGGACAGCTGGACTGGACACTTGAACAACTTGCCTGCATGAGACGAGCGTGTTAGCAGTGTGGGTTCTTCTGTTTGAAAGTCATTTGTTCTGAGTGTAGTCTTAGATGTCTTTCCTTTTAGATCCCTGAGGAAAGGAACAAAAACACTTCTGCCGTAGACAAACATGACAATGTACAGCATGTCCTGGGGACCTGTGTGGCTTTCAAACTAATCTAACCCCGTGCATTTCTTTAGACATTGGGAGGAAGCCGAAGAACCCAGAGAAACCCCACAGAGACACAGGGAGAACAAACCCCACACAGAAAGGCCCAAGACTGGACCCCACCCAGCCCAGGGCCTTCTTCCTGTGAGGTGACAGTGCTAACCAGTATGCCACCCTTGGATTAATAACATATCAGACAAACTTCAAAGAACTGGGCATATTCATAATAAAGCTTACTAATACAAAGATTTGACCTTACTGATGCAGAAAACTCTAAGAAATGTTTAATTTCCACTTACAGACTAAATCCCACAGGTACATAAAGTGAATAACTATTAATAATTTGGAGGATGACTTCTAGGTGGCTTGAAACTGGCAGAAATGGGAGAAAATGGCAGAAACACAGAGGTTGGAGAAATGTTTTCCTAATGCTGAAAAACTGTGAGTTAATAAAGTTATAGATTATATCAGGGGTGTCAAACATAGAGAAGAGGCGCCTCTTCTCTATGTTTGACACCTATCCAATGTGCATGGTTTGGAAACTTCAGAGAAAGCTGCAGTTGTGATCTTCATTTATTTTATTTATTTACTTTTTATTCCTTGAAGGCTTGCAAAGTTCATTCATGGACATTCATGCTGGTTTAATTAGTGCAATTAGATTTATTTCCCCTCATAAATATGAATGAATAGCTGAATTATATAAGAATAAATATGTATAGCTGATTGAAGGATGGTTTCCAATTTATTCAACAGAGAAGCTCATTAATACAAATAGTTTTCCTAATAAGGCGATATTTGTCTTAATAGAGATTAAATTCAATGATTAACTCTATTAATTTTACTTTTCTGGCATTTTTTTTATCCACCAGTAAAGCTTTACACAACATCAGGTCACTCCTAGAGAAGGTCTTTGCTCAGGCTGCACTCGTAAGCTTAGACTGGTTGCCAGAAATGTTTAGCCTGCATTAATACGTCTCTTGGGGTGTTTGTGAATGGACAAGTTGTTGATTCAGTGTAGTATTTTTTGCAAGCTGAGGTTTCACTGTGATAAGATCTCAATCACTTCTCAATGCAAGCCCCTGTGCTCCAGACACTACAGCCTCAGGGGACGACTGCTACACTCAGCAATTGAACAAATATTGACACCCTTACTACACATGCACATAACTTTTGCTCGTGGTGCAACATGCAGTCAACACTGGAGCATCTGTCAGCTAGAGCAAACACTGTAAACCACTAAAACGACGATAGCATCTGTGGGGACTTGGAACACAATCGGTTCAATTCTTGTTTGCTGACAACAAACAAACTGCCTCAAAGCATTCTGAAAGCATTCCCCGCTTACAACAAATTATAATATGACAATTTAGGCAAAATAAACAAGCTTCATTCTGCAAAATAATTTAAAAAAATATCTCACGCGAGAGCTCCAAAGTTTAGGCTATATCTGTTTGTTTGCAGTCTAACAGCCACAGTTTTTAAGATATCATGTTCAAATTTTGTGTGATGGTAGATAACAATAAGAGCTTGAGCTGATTTCACTGTGGTGAACATCGGGTCACAGTCAAGGTCACACAGAATGTCAAAGTCAGTAAAAACTTCTGTTACTCACAATTTTTTATGGGCCGCCTTCAAACTTCATAACAATATACTAGGCCGTAGGGGGGCATGAGTACCTAGGCTGGCTAACCATTGTTCGTGTGTGTGTGTGTGTGTGTGTGTATTAACACATAACTTGTGTTCGTGGTCCAGTTAAACCCAAATCAGATTATAGAGTCACATTATGAGGACGTGACTTCTTCATCATGGGACCTAAAACCTCAAATGTAAATCTTTATATTTTACTATTAAATGTTAAATCTAGGTTTAAAGGAAGGCTCTGGGGCTTCGGTTACAGCTAAGGTTAGAACTATTTTTTATTTTACTATAAAGAATATTGCAGCACAGTTTAGGTTTACAAGATTACCAGAAGATTTCTAGAACAAAGTCCTCTGGACAGATCTGGACATAATTAATGCACAGTTCCATATTTGATCAAAATCAAGCACAAACACCTCATAGCAACTGTCAGCACGGTGATGGAGGCGGGGGGTGATTTGGGCTTTTTTTGTAGCCACTGAACATGGGCATGTCTCTGTCCCTAAGTCAATATAAACCTCTCTGTATTTTAGGGTCAGATGTGAGGCAATCTGTCTGACAGCTAAAGCTTGGCTGAAAGTGGGTCATTCAACAGAACAATGAGCCCAAGTACAGACGAAACTCTACAGCAGATTGACTGAAAAAGGAAAGAATCAAGGTGTTGTAATGGAATAGTCAAAAAATAGTCAAAGTTCAAACCTCAAGCCGACTGAAATGTTGGTACAGGATCTTAAGAGAGCTGTGCATGAGCAAATGCCCACAAATCTTACATTTCAAGGAAAGAGGGCCGAACCCCAGATTCTTCCACAACGATGTAAGCCTGAGATAGGGCCTGATACAGTCATAGTAATAATTAATAAACATAATTTTAATAAACACGAGCACAAAAGAGAAGAAGACATCCCTCAATGAGTTGAAACATTAACTTGTAATTTATTCCTGCATACACAATTTTTGTCATCCGTATTGTGTCACTTTGAAAAATATTCAGGAGGCGCCACTGCACGAGCTTAAAATTATTTATGTCGCTTGGAAGATGAGATATGCCAGCCTTATCCTCACAATTTTATTGAGCACAAATGTGGCGACTGACTGTGTTATGCAAAACAGCTTAGTCAACTGACACAGATTCTGGTAAGCTGAGCCAAAGACATGCTCAAAACTGAGTAGGCATTCACAAGTGTCCCTGTGAGACGGTGAGCACGGTTTGCTCTGCGCTGCAGTATTAATCAGCAGGGAGATCAGTGCTGTCATCCTGCTACTACAGGGTCACTTAATCTGCACTTTTTGGCTGTCAGTCAAGAGGAAACCTGGGAAGATTTGGCATCTTTCCTTTTTGTGCCACATGGTATGACACATGGAATCATCATTGTAGGGATCGTGGAAGAGGATTTAAATTTTGCCTCTAGCTGCACCATTGTGACCGCTGCATTACGAACCAACACCATCTTAATCCTCCTCTCCCATCCCACCCCGTGAACAGCAGTATGCTGAGGACAACCTCCATGTTACTGCTGAGGCAGACGTTGCTATAAACAGATATATAACTACAATTACTGCATTTCACACCAATTTCAAGTTTTCTTTTTCTGGTTGTTTAATTTATGAATGAATGAAGGAGTTGGCTCTAAAACTGATGCTGACCCCTAGTGATGGGAATGAAAGGGAAGCTTTGTGCAACAGAGCCATCTGCACAGCACATGTAAAACAGCAGTATGGTCTTCCTGTGGATTTTGATGTGGTGAATCCAAATGGTAAATGGCCTGTATTTGTATAGCGCTATTACTAGTCCCGCCTAGGGACCCCAAAGCGCTTTACACACCCAGTCATCCACCCATTCACACACACATTCACACACTGGTGGAGGCAGCTACAGTTGTAGCCACAGCTGCCCTGGGGCGCACTGACAGAAGCGAGGCTGCCATATCGCGCCATCGGCCCTTCTGGCCAACACCAGTAGGCGGTAGGTGAAGTGTCTTGCCCAAGGACACAACGACTGAGACTGTCCGAGCCGGGGCTCGAACCGGCAACCTTCCGATCACAAGGCGAACTCCCAACTCCAAATACACATAGATGATTAGTTACTGTTTCCATGATTTTTGATATCACATCTAGGTATATTATTTTAGTAGTAGAGTTTTAATCAATTAATAATAATATGGAAGCTCGTTTTTTTCCCAACGTTTTATGGTCATGTTTGTGCCCTAAAGAGCATGCTTTACTTTACGTTACAGCTTTCCTGCTGCTATAAAGGTCAAATCAAGAATTAAAGATGGACAGACGTTAAGTCAGTCTGGAAATGACATTTACAAATTGAGGAACAGTTTCTGAATGAACACTTCCACTTTTGACTCATTGACTTTTGAGCTTAGAACAGATTTGCCGGTATCATGAAAACGAGACACAACCTTTTTAAATTTTAGCATCTCATAAAGTCTCTACTACTTAATCTAATTCTGAAGCACTTTGGCTGTGGACAAAAGCTGATAAGCCACTGCTTGATGATACCCAGAGAAAATCCCAGCGTAGGAATTCAAGACATGAAACACTTTTTATCATTACAGAAGAAACACAAAGTAGCACACATCCGTTGTGGTGGAAGAGCAGCCTGTCTTTAGGAAAAAAATTTTTCTTCCTGTAAATATTAGACATTTACTGAGCCAAACGCACGTAGCAAAGCATCCTGTGAAGTATTTTAAAAAGACTGGCAAGAAGAGCAAGAGCAGGTGAAACCTGCCAGCCATAAGCCCCTCCAGGAAAGAGGATATTAAGGAAGCCAAAGAGAGTCTGGCAGAAATAATTGGCAAACTGTCCAGTGGTGGTTCAGAGAAATTCACCAGAGCCAGGGATCTGTTTAATACATGTATGCTCATTTCTTTCTCCAAGCTGACACGCTTATGGTCTCTTCTCATATGTTTATAGGAACGCAGATTGATGGTTCTTTATAGAAATGTTGAGGGTTTTTTTTAGGACGGTGTTACCCTGTGAATCACAGAGAGGATTGTAGAAATAAAAGATGAACTTTGCACAACAGGAAGATCACCATTTGTCTTGTATATACTTTGACAGCTCAATAAAGCCCCAATGCATCCAACTCCTACATAAATTCTTGAGCATGCAGGGATTTACAACACACAGTTAAAAATAAAAGTGCAGTAGCTGATGTTAAAGTGGTAAAATTAACTCCAAATCGACTAAGAGTCTGTGTCTAGCATTTAGACCTGAGCATAGTAATTGTCAAATCAATGTGGGACTAATAGGTGAGAGGAGCTGACTACACCACTGCAGATGCAAACATGACAAGAATAACCCTCATTGATCAGGAGAAAAAAGAAAAATCACACAAGAGCTTGTGCAGGTTTATTTAATCACACTGACTCTTAGAGGTTCTCACAAAACAAAGCTTCAGAGGTTCTACATCATTTTTATGTACAAACAATATACAAAATGTACATGTAAAGTGCACTGAAAACAAACAAATCTAGCTTTAAAAAGCTAAATTTTTCCTAAATGAACAAGACAAACTCCAGTTAAAAGTTTGTACAGGTGGAAAAATCTCCTGTATGTTATGTGTTCAAATCCTTTGTCCACATGATAAAGATTTCAGAGCACAGCACAATCACCTTCCTCCACAGTTCACTCCATCTCTGTGAAGCGTGCAAACATGGCTTTACGCACAGCATCCTTGTAGGTGTCAGATGGTGAGAGTTCATATGAGCTTCCTTTAATGCCCAGACCGGTGCCTTTGGTCCTCAATGAAGCCTGTTAGGAAAAGCAAAGACGATTATAAGAGATGACATATTAGACACAGGTGCCCCTCAGGCAGCAGTGCTAATTGCTATGTGGGCAGAAATTAGCACGTTGGCGCGCAGATTCCATCTGTTAAGAGGATCTGGCCAGCAGACAAGGGGTAGTTTGGAAGACAAAAAAAAAGTCTGCTCACCGAGATGGGAACGGTGATGCCTTGTTGGTGACGTCCCAGACCTTTGCCTTCCTGCCAGCCCATCGCTTGCAACATCTTGCTCCCGATATTATCACTTGTTAAACCGTCTTTAGTGGGCTGCTCAAAGTTTCTGATGATGGTGAATTACAGGTGTTAAAAAGGTCCAATTCACATAAAAATAATGAGAAAAAGGAGAAGATATTACTAAAAGTTTTCATAGACTGTTTGCTGTGAGATTAAACTCCTCCCACTTACACTGTTGGGCTTGGTGCTTTGTAAAATTTCTTTTTAGGTGCAGGAGGTTCAGGAATACCATACTTCTCCCTTCTTTCTGCAGCTCTATCTCTGTATTTCAGCTGTTAAAAATCACAAGAAAACTTATGTTCTCATTCAAATTTCTTTCTTTTTTTTTTTTTTAAATAACAGAGACAGAAAGATGACATTGTAATGCAAAATACCTCAGCCTCCTTCCTCTCCAGCTCTTCCAGCTCCATTTCTGAAAGCTTAGCTCTTCTTTCAATTTCCAAGTTTTTCTAAAAGAATTAAAAGTAATTTCATGGGCGAAACGCGAGAACAAAATAATCACTGGCACGAATAAATGCAACCTCCATTTCCTGTGAGGTACAGCATGTGAGCTCCATTTTGCTTTGAACAGATGGCGCAGCCCAGAATATTCATAGCTGCTTGCACATTAAACACCCGCTGTTTGCCATCCTCACCTTGTGTAGGTCAGAGAGCTGCTGGTGACGCAGCAGAGCGTCTTTGGTGGGGAACTGCCGCCGACACAGCAGACACACCATCCTCTTCCAGTCGGTCATTTTCCCCTCCTCATCGGCTGCTCGGTCTGAGCCGTTGTCATCTGGGTCGCTATCCCCATTGTAGGCAGCGACCAAATCACTCTAACATGAAAACAGACAAAAGGAAAAGTGTTAAAGGATTTATTTTTACTAATAAACAGGAGAAATAGCTGCAAAGTTACAACAAACCTTAGACGAAATCTCATCCTCAAGCTTGATTTGTTCAGTCATGAGGGACGGCATCTCAAAGCTTCCGATCTGCTGAAAGGAACCAAATGAAGCCCACGAGTAAAGACCCACAACATATATAATCTCATGATTAAAAGATATTCAGTGACTCGTGACGATAGAAGGAAAATGTACTTTCTAAATATAATATTCCAAATCAGTGTGCTTCTCCAGTTAGAACCTACCCGTACACCACTGCACTGATCCAAAGCACATCATATTTATTCTTAATAGTTACTGTTACACTACCTTCTTCTCGAAGAGGAAGAAACCTGCATCTGCAGCAGCAGACTCTTTTCTGTCTTCATCCTTAAAAGATCCTAACCCTTGGGCAGTACTCTTAATGCTTTCTTTTTGCTTATTTAAGCTTTTTGCCCAACGCTCCATGTCCTTTGCAATCTGTAATTTAATAATGCCAAAAACATTATTTCAAAGACGACCTAACAGCTATTAACAGGATCAACATCTTGAGAGCAGCACTTACCTGTTGTGCGGACTTGTTTTTGGGCTTTTCTTTCTTCTCTTTGGCCTCTTTACCGCCTGTGCTTAAAGAGGTGGCTGCAGAGCTCGCTGTGGACGCTTGTTCTGTGTTTGTGCCGGATTCACTCAGTGCAGGGATGTACGCCTGCTTCTCGTTGTCCCAGTAAAGGTACTGCTGAGTCTCTGAGTTGTAGTAGTACTATTGATGACAAGCAGAAGACAAAAAAATGTGAACAGTGTATTTAAAATAAATACATATGCTGCATGGCATGGGTTCTGCACATGCAATAAGATCAAGTGCACATACTTGGCTGCCAGGATCATAGTACAGGCCAGTCTGTGGATCGTAATAGTAACCTGAAGACTCATCGTATTGGTACATGGAGGTGTCAGGAACAGCTACAAAAACAAAACAAAAACATTGAAATAGAGGCAGATATGAAGCAAAACCTTTTTTCTATCTTCAGTTTTATCATCATCATCTCTATCACTCACACACAGAGGAGTATTTCTGCAGCCAACTCCTCTCACCTGTTGTGTTAGCAGTCGATCCGGCACAGATCGTTGCTGCAACAGTGGAAGATGCTGGTGTTGTGAGTGATGTGGTGCAAACACTAGCAGCCTGTTGGGCTGCAACAGCTAGTGGATGTGTCTGAGAGGTAGGAGAGGGGGGAAAAAAAACCCTGATGAACATTTGGATTCAACACAGACAGAAATCACATTTGAGTAGCATTTTTTCACCCCAAAGACGCCACATTAATACACTTCCTACCTGAACAGCAGGCTGACTGATTATGATGGGGTGGTAGACCTGAGCTGCCTGGGATAGGACCACAGCTGTAGATGCGGGGATCACAGACGCCATTCCTGGAGCCGCTGGGGAGAGTGATGATGAAGTCAAGAATCTCAACCTCGGAATAAAACCACCCCAAATTTTTGCGAGTGATTCCTTGTTTACCTCCAAGCAATCCATCTCCAACGACAGGAACCAGTCCTTCAGGCTGCTGTGGCCACATGTTTGCATAACTCTCTGGAAAAGCGATCTGATCTGAAGTTGCACCTGAGCTTTGCTGCAACTGAAAAGACAAAACAGATATGTGACGTCAGAAACAAAATAAAGCAACCCAAAGTAGAGCAACTGTATCAGCATAATGCAAATAAATTAGTTAAGTCAATAAATCCTTTCCTGGATTTTGATGTTAGGCTCCACTAATCAAGTATTGTTTTAATTGACAATAAGATATAAGAGTCCATGTAATTTTAATCAGTTCTTAATATCGACAATATCACTGTAGCTTTTTGGTCCATTTCTTTAAATCCCTCAAGCCATAGAAGCTCACATTTTCTACTTAGACATGGTACAGTCTATGGTACCTGACTGGATGACCACTGAGCAGCAGCAATGGCTGTGCTGGCAACAGAGAGAGCGCTGGCTCTGATCCCCTCAGGCGGCACTGAGTCTCTGGGAAAAGAATTATGTGTAAATTAAATATAAGCTAATGCAGAATGAAAATAAGACCCCGATTTGTATTTTATTATATTCTAGGATCTCAAAAGGTATGTACAGTATATGATGAATATATGACGAATATAAAACAGGCTGTCTAAATATATGTTATGTATGTGCGGAATTACACACTTTCTAGCACTTTTGGCAAAATCCACGCCGACAGTTTTCCCATCCAGTTTCAGAGGTGGCTGAAGGCTCTGGAGAATGGTGAGCAGCTGAGAAGCCTCCTGTAGAAAGACATAGAGCCACACTGTCTCGACACCTCCGCTAGAAACACACCAACGTACACTATAAAGTCATACTGACTGCTGAAAAATAAAGCTACGCACCAGCGGGGATGAGAGCTGGACAAAGGCGAAGCCTCGGTTCTGTCCCGTTTGCTTGTCTTTGATGAGGCGGACGTTGTTGGTGGACAGGTTGGCGTGCGGTGCCAGTAAGTTCAAAATTCCATCAACAGTAGAGAGAGAGGCAATGTTCCTCAAAATGATCGCTGTGAACAAAAAGAAAAGTCATCAATAAATGTCTCTATGGGAACGTGCAATTTTTCAGTAGACCAAAAGGAAAATCAAGAATATATATATTAAAAATGCTCTTAAAAGGCATCAAAATTCATATAAAAACTACACGCAGACATTATTTCATTTATGAAATGTGACATAACTTTGTTTACTGCCTTATTGCTTCTGTATTTTTTTGCCACAGTATTAATTTAGTTATTTTAATGTCTTCCCCATTCTTTAATATCTAATTATATTACTACATATTTATTACTTGATAGTATTACTTTCAGAAAGATCAGCTAAGCGCTTCAGTTTTTCAGTAATCTCCCAACTAAAAGCAGGCGTTTGCTCCTGACACTGATCAGCAAAAAGCTGACCTCATGACATCACACTCATTCACATGAAAAAGCAGAAGTTGCCCCAAAAAAGTGGAACTTAATTACTATTAATTTAAAAAGAAATACAGAGAATACATAAAACATGATTATTAAATAAAATCTAATAACATAAAGATGATTACATTTATACCAAATACATTTTTTGTTTTGCACTCTTTCTGTCATCGATGAAAAACAAACACTTACTGTCTCCACTGTATTCTCCTGGCTGTTGGCACTCGACATTTAAACCATTTACACCAGTAGAGTCACCTACAAAGAGCAATGCCAAAAAACATCAGGCAGGATATATAATGAACTGCTCGTTCTCACAGAGAGACAAAAAACTCATCTTAAGGGGGAAAACTCACCAACTTTTGACGCGCCACACCTGAAACACTTCAGCCTCTTCCGAAAATTGTACAGACCACACTGCAACAACCGTCGATTGTGTATTTTTGTTACAATAAGCAAAAAGAAAAAAAGAGTAATATTGTGGGATAAGTTCAAAGATAACACTCACAGCATTGCAAAGCCAGTTTTCAAACTTCTGTTTCCTGTTGCTGTAATGCACTGCGATGGTTTTCCCCTGGATCACCAACTTGTTCTGTGAAATAAAATAAAGACAAACAAACAACAGTTACACCAAAATACGACACGTCTGAGCCAAAGAGGCAAGTGCTGAGATCCCAGTGCTACCCCACCCAATGAGTGAGAGCAGAGGGAACAGGAAAGAGTGGCTAGGTTTTAACTTGTTGCTTAGATGGGGGTGTCTCAAGGACAAAAAAAAGGAGCAGAGACGGGAAGAGAAGTTCAGAGAATGAGGGATTGAGTGTTTGGGACCGGAGTGCTGCCAGCCCGTCCACATCTCACTCCAGTCTTCGGATAATAAATGGAGATGAGAAACTATCAAAGTGACAGAGCTGGAGCAGAATGTGCAAAAAACCCCGGGGCAGTCGGTACTAAACAAGTCCACTTGCTAACAGGAAGCAAACTCTCCCTCTTTTGTAAGCTTTAAGAGAATAAACTTAAAATTTGTAAGAGAATAAACCAAACAAATGTGCATTTTTACAGTGGTGTTCACAGAAAACAAAAATTCAATAATGCTGCTATGAAGCATCACCAGATGTGTGATATCTGAAATACTACATCTCAGATATCACAGATCTATGATCAAGATTTTTTGGCTAAATACAAACAAATTGGGCTTTTTGTAAAGTGCCATCATTACTGTACTGGTTAATTTGGGTTCTAATCTCCAAGAATATTTCTAGACTTGGTGATTGTTGAAGCAACCTGATTGGTCTCCATCCATCGGGTAGAATCTTGCAAGTGATAAAACTCCACGAAGGCGAAACCTCGGCTTATACCTAGAGACAGCATTCAAATATAGACGGGAGGCGTGTTAGTCAAAATGCTTTGGTGCAAAATTCAAAGTTACAATGGGCTTGCACGGCGGCGGGGATGTTTACAACATCATGATGGTAGAATTTACATACCCTTAACTTCTTACCTGTCCATGTCATCAAATCAGAATTTCTATATGACACAAAGAACCCTACGACAATATTTAATTTTCTTTTTCCAGGGGTTGTAATAAAATAGGAAAGATGGGTTTAAAGATCAAGCGCGGAAAGGAACGAGGAACGTTCCTCTGAAGAGTATCGCTCACCTGTCCTTTTCTTCATCAAACGTATGTCCACAGGCTGTGGTCCCTGTAGCTGCTCCAGAGCTGTACGCATCTGCAAAACAGAAGCAGACGTGAGACTCATCAGAACACAGATCTTCTTCCTACTTACTGTTTCCTTACTTAAAACCATCTTTCTGGAAACTGGTTGTGAACCATGAGGTACATGTTCCCAATTTAGAATAACCAGTTAACCTAAGCCCAATAACTGTATGTCTTTGGACTGTGGGAGTAAAAAGTACCTGAAGTACCCATAAAGAACCCACGCAGACTCATCATGAAAATGAATATCATGGTAATTTTGGGCTTTTAAATATTTTTTGGACTCTCCTTTTTCCAGGGTCCCAACCAATATAATTTAAATAAATTTTAGCAATTCTGCCAAGAAAATCGGTCAAAAATTCAGTTGGAATTATAACAGAAGCTTGTTGATGGCTTTCAGAAGTGTCTGGTGGAAGTGACATCTAGTGAAAATCTAAAAGAAATTCAAACTTGTGCACCAAAGTCGTGTATAAAGTTATTCAAAATGTGTGCTTTACAATCATTCCACCCTGAATGTTATCGGCTCAGCCCAGCATATCCTATCACAATCCAACATCATACAGACTTTTTACTAATGAGCAGGTAGTTTACAGACTTACTAATGTCTGCGTTGGGAATGTGTGTTCTCACTTTCGCCTGTGTCAAGTGATGCCTGGTAAAGTTTAGGGCAGTTTTTAATCTATTATTTGACACATTGTTGACATATTTGACACATTGTTGTACTTACCAACAAGACACTATTTTTTTTTCCTTTTCCCAGTGTATATTAATTATGACAGATGTCAATCCCCCTCTCCAAAATGCTCAGATTAACACCTGGATAATTCCATATAGGGAAGGGAAAGATGGCAAGGTGCACAGTTGTACACACACACACACAAAGGTCGTGAAGTGTTGCTGATTTCTGTGCCAAAGTTTTACACCCATCCTGTGACAGTTTACAGCTTTGAACTTCTTGCAAGAGATTCCTTACAACTCGTGAAAAAGTTATATGATATACAGTTTGGTGTGTTTTTTCCTTTAAAAAGCATGAATGCCACTGAATGGTGAACTGTGAGCTTACATCATCTTCTGTGACGTGGACAGGGAGCCCCCTCAGCATAATCGTTTTGCTCTCCTCCTCCTGCTCCATTCTGTAGTCCTGCTCTGGATATTCACCATCATATTCATCATCAGATCTGCTGCTGCTGCGTCGTTTTCGGCTCCTCTGTAAGAGAAAAAAATATATAATAATGTGATGTTTAACTTCAAAGACAACAAATTCAGTATCACTCTGATCAAGACGTACTTCAAGTCGCAAAGGAATTCTTCTCCACTTACCTCTGGGCTGTCTTGGTCCCTGCGTTCATCACAGTAGTCTTTGTACCTATCGTGGACCCAGCGTCGATCATAATCCTTTTCCACATCTCTGCTTCGTTTTCCATAGCACTCTGGATCGTGTTTGCGCATATCAGAACCATATCTTCCAGTACGTTCACTACGACTAATCCTGCAAAAGCACCAGAAACTTAAATATATGAGCACATGTTCAACGTGTTCCTGACCATCACAAGGATTATGCGGACTTCACCTTCTATCAGTTCCCATGGTTTAGTACAGCACAAGCGTTTGTGGACAATTCTGTGGAAAGATTTGGGGGGGAAAAAAATTATTAGTACTAACTGTTACTAACCATTTCAATCAATGTTTCGTGCAATGGTGTTCTTTACCTCTAACAGATCATGGTTCAGTGAGGATATATTACTAGTTTTTCCATTTAAAAAAGGAATATTAAAACTTTTTGTAATGTACATATAACCTACCAGGTACATAAAAATAATATCGTTTTTCATGACTATGATTTTCTTTTCCAATTAATTATACATTTTGATTTTTATCCCATAGAGTGTAATAACAGTTGTCAGCTTGTCTCTCTCATTTATCAAATCACATTCTGGTGAAAATATGAAGTCTCCAGAGACACTGTGGACCAAATATATGTCACTGCGTTACACAGACTGTGGATGGAGTTTGCTCACGGGAACAGAAATGTTTGCCGTCAAAAGATATAACACAACCCTCATTCTCGCACTTTACATATGCGGTCAATAGGCTAGATAGTTTGTGTGTGTCTGTTTGACATAAAATATGTCTCACAATTGCAAAGAAACACATAGCATTTGATACGTCTAACCACTTTAACGTTCACTTGTAACATAATAAAACAAACGTGTAATATGTTCATTACACGTATTACAGCTAAGCAGAAGTAGTTTCATACTTAAAAAATATATTAGTAATTATTCCACTGTAAAATGGGTCAACTGACCAGCAACATAAGAGGATTAAGTAACTGGCGTTACGTAACATGAGTTGAGCTACGCTAAAGATGAAAGGCAGCCAGAGATGTCACAGGCCTGATCTTACTCATAACTGCAGAAACACAAAGCACATAATATGGAGATTAACTGAGGACATTAATTGTGTAATTATATAAAACAGGCTGATTTTGTACTTTGCTTACAGGCGCTAACACAGCAAGGTCACTTCAGGGCTCGCTGTATGCTTGATTGATACGTCTCATGGATGCTGTAGCAAAACGTAAGCTTTATATAAATAAATAACCGGAAGCAGATATAAAATGCAGTTTTTTGTCAGTTTTACATACCGTTTTAATAAATCACCCCCCTACACACGATGACAGCTTGATACTCAAAACCTTTCTAGAAGCTTTTCCACTTGTTCCGGTCTGTAGCGACAAGTCTTCTTCGTTTTGACTTCACCTTTTAAGAGCATTAAAAAGCATTTAAGTGAGCATTACCGCCACCTACTGGTTATGATCCTTTACAACAAGGTGTCCCCTAATGCGGTGCATTAAAACAGTAAAATCGGTTTCTTTTTTTGTTTGTTTGGGTTTTTTGTTTTTTGCATATTTTGCATACTTACATGTTTCAGATCAGCAAAAAACAAACAAACAAAAAAAGAATCTGACAAACCAGAGTAAATACAAAATACAGTTTTTAATTGATGATTTCATTTAATGACAATGCAGAAAAAAACAGACATTCTCCTTCCGGATTTTCTGGTAGAATTCATGGCTTCATAAATTACACCAAGTTGGCCTGAAGCAGCAAAGCAGCCCCTGACCAACAAACTACCACCACAAAGTTTGACTGCTGGTACGATGTCCGATGTCCTTTTTATAAAATGCTCTATGATAGGATGTAACATGACTTAAACCTTCTTTTGTCTCATCAGTCTACAAAATATTTCCCTAGAAGTCTGGGGAATCATCAAAATGGATTTGGAAAATGTGAGGTGAGCCTTTGTGTTCTTTTTGGTCAGCAGTGGTTTTCTTCTTGGAACTCTCCTGTGGATGTCGTTTTTATGCAGTCCCTCTATTATTGTTTAATTATGAACACTAACTTTACACTGAACTTACTATTTATCATTAGGCCAGGTAGACTTGGGTAACCCCTTTGCTTAAATTAACAAAACCCTAGTTTAAAGACTGAATTTTGTAATTACTCTGGTTTTATTTTTGTCTACTATTAACATTTCTTTGATGATCTGACACATTTCAATGTGACAAATATGAAAAAAAGGAAAGAAAAAGATGAATTGAGGGATTGTACAGTGCTGTGAAACAGTATTTGCACTATTGCAAGTTGTCATTGAAGACACGAAAAACATGAAACAGGAAAATCCGAAAGACATATGTTAAGCCTTAAATAATGTAATAATGTAATATAGTAAATAAAAAGGTTAACCATAACCTTTCGGATGTGGTGAAGGATGACATGCAGAGGGTTGGTGTGACAAAGAAGAAAAAGCAAAATGCAATGCGTACATCCCCGCGAGGTGGCGCTGCAGTCCCAGTGATTGCGACACGGATGAGCTGCAGAAGCAGAAAATCTTCCTCATTCCCAGAGCCAACGCAGAGCAGTGGTCACAGTAGTGGATGCGAACCGTTAGAAATTATATAAGTTATTTAACTACCTCACACGGTGCATGGGGTGTGTCTGTCGCCGCTGGGGAACACACTAGGAGCGGCGGTTGCTGTGCTGAGACCACTGGCCAGCTCTCATCTACAGTGACCCATACATCCAGAAGCAGGTAGCCACCCGGCTAATGTTAACATTAGCACTCCGCTAGCGTCAGCTTTCTTAATCCACATAGCAGTTTTATTAAATAAAGATGTTGACGCTTTCAACATATAGTTACCACACAGCGAAGATGAACTCAAATGGTGTCGTTTAACTGGATTTTCTTAGCTCAGTGTCAGTCGCTAATGTCACGGGCGCTGGCTAGCTAACCGGAGGACCTGACAGCCCATCCCTCTAGCGTCAGTCTCAGCCCGACTTATTACAAAAAAAAGCATGCTGGTGTCTTCGGTTAAGCAGCTAGACTTGTTTTCTGTTTGCCGTTCTTATTTTTGCTTTGTTGTTGTTGTTATTATTTATTTAATTATTTATTTTTCCTGTCAGGTAACCAGACAGAATGGCTGAGCCGGAGCTTCTGCTGGACTCCAATATTAGACTTTGGGTGGTGTTGCCCATTGTCTTCATCACTTTTCTGGTTGGGGTTATACGGCATTATGTATCTATTCTCCTTCAAAGTGACAAAAAGCTGACATTAGAACAAGTTTCTGACAGGTGCGTCATACATCATATCTAATTATAAACCGAATCACAAGGAGGAAAAACAATGCTGAGCTCATATGTGTGACTTTTTCTTCAAATCCAGCCAGGTACTTATTCGGAGCAGAATTCTCAGAGAAAATGGAAAATACATTCCCAAACAGGTAGGCTGCCTAAAGTGAGTTGCAAAGTTGAGTGAGAACTCCAATGTATTTGTTTACTTGTATGTGCTTTGACTATATCAGTGATTATTTCTGTGTGTTTTAGTCCTTTTTGATGAGGAAGTTCTACTTCAATAACCAAGAAGACGGATTCTTCAAGAAGACCAAGAGAAAGGTTGTCCCACCCTCTCCAATGACAGGTGAGACTTTTTTCTTTTCTTTCTTTCTTTTCTTTTTTTTTCTTTTTTTTAAATAAAGAGCAAGCTGTGAAATTGTAACAACTTCTAATTTCTAAAAGAAAAAGTGGTTGTTTAGTATGTGGCTGAAAGACATGGGACACGAGCAGTGTTTTCACAAATCTTTTTAATAACAGATTCTCAGAATTTCCACTTAAAGCTACGGCTGAGTCCTGGTAAAATAATTCATAAAGAGTCTTGGCTGATTACACAACTCCTTAGGTGGAAAGTGAGTTAGGAAGAAGGTTAAGAGTTTCTGAGGCAGAGGAGGAGAAAGTGCTGGAGCAAACCAGAACAGCACAATACAAATTTTTCTCTTGCCTATTATTATTATTATTATTATTATCATTATTATTATTATTACTACAGTCCCAATCAAAAGTTTAAGACCACTTGATAGCAGCCTGTTTCAGTTAAGCATTGTTTTCAGTTTTGCATGCTCAAAAAAATGTTTAGTCTCACTCCCATTTCTTGCATGTTGAAGCTCTACTTGGAACCTTGCTAAGATCCAACCATACAAAATGTTTTTTTTGTTTTTGTTTTTTTTGCCTTACACGTGGTCTTAACCCTTGTGTGGTGTTCATATTTTTGTTACTCAGCCAATGTTCATGGGTCTGGTGGACCCGCTAGAGTTTTGGCTTTCCAAATTAACACTATCAAACAATTTTATGTTAAATTACTCAACAGATGTTTACTTCATCCCAATTACAAGCCATATGAACAGCAAACATGGTTAATTTTTTCCCTTTACCTTTGTTAGATCACATTTATGAATTAATGTGCTTCTCGTTTTTTGGGTTTTTTTTATAAAATGTTATAAAAAAATAAATCAGTTATAATCAAGTGGAGTGAGTGGAAAGACACAACACATTTACACGTGAAGCAATATGTTTCACAACTAAATGGGAAAAGCATACTGAATGTACAAAGCTGTCATACCAATATTTAAAGTGTGTTGATTGATTCATAACATCAGATGATGTGGCTGCAAAGAGCATTACTACTTGTCTTGTAATGTAATGCAGTTATGGTAACATATTATCAGTGATTACATAACCGCAGAGCTCATTGGTGTGTTTTTGTGTGTCATCCAGTACTGAAAGAACACAACAAAGAGGAAGGAGAAGTATGAATGAAAATGTTGCCCTAATGAAACGCTGCGGGTTAGATCCTGCACATTTGTGGTTGATCTCTTTAGAAGTAGCTCAAATCTCTAATCTAGTTCAATAATGCCATCGTTTTTAGGTGTGATCAATACAAAGATATGGAAAATGCAACAATGCAGTGGTGATGACTCAATTCTATGCAGCCTTCATCAGCGGGATGATCACACAAATAGCAAGAGGGTCAACTGAATGTCCTCACTGAAATAACATTTTTTAGACCCTTTTTAATCAGGCCCTGTGAGAGTTTTACTAAGTCACTATTAAACTGGGAGACAGTACTAACATTTTTTCTCGGCCAAGTGGAGAGGTCTCAGAAGATTCTCGGCTCAGGTGCATAGTTAAAAAGTCAAATAAAATTTTATTGTTATTGAGATAAATGTAAAATGTAAACCCCCAAAAAGTCTTTTTTCAGATGGCTGAAATGTGACCATGCAAAGTGTTGTCTCATAGTGTTAAACCAATCTGCATGAAAAACAAAGCACAGCCTAGAGCAGGACTCTTCAGCAGACTGACTGGGGATTCATGCAAACCCCTCTGAAACCCTACAGCACAACTTAAAATGCACTTCCCTGGAACTGTAACTACACAACACATCCACACAGCCCACAACTATTATGCTTGGCTCGTTCTGCACCGTCGATTCCTCCTGTACATTAACTTTTTCCACTGCATATTTTTTGAATTTAACAGTGAGGCAATAACAATCATCATCTAATTATAAAGAGAAGTTACCAGTATAATAGCATCAGTATAAGGACTCCCACATGTCAGCAAATTCCTGGAGGGGGAGAGTGCTGAAACTATCAGGATTGATATGGGGGAAATGTACAAAGAAGTGGAAAGACTAGAGGGACAAATAGGTTTGGCTCAGGGAAAAACTAAAACCTGGTTACCAGAAAGCATTTTCTTTTTTTCTGTTGACTTGGGACTAGGGATGGGTATCGTTTAGGTTTTATCCGATACCGGTGCCAAACCGGTACTTTTGAAACTGTGCCGGTGCTTAAACCGGTGCTTAAAGAATGGAGAACACAAAACTGGTCCAAAAACCTCTTATGTTTAGCTGTTTTTTTTGTAAAAAGATAACAATGTTAGCCTTTTCTGCAGCTATAGGGGATATATGGTATCACTCTTGGCTGGAAGCAGTGCTTAATCAATGGAAAAAACACAAACTTTGTCCAAAAACCTCTCATGTTTAACTGTTTTCCACTTTTTCTTTGGTCATTTTAGCCTTTTTGGCAGGGTGAAGGGAGTATCTGCCATCAAACAAGAAGACAGCCGCATGTAGCTATGATGATGTTTGCTAGTTCACCTTACATGCATTAATGTAATAACGTGGTTAGCCTACTCAACATAAATTACACACGAACAACATTAAGCTACTCACGCAGAGAAGAACGGCTGCTGCTGCATCATCATCCTCATCATTTCTGCTACACTGGCAGGGCTAGGGGCCAGGACTCTCCTCTTCGGGTTTTTGGGGGATGTTGCTAACTCCGGGTCCGATAACAGGCAACCCACCCGCAGTAGATGTGCCCGGTGTGAGGTCTCGCAGCAAGCTATCAAATACAGCGCATTTCTTGGCTTTTAAAAAAACCCGCTATGCGTCGCCAGGTGTTTCATCGGATTTGAGGTGTTACCTCCTTTGACAGTCTCACAGTATCAGCTTAAAGCACTTGTTGCAGGCTGCTGAGTTTTCATATTTTGCTGTGAAGTACAGCCAGACTTTTGACCGCTTCGCCTTGGTCATTTTTAATCTGTAGCTCTGCTCTAAAAGAATGTACGTACCTGGCCCCGCCTACTATCCTCGGAAACGTAAAATGATTGGCTAGAATCTAAAATGTATCACAGCTCAGGAAAAAAAAAGCACCGAAATGTGCGCTGCTTTTCGGTCTGGTTACTACCGTTTATGTCAGAACCGGTGCCATCAAGGCGCCAGATACCGGTACCCATCCCTACTTGGGACTGCATGTAAAACACCAGGACACGACCACACTGTAGTTAACACATAACCACACACAAGGATAAATGTCTGCAACTTACGTAGGTGACGTCATAGACTCTACAAAGGTTCCCCACAGAAGTCTACATCAGCCTTAGTTCTAGAGTACATGGTACCAGCATACATACTGCAGGTTGGCCAACCAGCAACTTAACACCTTGACACCTGTCTCTACATCAAGAGTGAAGCTGGATCTCCTACCAATGTGCAAAAAGTATTTATTAATATCTTTTCAGTTTTCTGGCGTTTAAAGTTTTTTCTTTACCCATAAAATGTTCACAGATCCGAGCATGCTGACAGATATGATGAAGGGCAACGTAACCAACGTGCTTCCCATGATCCTCATCGGTGGCTGGATCAACTGGACTTTTTCAGGATTTGTAACAAGTAATTTATCTCCCTGACCCACACAAAAGCAAGTTTGCCTTTGTCAAGATATCATTTAAATAGAAATTACATGCCGATGTTCTGCTTGTGCTTCCTTCGCACAGCTAAGGTTCCCTTCCCTCTCACGCTGCGCTTTAAGCCCATGCTGCAACAAGGAATAGAGTTGCTCTCATTGGATGCTTCTTGGTAATAAAGCAAGATACTTGGACTCATACTGCACCACTGATTATTTATTGATATGAAAATGCTTAAGCTAGTGTGTGATGACATTGTGATTTGTTTGCGCGTGTGTATTATGCAGGGTGAGCTCAGCATCCTGGTATTTCCTGAATGTGTTTGGACTTCGAAGCATGTACTCTTTAATCCTAGGCCAAGATAACGGTAAGTGGAGTCTTTCACAAAGTTGAAATTGGTTTAAATGTTAAAACGGATAATTAGATTACATCATGTGACTTTAGTGAAAATGCCCACATACTGATTGTGTTTGCTTTGTGACTGAATGCCCACAGGCGCAGACCAGTCGAGGATCATGCAGGAGCAGATGAGCGGTGCTGCCATGGCCATGCCTGCAGATACAAATAAAGCTTTCAAAGTATTTATGTCTATAATTAGTTGAATTAACTACAGAGGGGTTGGGGTTGGTGGCATGGGGCTTTGGGAATTTCATGTGCTGTTTGTTTTTGATTTTTAGGCTGAGTGGGAGGCACTGGAACTGACTGACCATCAGTGGGCGCTTGAGAATGTAGAGGATGATCTGATGAGCCGGGAGTTGGACTTTGATGGCATGTTCAGCAAGGAGCTGCCAAGCGGAATCTTCTGAAGGCCTAATCACTTCCTTGTTGGAGAATCCAATTTGAAATTTGATTATTTCAGGGATTTGTTTTGGGGTTTTGTTTTTTGTTTTTTTTATCTGAAACCACAAAACTGGGACAAATCCCTTCATATGCAAAGTTTACATCGTGTAATTTGTTGTAGTGGTCTTTTCACTTGTATCTACCTTCCATTCCTGTCCTTAAATGAACTGAAATGAACACAAATACACTGGTTCTACTGCTGCCTCATGCATAATAGGGAGCCCTGCTTTGTTATTTCAAAGAAAGGGCTGTTCTAGAGAAATTACATGATGGGTTTTTTTTGTTTTTTTTTTTTTAATGTGTTCTTGTTGGCTTGAAACTGAATGCAATCATAATGCCATTAAGTAATAGAATCTGAACTGCCTAGTGCTTCTTTTTCCTAATGTCGTGCACAGCTAGATTAGCTGTCTTCATTTTGTATGTGTCATTTAAAAACAAAATAGTACATAAAACAGTTTTACAGGTCAAAATGATCTATATTTAATAATGCTTTAACCATCCATCATTGCTCATATTTTAGATTGCAGATAGAAGCAGGTCCAGAACAGGTTAGGTTTGTTTGTTTTGTGGCAGGGGAAATGTTGAGTTTTGTCATCGAGATATTGTTTTTGAAGTATGTAGACTGTTTATTTTGTAATTAACTCCCTTGTGTTTTGTACAGTATAAAGTCTGTTTTGATTCAAAATAGTTGTATTTGTTTTCCATGTACACTAACACTTTTCAAATATGAAGAAATAGATGTTTTTGTTTTGTGCTGGGTTTTTTCTTTTTTGTTTCTTTGAATAATAGCGTTCAGTGTAAGGGAAGAAAAAGCACTACAGCTGAATATTCAAATAATACACATGGCACATTCATCCTCAGTAAAGGATTTGAATAGATACCTTGGACATTAACGTTACTCTTTTGTTGTCAGTTTTCCACAATACAGTGTCTGCTTCATTTACCTGGGTTAGGATGATTAGTAGTAAGTTGAATTTTTTTTAAATGGACAAAATGTCACTCAAAAGTAAGTTGTCTTTTAATTATACTGCAATCTTGTTTTAACAGCCTGTCAGTCATGTTTACATTGCATAAAGAAATGCAGGCAAGTGAACAAATGAATTGAGGAACATGAAGGATGATCATGCTTGAACACAGGTGTAAAATGTAACGTAAGCATCCAATTATGCTCTGTGGAAAACAAAGGGGTCCGAAGTGTGCCAAGGAAATATTCCCTACACCATCAACACCAGCCTGAACTGTTGATATAAGGCAGGATGGATGTAGTCAAAATGGCACAAAAGAAGAAAAAGTGACTTGAAAGAGGCTTCAGTCACAAAGCCTGCTCAACTGGGCAGTGTCGCAGTAAGAACTGTGACCAAAGTGAAAACTGGATTTCGATCTATAGAAAAGACAAGCGATTAGAGCTGTGAAAAGGCTACATTCATGACCATGTCCCTTAGGGAAAAAAGTGCAGTGTCTATGAATGGAGTCATTTGATCTCATCACCATGAGCCTTCTGCTTGACCATTTTTGATTGCATGGTACAAAGACTGGGTATATAATGGTGGCTATGAAATATTAACTTCATATATAAAATACATTTCAAGATGTACTTTTCTCAAAAAAGAAAATCATCCATTGACCCTCTTCCAATGTTTTTTTCCACAATTTGAAATCTAAAGCAATGTTTGAACATGAATATCTCAAATACTACACAATAAATGGACTAGTTCTTATATAGCGCTTTTCTCCCCTATGTGAGGACCTAAAATGCTTTGTTCTTCACAAGCAGAGACTTATAATTGTGTCATTGTCTTCACAAATCCTTCTTTTTTCACAATTCCTTACACCTTGAGAAGATTCCACATTTCAGATGAACTGATCCCCACAGCACAATACTCCTACCACTGTGTTACATGGTGGAGATGGTGTTCTTTGGGTTGTACGCCTCTTACTTCTTCAAACACAAGCAGCATTTCTATGAGCCATGAGCACAGAGCTCTAGCTTTGTCTCATCTGACTAAAGGATACACTTCCAGTATACAGAGTCTTTCTCCAAGTTTTCTTTAGCATACTTCAGTCTAGCCTAAAGGTGTCATTCCTGCATAAGTGGAGTTTTTCTTGGTCTGCAACCTCGCAGTCCATTCCTGTGCAGGGTTCTAGTGATTGTCTTCTTTGAGACTATCATTTCTGACTTGGCTCAGTCATTGAGTAATGTCTTGGCAGTTGTTCTTTAGACACATCTCTCACTTGATTTCTTTCCACAGTGTCTGAAATCTTTTGCTTCCTATCTCTGCCAGTACAAGCTCTCACATTTCGCAAGATACATACCTTCATATGCCAGGCTTGTTCTGTACTGTGTGGCACTCTTTGAATTTCTTGACAGAAATCTAAATTGATAAATTTTGCTTTTGGTATAATGCTTTCTCTGGTGACAGCTCAAATCTTTGCTAAGGGTTTTAATACTATGTGTAAACTGAAAGACAGTCCTCAGTTTTGACCTGATTTTGCAAGCTTTGAGCATTACAAAGTTAAAACCCGTCATTGCACAACAACGGTTTGTGCTGTGGGTCAATGAAAAGACCAGTTTTTCGGGGGGGTAATAATACTGACCCTGGTAATCATCCTTTTTTCTGAAATTATTTATGCTTTCTAAAGAGCAATATTATGTTTGCAAATGCTATGTTGTAAACCCCTTGCTATATTAAAAAAAACACTTGGACAAATGTTGACAAAAACTTTTAAATCATAGCGAGGATAATAATTTTGTCCTCGTCAGTAATAATAGCTCATTGTTACACAAAACATTTGCATTCGGTCCCCGTTAAAATTTACAGTCTTCGCTTTATCTAACTGCCTGGAGGATAACGAGCTCTAAAAACCTATCATGTAAGTGAAAGTTATCATCAGGTTAGCGAACACAGAGTTGAAGCACAGAATTGTAAGATCATTTTTATGGGAAACTCGCTGTCAGTCAGTTGGCATTTGAATGTCCCGTAACTTACCGGTTTAGTAGTGTTAGTGACTGAACGCTGGAGTGCAATAGCAGCTCTCCGCGGCTATGCACCACCCGTAGAGGAAGAATGAGGCAAATGAAGCCCGTCCCAGTGCGTGTGTTTCAGCGCGTTCACGTTACCGGCACACAGGCTGCATGATGGCCGAGGGAGGCGGACCCGAGTCGGGTAACGCAGCGGACTCCGACTCGGAGCCGGTAGCTGCACAAATACCGACTCCTTCAACCGAAAGTCAAAAACAGACTATTGGGTCTCTTTTGAAAACGTCTCTGAGAAAGGGTGACGAATGGTAAGCTAGCGGCCACCAATACTTGGGTCTTTAGCTATCATTAGCCGATAAACAGGAAGTGTTAGCATGCTAAGCTAGCAAGCTAATGACAGCAATGCTTGTAAGCTTGAACTCGATAGCTGCTGTGCTAATGATAGTTTGGCAGGCTAGCACGCTTGCTGCTAGTCAGCCCGACATTTGAATTTCTCTATTAGTACTAATGCCTGTATTAACAGATATTATCCTTGACGCACACAAGCAACCCAGCTGCCAAGTGACTCATTTGCACGTTAATTAGTGCCTGTTTTGTGATGAGTTGAGCGGCGTTAGCAGTCGTGGTAGCTAGTGGACTGTCAGAATAGCTAAGGCCCTGGATTCAGATTGTAGTTTCTTTTTCCAGTGAAACAGTCTCGTTGTCAGTTGCGGGATGATGATGAGGAAATGGGCCCGCTGACAGAATTAATGTGAGAAGTAGTTACCTGCTTGTCATGACATACCGGTTAAACCGTGTGACGTTCCCCTTACCGGCAAGCCAACTATGTTAGCTAACATAGTTTCAGACCATTAACACTGCTCAGGCCTGGGCATACTGCAGCCGGTGTACTAAAGAGGCTTCACCTCAGCCAGTAAACACAACACCACAGACATGTGAGATGGGCAAGCGTGCCCGTTAATCTCATTTGTTAATAGAAGTGGGTGCCAAACGACCAGGTCACGTTCATTCTTGCAGCCACTAGCTGCAAAGCTAACCTGTTTTTCTGGAGTTATTTAAATGACTCGGCCCTTCCATTTATGGTATTGTTAAAATTGAACTACTGTCCTTTGGTATTCATTTCCAGGAGCCTTAAACACTGTCAGGCATAGCTTGGCAAAACTAATCTCGGGATAAGATCATGCAACTGTTTGTTTGACACTTTGAAGCCCGTTAATTTTACAGTGTTGACACGAAAGAGCCATAGTCCAGCTTTTTGAATTAGCATTTGAATGCGTGTTGCAGTGTGGATACAAGTTTATTAACCAAAGGAGATTCTTTAGATGAGATTAAGTCAAACTAGCTTGCAGTTACTATAAATGCCAAGGCAGTTTGGTATTGCATAATCTTCTGGGAAAGTGTAGGGCTGTGTGCCCTTTTATACCATACCTTTTAGAATCTCTTGACCCTTTTTTATGCTGGGGGAAGAAATCCATTACGAAATATAAATGTTAAAGCTTTTAAGGGGAAAAGAGGATCTTCCAACGAGTGATATGTTTTTCTTTAACTGTGACTGATCAATTTGTTTTAGGTATCTAATAGACAGTCGGTGGTTCAAACAGTGGAAGAAGTATGTGGGGTTTGACAGCTGGGATATGTACAATGTTGGAGAACGAAGCCTCTATCCAGGACCAATTGATAACTCTGGCCTGTTCTCAGGTAAAATTGTCATTTTAAAAAGAATCCCCTAATGGACTGCTGTTGATTTTGCTTGAACAATATAAGTTCCACACAGAAATAAAAAAACAAAACATTTAGTTCTTTAGCTTATACTTATGTGTGTTGTTTTTTTTTTTTTTTTTTCCCTTTTTCTCCTTAAAGACCATGAGACTCAAGCCCTGAAAGAGCACCTTATAGATGAGCTTGATTATGTCCTAGTACCTACTGAGGCATGGAATAAGCTAGTGAGCTGGTACGGCTGCCTTGAGGGCCAGAGACCTATCGTCAGGAAGGTAAGGCTGTTAAAGATATTCTTAATTTTAGCCCTGTACCAGAGTGCGTGGACTGGGCTTCCAAATGTCTCTTTTCTTCTCTAGGTCGTTGAACATGGCATGTTTGTCAAGCACTGTAAAGTGGAGGTCTATTTGCTGGAGCTGAACTTGTGTGAGAATGACAATATGGACAATGTTGTTACACGTCATTTCAGTAAAGCTGATACTATAGGTGAGCATCCACATGTGTAATTTATACGTTGGTGTTTGCTGAATAAAACTATTTGACTCTTCATGCTTATTTATCAAACTTTTCTCATTTTTAGACACTATAGAGAAGGAGATGAGAACACTGTTCAATATCCCATCAGAGGAAGAGACCAGGCTCTGGAACAAATACATGAGCAATACGTACGAGCAGCTGAACAAGCCAGACAGCACCGTACAGGATGCTGGTCTTTTCCAGGGACAGGTAGTGCTATTCAAATAAGACTGAGATTATTGTTTGACTACAGCTCAATAATAAACTTGTGTGTTATATTCACAATCAAGGTTAGAGAAGATGAAGGCATTAATTCAATTCTTTTTTTTTTTTATAACAGCGGCCACTGAATTCCAGATCAGTCATAGCAGCTTTCAAGTTAGAAGAAAAATACAATGTATTAGAATAAAGAAACATTAGTTAGTCACAAAAGTGCAGGTCATAAACCTAACTATGGCTAATGTAGTTTTGGTGGCATATGGCATATGTGTAGCATTAAACTCAAGCCTGAGATGTGTAAAGTCATGCATGAAATTCAGGTGTGCCAACCTAGCTTTCATGTCGAATATTTTCCCAGGTGCTTGTGATTGAGCGCAAAAATGAGGATGGTACGTGGCCCAGACAAGCTTCACATCCCAAGTAAGCTTTTTTTTTTTTTTTTACTTCTTCTTCTTCTTCTCCTCTCCAGTCACGCAGGCATGTTTGTTTACATATTTAAGAATGTGCTTTTCTGAAACACGATTTCATTCTTTCTTACTAGATCAAGTACAACCCCATCCAGGAATTTCACTACCTCTCCAAAACTCTCCTCAAACGCATCCCCAACAGTAACCAATGGAGACAGCAACTGCAGCCCTGGATACACGCTGAACAGCAGCACCTCATCCAGCAACAGGCAAGGCACCTTTTCCGATCTACTTTTTCTCCCCTCTCTTTTGTTGTTTATTGAAACTTTACCTCTCATGGATAAATACTGGCAAAGCTTGTAAGGCATAGGAGTGATATTTCTTTTCACTGTTTACACACAGCTTGTCACTTAATTTTAAAAAGAGGGGAAAAACAACTTTCCAATATCCAATCTAAGTTTTCAACAAGTGGAGTTTTCAAAGATATTTCAAGGAAATGTGACGACATCTTCCAACTTGTTAAAATTCTTACAAATCATTATATCACATTGTGTTCCCACAGACCACTCTGTAGTTTGTAAGACAAACAAAAATTCTTGACAGGCTGCAAAACTAGGAGTGTGATGTTTTACTTTGTCTGTAATGCCATTAGTCTTTATCTTATCCTTTTAACATCTCAGTTTTTTAATTAAATTTGTATTTATTTGTTTTAGCTCCTTGATGTCACCCAGAATAAAGCACAAAATATATTCACACCAAATTTCAGTAGTTTGCAACTGCATATGTTGTGTCGGTATAATCAGCTGCATGCATTTGCTCTTTATGTAGTCTGCTGCTTTAATGAAATTTGCAGAAATATGTAGACAGTAAATGAGAAAATATTAGTTTTTGTTACATTGAGAGAGTGATTAAAGATCTAAAGATGCCCGTTGTCTATTGTCTGACCATATTTAAGTTTAAAAAAAAATGTAGATTGCATGCATGCTTTAGTGTACTAGTATGCTGAATAATAAAGAGCACGTAGTTTATAGGCTTATTTGTAGGACAACTGGGATTTTATATGCACCTAGCTTACTTGATTACCATGTGTTAACAGCTGTATCCTGAATACAATACTACAGACAAACTATCACATCCTTTCTGCCAACAGATATGGGGGCTACAATTCATACAGCTCCTACAATTACAGGGAGTCACAATCGCAGCCTGGCTTATGTGGGCTCAGTAATTTGGGAAATACGTGCTTCATGAACTCTGCCCTTCAGGTAAAAAAAAACAACAAGCATTTGCAGCTTCCGCTTAGTGGAAGTGAGCTTTAATATTTCTGTGCACATAATCCTTTTTCGTGTCTTTTCTTTTTTTGGTTCCTGTTCCCTCAGTGCCTGAGCAATGCATCTCCACTCACAGAGTACTTCCTCACTGACCAGTATGAGGCAGAGATAAACAGAGAGAATCCTCTGGGAATGAGGGGGGAGATAGCTGAGGCCTATGCAGATCTAGTAAAACAAATGTGGCTCAGCCGCAGCAGTTATGTGGCCCCACGTACCTTCAAAGTAAGTTGTGTCAAATAGCTTGAACTGAAGTCGGTGTATACCGACTGAATACATTCAGGCAAACTCATCGAGGCCTATGAAGGTAATAATAATCATCCTTTGATTGTCAGACCCAGGTCGGACGCTTTGCCCCCCAGTTTTCAGGCTATCAGCAGCAGGACTCTCAGGAGCTGTTGGCCTTCCTTCTTGACGGGCTCCATGAAGATCTGAATAGGGTCAAGAAGAAGCCTTACTTGGCCCTAAGGGATGCAGAGGGCCGTCCAGATGAGGTATAGTACAGATGTAGATATCGTGTTGTTTTGTCTCTAAAGAGTAAAAGTCTGTCTGATTCTCTCATGGTGGTGCCGAAATATCAACCTTTACAGAACCTTTAAATTTGAAACAGAATGACTGCCAGTCTGCTTTATACTGACAGCTAGACATGAAATAGTTTTTCTGTATAGTAACAAGAAAGCAATATCATCGTTGAATTGATGGTTTTAAAATGCCATCTAATGGAGGTCTTCTTCCTTTTCTCCACTGCTTGGTGAACTACAGATTGTTGCCAAGGAAGCCTGGACAAACCACCGTTTGCGCAATGACTCTATTATAGTTGATATTTTCCATGGCCTCTTCAAATCCACCTTGGTATGCCCAGAGTGCTCCAAGGTATCTGTTACCTTTGACCCATTTTGCTACCTCACATTGCCTCTGCCCTTGAAGAAGGACCGTACCATGGAAGTTTTCCTGGTGCGATCAGACCCTCAGTCAAGACCCACACAGGTGAGTTGGCATTAACCTTCACTCGCTGCTCCAGACCTAAATCCACAGTCAAACTGATAAGTATCTACGATTTGGAGATTTAAAAAAAAATTTGATAGTTGATATGTCTAAGATATATTTCTATATCTCTTTAAAATAGCAGCATAGTCACTGAGAACATCATATGTTGTTTTCTTTGTCTTGCAGTATCGGGTGGTGGTCCCCAAACTGGGTACTATAACAGACCTGTGCAGCGCCTTGTCCAAACTCTGTGGAATCTCTCCAGAAAATGTTAGAATCTTATTCTTTTACATCACGAGTTTTGTCTAATTTATGATGCTCACATGTTTGTTTTTCTTACTCTTGGGAAACAGTTTATAGTTTGTTCTAAATTTGCCTCCTTTATCTTTGTAGATGGTGGTGGCAGATGTTTACAATCACAGATTCCATAAACTTTATAGACGGGATGATGGTCTCAACCAAATCATGGAAAAGGATGACATCTTTGTGTAAGTTTGTGTTATTGACCTGGTGATGATCTGAGAACTCACTCACTGTGGTTGTACAATGTGAGTGTAAGACGTGTTTCCTTTTTTGTGTCAACGCTCTCTGCAGGTATGAGGTACAGGAGGAGAACAGTGAAAGGATGAGCCTGCCTGTTTATTTCAGGGAGCGCCACTCAAAGCATGCTGGAAGCTCCACAAGCACCATGCTGTTTGGCCAGCCTTTACTTATCACCGTGCCCAGACATAACCTCATAGCAGACGTTCTTTATGATAAGATCCTAGAGAGGATTGGGTAAGAACCTACTGTATTGGTAAAAAGAAATTCAGCTATATTATGGTGTAGTAGCAGTGTGCATACAGTACATCTGGCATGAAGAAGTTTAATGGAAAGGGAGCAGAACATGCACACCCTGAATTCTTTCCAGAATTGGTTAACCATGTTAACTCGTATTCCTTGTTGTGTGTTGCAGACGCTATGTAAAACGCTCCCAGAGCCCTTCTACTGAAAGCAGGGCGTCAGCCTCAGCCACCATATCCAGCTGCAGTCAGGCCCCTGAATGTTCTACATCTTCTAGTCTCAATGCCAGCCTGGGTGGCTGTGGCAGTCCCTTATCAGATGGGGCCTCCTGCAGCGCCAGCTCCAGCAATGGCAGCAACCACTCAGGGACCTGCAATGAAACGAATGGGTTGTATGATGGTACGAAGCTGACATCAACTACTCATATCCAGCTGAGGAGTCGTCATCAAGGAGCACTCAAAAAGCATTGCAACAAGAATAATTAGATGTGGTTTATGTCACTGTTTAGGTGAAGAGGAGGCCATGGACCAC
The DNA here is from genome assembly GCF_965226115.1 of Aulonocara stuartgranti. Classification (NCBI taxonomy): domain Eukaryota; kingdom Metazoa; phylum Chordata; class Actinopteri; order Cichliformes; family Cichlidae; genus Aulonocara; species Aulonocara stuartgranti. The sequence goes on along the minus strand of NC_138943.1, from coordinate 21,351,893 downwards.
CAAGTGAGTCCAGAGCCAGAAAATGGCCAATCTGAAGAGGAGGAGGAGGCCTCTGACTTACAAAATGGGTCCAAAGGAGACACGACCAAGCTCTTTACATTCAGCATAGTCAACTCTTACGGAACGGCCAACATTAGCCCGCTGCCTTGTGATGGAAATGTCCTCAAACTTAATCGTCAGTGTACATCTTTAAACTTCAATTGCATGGAAAGTTTCCTTTTTTCAGGCCACTTTACGATAACACAGCTTCTTCCACGTTCTCTCCTCTGCAGCACATTCCACAGTGGCCATCGACTGGGACACAGAGTCGAAGAAACTCTACTATGATGAACCAGAAGCAGAGGTCAGTTGATATTCGTCACACAGTTCTGTGACACAGCGCTCATACACTTTGTTTATATTTGTGTAAATATTGTGCTTAGGCTTATGAGAAGCATGAGAGCATGCTGCAGCCCCAAAAAAAGAAAACCACTGTGGCTCTAAGGGAATGCATCGAGCTCTTTACAACAATGGAAACACTGGGAGAGCATGACCCATGGTGAGGACCCTTCAGCATAACTTACTCTTAAATGTTTACACACATTATATTTTATCTAAACTGAATATGTTCTTGTAGGTATTGTCCAACATGCAAGAAACACCAACAGGCCACAAAGAAGTTTGACTTATGGTCACTTCCTCGGATTCTGGTGGTTCATCTAAAGCGTTTCTCATACAACCGATGCTGGAGGGACAAGCTGGACACAGTGGTGGACTTTCCCATCAGGTATGTACTGTCGTGGCAGAATCCTCAGTTGGTCTTTTCACCATTTGGGACTTTGATATTTTACTCAGTTTTCCCTCTTTCCTTTTATTGGCGGTGTCCAGTAGCATTAGCAAATACAGATGCAAAAAAATCCTCCTGCCTTTTATATACTCAGTCACATGCTTTTTACAAATTAACTTTTTAATATTGTACCTTTTGGTAGGAGAAATAAAAAAAACTAAAATTCTCTTTGTCAGCATACTGTTGTCAAGATCAGTATCACACATTTTTGACTTCAGTACTTACAAATAGAACTTCTTGAAAAACTAAATAAGGACATGATTCTCAGTTTATTTTTAGTGTGATTTGTTTATAGATAAGAGAGCAATGGGCTAAACAATGATTTAGTTTTCCACATAGCAGCTACCCATGTAGTGAAGGTAGAAAATAATACTTCTTTACAGAACCTTCTTTGTAAAGATGGTTCCTTCCTTAGTCATGTCAGCTAAATTTCAATTTGCATTGTCAATCAAGATGACAACTCTTAACATCATTAAACCATGACTGATGTTACAGCGTTGATTGAGAGGCCTCTTGTAATATAAATGGAAAAACTGTGTGTTTTAAAAAGATTTGTCTTAAGTTAAAGGAAGTGTATGAAAAATGATTACAACCATTAATGCAGTTTCATGTAAAATAGTGAAAATTTAAAAATAAGGAACTGGAAAACACTGTAGTATTGGTATAGCTTTGACTCTAGAGGGAGCTGTAGTTTGAAATTCACAGAATAACCAACCAGAGCTCTGAATGAGGAAACACTTATTCAACTTACAAGAAGTGGATTATTATCTTATAAACTGGCATGACCCCAAATAGAACATTTAGACCTACTTTCTGCTCTTATCTTTTACGGTTGTGTGGATTTTTGTAATTTGTTTGCCCAGGTTGTTCATTAATCGAGGGCTTTGCAGTTTTGTTTTTTCCTCCACATGGCAACTTTGGGCTAGACACCCAAGGTTGCTCCAGAAACCTGCTGCTGTGGGTGTGTGACTGAGGAACAATGGAGTTTGTTACATGACTAAGATGTTAGGTGACAAATGCATAAGATTTCCCAACGCTGGTTAATTTGTTAACTTTTTCCCCACTCCCTCATTAGAGAGACACAAATGTTCTATTGTGTTATAAAAGGGAAGTTGCCTCACAGTTAAGCTAACAGCTACATTTCAATCTTAGAACACCGTTGAGGAACTTGATCCAACGGAAACCACAGAGCAGATTGTGTTGCTGAAATCCTTATTTTAAAACAAAAGTCTGACTCACACTTAGTAAGGATGGCTTAAACAGTGCAGTACATGTAGGGTTTCACCATCTGATGGTATTTTCTCTGCCAGGGATCTCAACATGTCTGAGTTTGTGTGTGACCCTAAGGCCGGCCCCTACGTCTACGACCTTATTGCTGTGTCAAACCACTATGGAGGAATGGGAGGGGGTCACTGTAAGTCAGCATTTAATTTATACAATGAAATTTCCCCTATGTAGTCTTTGATGCCAACTGCTGGTCGCAGTTTTTTTTTAGCCTTTAAACATGAACACAGTATATGACAGTATGTGTCAGCAGATGGGGTGCTCAGAAAGTCACTCTGTCTCCAAGGACGCTGCATTTGGTTAAAATGTAATAAGGCGTAGAGCCTCGTACATCATTGTTTTCATTGTGCACTCACACTCAGTTTATTTTTCTTTGATATGCCATCTTTTGTCATAGTGAAGCAGTGTAATCAGACTTTTATGTCTTCCTGAACAAAATTCCTGAAAAGTCATGCGTTAACCTTACACCGTCTCTGTGTAACAGACACGGGTTATGGCAAGAATAAAGTGGATGGAAAGTGGTATTACTTTGATGACAGCAGCGTCTCATCTGCCACAGAGGATCAGATAGTGGTGAGTTTTCAGTGTTGTGTACTGGTGATCACTGGGTGTTTGTTTTCTTTAGTCTTTCAAGTGAAAGAATGATGAGTACTGACACTTGCTGGTGTGTTGACTTTGGTGTCAAGTATTCCTCTTCTAGTAATGTAATCTTACCCGTGTTGTGCCATTACAGACTAAAGCCGCCTACGTGCTGTTCTATCAGCGCATAGACGAAGAAAGCCCCTCTAAACCTCAACCTTCGGCGTCATTGGGAGGAGCCCCGGAGCCAGCCGATGACCACATGGACACAAATTAGGAAGCCCAGATGAAAAGGGACACACACTGAAGTGCATATGGCAAATAGAGACACTCGGACGCACACACAAAGCTACTTTAGTGGCAGAGGATTCCACAGACATAAAATTATTAATCCTACCTTCCCTGTATTTTGATTTGTCTCATATGTTGTCAGTTACAGCCATCAGCCTTGACATAAGAGTGAACTGTGAGACTTTCCTCCCTGCAGCGGGTGGTCTGCTGATTTCTTAAAGTAGTTTGCTAGTCTGGATTGAAGAGGAATATAAGTGAATATAGAAACTTAAGGTTAGAAGTGCCCTCAAATATATAGATAAACAAATGTTTCTGTTGCCCACAAGACCAGTCAGAAATATTTAAAACAAAAAGCCAAATGCATTTGTTTCAACCAAAGCGATCCAAGGTATTTATGATAAAATGAACAAACTGATGTGTTTCCAGGATGCTGGCTTTGTGCCTAGATTTATCTCACATATTCTTGCTGTGCTAAGGTAAATTTTAGCAGTGTGATGTGCACACATGACAGTACATGGCACCTTCTTTGTTGAAAGAATCCTGTTACCTTATGCCACCTGTTTAAAGTGAAACTATTTCTGAGGGGATCCTTCGGCTTCAGACTACCGGTAGCAGTGGATCTGTGCCGCATCTAGACCACAGAGAGGGTGTCTCATTTCAAGGTCCCTAACATCTAGATCTTGACATGAGTTGTGGCAGAAGCTGTTTTGGGGGGTTTGTTTTTTTTTGTTTTGGCCTTGCTCTAGTTCAGCCATGAGTTGTTTTTTTTTTCTCCCCCGAATATGTTTTGATGCACAGCACGGGCTCTGCTCTCGGGGCCCTAAACTCATGAGAGGAGTCTTACCCTGCTCACAATTTGTATTTTCTTTTTTTTCTTTTTTGTAATCATAATGAAAAAAGCGGCCTTTCAATTCCTGCAACCTGTTTAAAAAGGAGGCACTTTGAATTCTCCGTGAAAATCTACCTGCTTCTGGTGTATCTAGAAATCATGGAAGTGTATGGTTAGGCCTTTAGCATTAAAGGGTTTGGTCTGTCATATGCGTCCACATAATTTTAATGTGTCTTTTAAGCTGCCTGACCGGACCCTTAGTTCACTTGCGATAGCTTGTCCTAATTAGTCTTGTACAATAATGCAGCTCTGTATTGAAATGGCTATGATATTTGATATCTTCTAAGCACACTGAGTGAAGCGAAATAAACTAGAATAAAAGTGGTGCTTTATTCATGAAACTTGAACTTTGCTCCTTATCACAAGGAAAAATGTGTTAGATGTCAGATGGGGGTGGAGGAAAGCAGTCATTTAACAGCATTCTCACTGAATGCAGGCACTTTGAGCCAGTTTTCCTTCCAGTGATACTAATACAGCAGTTGGCTCTTAAGTAAAGTTGAAAGTGATTCTTTTATTTTATATTATTGAAGGCCAGACATACACAACAATCCCCTGGAGCACATTTGTAAGTGGTGACTGGATGTTTTGAATGTGATCAAGTAAAAACTAGAATACATTTACTTGTGACAGTTAACACTTAATATAATGTAATCCCACAAGGCTTGTTCTGGGGCATAAATCTGCACCTGGTTTTATAATGGCACGCTAACATACAGGGCCTTTGGGTGTCCTCCCTGCTGGTTGGTCCTGGCATCATCATGTTGTTCAAACTACCTAAACAATCATTCATGCCTAAAACTAGAAAAGCTTTATATCTGTAATCTAGATATGTAACTGAAAACACAGTTCAGCAGCAGAAAATCTTGTCTTCTTATCCACCCAAAATTATGTCAGCAGTTCAAACTCGATCTGTACATAATCAACACTATTTTAAATAGGTGTAAAAATGATTGTTCTCATATTTATCTTGTTGCCGATATCTGCAGTTTTGTTTTTAACTGAAAAATATTTGAATTCAAATTACAATAAAGACTGGAAGCCTCAACAAGCTCACTTGTTTGGACATGCACTGCAATATAACACAGATTGCCTCTGGTTTCAGGTGATGCGATACTTAAATGTACTTTGATACAAAGCGTAATAAAGCTCAAGTCCTCAATGAGGTGCTTTGTTTAGAATAATTGCATGCAATATAACCCTCACGCTGAAGCTGTAAGTACTGCTGTCTGTGTTAAGATAATTACCTCTGGTTGCAGGTGATGCAACCTAAATTGCCTGCCAGTAATGCTGACTGTTTGCAAAAGGAACTCTGATGTACAATTGCATGTAAGCACAGGAAACACACCTGTAATCAGGTGTACTGTAGCTATATACAAAGCCAACACTTGCCTGTGGATGAATAATCTACCACTCATAACCTTTCCCCAGCCCTCCTTTACAGAAAATGTCTGAGTATTTTTAGATATGCTAATAAGATTAAGCTGACAAAATAGTCCCTCAAATATGACCTTTAAACAAGAAAATATATATAAATATATATAATTAGGAGTCAGAGAAATGTTTGCAAAAAATATATTTATTGATCCCCTTTAAACTTGACACCACAGCTGTGCTTTACATGCACCCAGCGCAGCTTTGAAGAGATAAAACAGTCCTGCCTTTTACATTTCATCAGATATCCTCCTCACAGTTTGGTTTCAGAGGATTTCTTCATTTAGTAAAAAAAAAGAAAGCAGGAGACAGCTACTGCGTACAGGAGAGCACAGGTGGTGAGTTTAGGTGGCATCTATTGAAGCTGTAAGCGCAGTGGTGTTTCTCTCGTTATGAAGGCTACACACACACATAGTGCTAAGCTGCAGGCTGCTTCAGCATTTCGGACGAGGTTTTAATTCGTCTGGCTGAGGAGCTTCTTGATGTCTCCCTCGATGTCGATGGTGAGGAACCTCCGGCTGTAACGCTTGAACGGCACACCGTCCGGCCCGATGAGGAACTTCTCGAAGTTCCAGGACACGTCGTTCCTGCACACCGGGCTCCAGATGATCAGCTTGGGGTCGGTCATCAGAGACGTTGCGTCGTCGCTGGGTGTTGGAAGCTTGTCCTTCAGGAACGCAAACAGGAGGTGGGCGTCCTTCCCGTTCACGTCCATCTTCTCAAAGAGCTGAAACTTGGGCTCGAAGCCATTTCCAGGACGGACATACTTCAGCGACAGGAGGATCTCTTCATTCTTGCAGTTCTCCTGCACACAGTTACACTCTTGGCTCATTCTTATCGGGAAGAACCAGAAAATACAAACTTCCCTGTTCCCTACAGCAAGTATTCAATATTATTTGAATCCCACCAATAACTATGTATCAATAAGTAACTAGTAACAATAACCTGTGTAGTCCTTCAGCGCCTTATAAAATATTAACCATTTTAAAGTATATTTCATATTGCGTAAAAACTCTGTTGTAAGACGAAAATCTCACACACAGCCACAACTTCCTCCTTGCTAAAAGTCACCAATGCTTTGCGCATTCAGCTAATATAATAACAGCACTAATAACCTATGGATTTAGACGTGTCTCTTGTACTTACAAGCTGACTAATATTATACTAAAGCCCGATCTAAAACTTGCCAGTAAACTTGGGAACTATACAAGATTAAACCTTTAAATAAGGGGTGGAAATAACTTCCTCTAATTTGATTAAATACAAATAAGTCAGCCATTTCCGGGAAAATAGGATAAATTAACGGTGAAAGCAGGAAATTTAGAGTAACGATACTTACAGAATGATTATTTCTAGACTGACGGGATAGAAAGGCCTTAGCCATGTGCTTCAAAGCGCAGATAGACGGGATAAATTTCTCACCTGATGGCCGAACTGGTTGCAGGGTACTCCCAAGATCACAAGCCCCTTGCTGGCGTACCGCTCGTGGAGCTCGTTCATCTGGGTGTAATCCCTGACGGTCGTACCTCAGAGAGAAGCGACATTCTCAATGAGGACGACTTTGCCCTTTAGGGACGAGAAATTAAACGTCTCCCCGGTCAACAGTTTGGCCGTGAGGTCGTAAAAACTTGTAGCCATTCTTTTCTTTTCTTCCTCCTTTCTTCAGGTAGAGCAGATGCCTTCTTCACTACCAACACAGTGCGCTCTTCTGTTTCTTTGGACAAGCTTTATATGGTCAAAGAGCTTGTATTGCCTGCCAAGATAGTTCACTCCCTGAAATTAGTGGGCTGGTATACCACGCAGGGCGATAACCTGCTCCAAACACCCCTGAGAACCTGTGAATTGATATGTGTACATGTGAATTGATATGCACATGTACACTGTCTGTATTGATTGCACATTTGTGTCCTGCCTCTTTTCCACTGCCCCAATTTGGCTGCAGGTGCAAAGCCAGGCCTACCTTGGTGCTTCTTCAGAACTAGCCCACATTTTCTAAATTTTCTGTGGAAACAAAATCAGCTATTTGAGCTGCATCTGCATGTCATCAGTTGAGAGCAAAAAAGTAAAAAATAAAGAAAGTATACAATAAGTACAGTTAAAGCTGAATATACATGCAAATACTTTGTAGGCGGATTGTCAAAATACACACTAATGTATTGTCATGAAAATATTGTGGGGTTCCATACAGGCTCATGTATAAATATGATTATTTATTTTTAATAAAAATTTACTTATAAAAACGATATTTATTAATATATTTTTTATGTAAATAAGTAAAGTATTAACTTAATAAATTTAAATATTAGCGGGACAATGTTGTCGGCAAACTAAGAGAGACGAAGAAGAAAGCAAGGGGCACTGCAATAGCTTGATCCAGTGTACTCTTTGATGGAGTTGCTCGTCCCGTAAAGCCGGTTCAGTTATTATGTATCCAGTCCCAAACGCTTAAGTATGATCACCTCATACACACCGGCTGAGTGTTTGAAAATGAAAATATTGCACATTACTGACGGACTGCAGTAAAATACAGCACACAGATCAGTAAACAGAGTGACCTATAACGGTGCAGTTATGGCTGAGCTTTTCTAGCAGCCAATAGGATGCGCGAGTGTGACGACACTGATGACGCGGAGCTGTTTGGCGCGGAAGTTTGTTTTGTAACTTCGGTGTCTGGTCGTCCGTGGCTTCGTCTGCTCAGTAAAAGTATGTCTACCATTTTTCATAAAAACATTTCTGTCAACCTTACCAGAACATTTCATATCGACATGATGTTAAAGCACGTTTGTGTTAAAGTTATTGAAATGTGTCGTTTATTATAGCGACAGTGGTTACCGTCCCCTCTTTTTTTTTTAACTCCCCTGTGTGTGTCTGGTAGCCTAATATAGCTATTAACAGCCTTCTGTCCTTCATATTTCATCAGATGATGCGCAAAAAGCGACGCTCCTCCGTGGATAAAGGAGAGGGAGCTCCTGCAGCACCTAGTAAGTTTAAAACGTGTATGTGTATAAGGCATGTTTCTCCATGTATTCCCAAAAAATTCATCAGTCTTGGGAGCTAAGTAGCACCTATGTTGACACAGTTTCCCGCGAGAGAAGCTGTATAGCTGTTTTCTGTGATATTGTTTTTTAAGGTTTATATCTGCTTTCAGAAGTGAAGAAGAGTCGCAGCGCTGGTCGCCAGTCTAAGGAAGCTGCCCCAGAGGAGACCAGTCAGTGTGTGTTTGTTGACTTTGTCAGAGTGGCCGGTGTCACATTGAGACAGGGCGGCATGCCTAACGAGATAGGTAAACGCACTCAATTCAGTTTTGAAACAAAGCAGGGCTGTAAATGAAATGAGATGCTCACCTACATCTGGTCTTATCCCTCTCCAGGTGTTGACCAAGTAGTGTTTCAGAGACGAATACAGCAGCAAATTCAGAAGAGCCCCAGGTATCCTGGTGTGAGTATAAACCGTACAACAACCCTACAGTAAACACAAAAATACAACAAAAAACACGTTTTGCCCTAAGTTCCTACTTTTCATCTCTTAGATCATTCAAGAATTCATCACAGCACTGGAGTCATATATGGAGAACACTGACAGGTTTAGGAACTGCCTTCTTCCATGCATCCCACAGTCGTCTAATCGAGACTCCAGGTAAACATCCCATAAACAACCAATGAATTATAAGGCTACTTTTGACAGCTCCATAAATTATGGAGGACACAGCTAGAAGTTGGACTAAGCTAATAAAACTGATATGTTTTCATGTGTGCTGCAGTTCTGTCAGTTCATTCCAGGAAAGCCTGCTGCGGATGTTGTTGGGGATTGAAATGTTACAGGTGAGATTTTCTGTGATCACCTCTAAATGAAAACTGCATTTTCACAAGCACAGTCAAAATGAAAAGCAGTATGTATTAGTACAAATACACTACCACAAATCCCCAATCACCTGTCCTTTTTTTTAATAGACTTCCATCATTAACACCTTGCTTGAGAAGCTCCCTGAGTATATGTTAGATAGGTCAGTATTTCCTGACATTTTGATGTACTACACAATTTTTTGGTTTAAAATTTGGAATACTTTTAATATGTCTTTAAAAAAAATCTGTCTTCTCTACTCCATAGTACCAGCAATGGAGGAGTTAGTATCCCACGCATTATTATTAACCAACTCAAATGGCTAGACAGAGTTGTGGACACTAAGGTAATCATTTGTTTGATGACAGGTTTTGTTGCTTTTGTAATTGAAGGTGTGTCTGGCCTGTTGAGTTTGTCCTATAATCACATGTTTCTTCTTTTGTGCTTATTTATCTTCCTGCAGGATTTGGCGTCGAAGCTCATGGAGTTGGTGTCAGTAGCTCCGGCGGAGGTTCAGTGTGACATCATCACCAGTTTGCCAGAGATACTGGAAGACTCCCAGCACAATGATATAGCCAGGGAGCTCAAGTATGTACACTAAATCTCTAACACACATGTGCTGTGGTCAATCTGTGTTTTAAGGTTGCTGCTAATACCCCTCCTCTCTGCAGCTCTTTACTCCAGGAGAAGACTCAGTTGACCGTTCCCATCCTGGATGCCCTTTCTAGTCTTAACCTCGCATCTTCATTGCTGACAGAGGTAGTGTGGACATGCACATATAAACACACATGTGCACTGGTAGAAATGCGTTCTTACTTGTCGCTTCTCTGGCTTTTCAGGTCCGTGGAGCTGTTATGGCCACGCTGGCTGCTGTGCAGCTAGAGGACCTCCCCGTAGTGGTCAAGTTCATCCTGCACTCTGTGTCGGCCTCTGATGCATACGAGGTCAGAGTGGTCAAGCAATACAAAAAAATCCCCATACACACCATAATTTTACTAAATGAATGGATATGAGAAGTGGTTCCTTGTTTTTAGGTTGTCTGTAATCTTCGAAAAAAGCTGGAGCTTGAGCAATGCGTCCTTCCGCCTGTGCTGCAAGTCTCTCAGAGTTGTATGAATAGCAAAGCACCAGGCGGGTAAGATAACAATTAATTTATAGCCCAGTATCAAAACATGTGACACACCTGAAGTTTTGAAGTAATAAATGTGGTTTGTTGGTGATGTGATCCAGTTTTTGATGTTTTTGATGCAGGTCTGCCTCCGCGGCAGCAGCTGGCAGCAGCCAGGACAGCATCTCGTTGATACTGGACTGCATCAAGTCTGCAGTGCGATTCCAGAAAACCATTTCTGAGGCTTGGATCAAGGTATGAAATGAACTAATGTTCTTATGGCCCCTCACTTAACTGACTGAGTCAATTGCTTGTGTCAGTGACTTAAATGTACTTTCCCCCCTCTCTCTCTCTTTCTCTCTGTTTTTTTTAATAGGCCATAGAGTCTGTGAATGAGGTGGAGGGGCATAAGGTAAGTTCAGCATATTCCCAAAGAATGCTAACTGACGGCTTGGTCCCATTCTTAGGTCTATACACTGGTTCTCAAACAGAAGGGGGCCATGGGTCACCAGGTGAAAAATTCATGGCTGTATACATAAGAAGAAGTTGAATTAATGTAATTTATGCAGTTAAGCTGCTGATTTTGTATTTAGTGACAGATTTAAAACATTCTGGGGTGACGAGTGTGATTTTAGCTTCTGTATCATCAGAGTTTGAGAACCACGGGCATCCAAAAGTCTCCACTATTAGAAAGCTATTGGATAGTTACTTTTAACATTTCAAGCACATTTCTTCATAACATCTGGATAATTTTACAGAAATTAATTTCTCTTGCTTATCATAGTGACTTGTTTGAGTCCACCACCATGTGTACATGCGCCTACTAGACCATGTTGTTACTCATCTTTACTGATGTCAACTGTCACAGTTGGATTATGGGAAACATTTTGAAGGAGGACATTTAGGAAGCCTGTTTATACACCACATTAAGGTTTTTAGGCATCTCTTTGTAATATTTCTGCTTTGCCATGTTAGGTCATGGATCTCCTGGTGCTGCTCATTCTTCACTCCACCAATGCCAACCAGAGCCGACGGGGGGCAGAAAGAGTGCTGAAGGTCAAAGTGAGAAACGGACTGATCCAAGAGGCTCTGTTACAGAGAACCTTCAGGGACTACGCTCAGGTGGGTCAGCCTGTAGAAATAGAAGCTTAAATATAAGAACAGTGCAGTTTTTTTTAAATTTTTAATACTTCATTGTATTTATTATTGTTCTTCTTTTAGGTCATGCGAGGGTACTTCCCCTCCACCCTTGCTTTAGCTCAGAGTTTGGTACGCTCACCCGACCCCTGCGTGGTGCCTTTCGGAGGAAACATGTACCTACATGCCTTCACTGCGTTTGACTCTTACTGCCATCAGGTGAGTTTGAGAATAATTTGAATCATGCGTAAATGTTTCTAAATACAGATTCTTCTGAGTAATTCAACCCCGTGGTATTTTAATAGGAGGTGGTGGGCTCTCTCGTGACCCACGTGTGCAGTGGTGTGGGTGGAGAGGTGGACGTGGCTCTGGAGCTGCTCTGTGGTCTGGTTAACGAGAAACCCTCGGAAATGGCCATGTATGCTGTTTTTGTCAAGGTGACGAGGCGATCGAAACATTGTAGCTGCAAATCAAATATACAAAGCAAGCAGCGTGCGGATGATGGCTTTTCTTACCCAGCAGCGGTGTTTTTAAAATGTTTTTGGTTCTGATTGTAACCAGTCATGATATTTGACATAGGGAATCTTGGACTACATGGACAACCTCACTCCGCAGCAGATTCGAAGACTTTTCCACCTTCTGAGCAAACTGGCCTTTGGACAGAAGCAAGGATCTCACATTCAGGTGCAAAATCACGCATTCGGGGGATCCAGATATTGGACAGCCCAGCCTTGGACACTTTTTCTGCTTTTTTTTATTTTTTACTGTCCCTCATCTACTGACCTGTGTTCTTCTGTTTTATTCCAAACAGGATGATATGCACATAGTGATCCGCAAACAGCTCTCCAGCACTGTGCCCAAGTACAAGCGCATTGGCATCATTGGTGCTGTGATGATTGTAGGCAGCATGGGGGCTTTCAGGTAAAAACTTGTTTGGCAAACATTAGATAAGCATCTTGTTTACTCTGTGATTTAATTTTTCGGTGTCATCAGCAGACTCTGTCCCTAACCTCTTTTGTCTGTTCCAGGTCCAAAGCGAAGGAATCGCAGAGCAGGTCGCTGTCCCAGGAGACAATCAGACAGGTACGTATTAGCCATTAAAACAAGTGGTGCTAATGATTTTTTTTATTGATTACTCTTTAAAATCTCATTATTCTTTTATCTTTGCCACATCTTTGCCTGTTTTATTTAAGATAACAGTGTTTGATCAGCTAGTATTTAAATATATGGTGTATCTACATTGTAAAAACTTCAGAACCTTTCAAACTTTGGACCCTTTCATTTTGGTTGAACCAGTATTTTTTTTTTCCTTTGAAGTCTGTCACAGATCTCCAGTTATGTTTGTTTTTCCCGCTACAGGTGACGGCTCTGTTGGAGCTGGTGAAGTCGAGCAGTGAAAGCTCACCTGAGGCTGCAGCTCTTTATTATGATGAACTGGCCAACCTGATTTTGAGCTCTACTCTGGACCCACAGGTCCAGGTATGTTTTAGAAACTCACAAAAACGTCTCTCTTATTCTGCAATATGTAGAATATCTCGCTCTTGCTGCTTAAGAGGCTTTCTCAAATGCAGTTTGTCATGTTGTACTGAAGGCAAACTGGAGGCTACATTTACTGTCTCATCATGAGGTCCAAAGTAGCATTATGTGAAGCTATAGGTGTTAGCTGGTCAACATTCTAGCGTTAGTGCAGCGGTCCCCAACCTTTTTTGCGCCACGGACCGGTTTATGCCCGACAATATTTTCATGGACCGGCCTTTAAGGTGTCGCGGATAAATACAACAAAATAAAACTAGTACCGGTACCGAAAAAAAGAAAATTTATTCATAACACACGTGAAAAGACCCAGGAAAACCGAGTAAACGATAAAAACGATAACAAAATAACGCTGAAAACCGATTAAAAACCCTGAAAACTATACATTTCACACCTGAGCCTCAACTCTCGTGGCCCGGTACCAAACGACTCACGGACCGGTACCGGTCCGAGGCCCGGGGGTTGGGGACCGCTGCGTTAGTGGATATGATTACAAAGATGTCTTTGCTCAGACATAACTTTCAATTATTTTCTTTCTTTGTGGTAGTTTCTATTTCTTTTTAAAACTGTTTTTATACATTAATAACTGTACGCATTAAACTTTAAAGTAAAAACTGATTGTACTGTACTTTGTAAGATGAAACCTTCCTGTTATTTTCTTTATTCTTCTAGGACATGATTGGAAAAAGTGTCCTTCAAGACTTTGAGGATGACTTTGTAGTGGACCTGGGCCCGGAAATATCAGGGTCAGTGATGATGACGTAGTAACTGTTTTCAGCATACTGAGTTATATTTTTATATAATTGGTATCACTGAGCCGCCCTGTTTTTTGTCTTTTTGTTTTTTTTCAGGTCCTTTCCCTTTCCGGCCCGTGCAATGTACAAATTGTATGAAGATGAGGAGCAGGGAGGCATTGCTATCAACCTGATGCCTCTACTGGCCAAAGACATCCAAAACAAAGGAGATTTGCAAAATCAAGTCAATAAGGCACATAAGTGAGTCGTCCCCATGATAAGAGAATGCTAAATCAATAATCTGTTTTGCTCATTGTATTTACTGTATTTGATATTTCCTGTTTGTTGTATTTGTGGGAGCAGGCGAGTGTCTTCTCTGTGTTTGTCCCCATTTTTCCGTCTCCTGAGGTTGTGTGTGGAGAAGCGGCATCAGGGAGACTTGGAGGAAATTGACGGCCTTCTGGGTGAGGAAGAAGGAGTGACGAATACTTTTTGGAAACCGGTGTGGTACTGTGGCTATAAAGCAGTTTATGCTTATGTGTTTATGTGCTTCGTTACAGGGTGCCCTCTGATCCTAACAGACATGGACGTAGTAGAGAAAGTTGAGAGCTTGTCAAAAGCTGAGAGGGAGTTCCTCTGTACTTTGCTCTTTCACACCATCAATTGGTTCAGAGAGGTAACTGCATGTTAATGTCAGTTTACTTATTTGGAAAAGACAAGATGTGTGACTGAAGCCCCAGCCACACAGCAACACTTTTCCCCTAGTGGCTGGTCTCTAGGCCTGCGTGACTGTCGCCTAAAGCTGTGTGTGTTTTTCCACAGGTGGTAAATGCATTCTGTACACAAAAAGACACAGATATGAAGATGAGAGTACTGACTCGCCTGCAGAACATCACTTATTTTCAGACACTGTTGGAGAGAGCTCTGGCAGGTGTGTTTTTGATCCAACAATAAAAGGACTTAGAACCCCTCTTTTCTGCCCTGCAGTGTCAGTTTTACTAACAATTTACTTTATTTTGACTTTCAGGAACACCTGGCTATGTGCCACCTATTGCTAATTTTGATGGAGACAGTACAGATGGGATTGTACCTAATTCCACTGTTCCTGTGAATAAGATAAAGAAAGGTGAGTCCACCTGTAACAGGATATTTTAGCCTACGTTGTTTATATGCTTCTGTTATGTGTATGTTAGTTATACATAATAACATTGACCTCGTTATGCTATTTAGATGGCACAGGAAAGAAAAGGAAGGCCTCTGGTAAGAATTCTTCAGAAAGCAGCTCACAGGCTGAAGAGGCGACAGAAGCAGATGAAACTCAGCAGGTAAACATCTCACAAAGTCGACCCTCTCATGTGTTTGTTTAAAGCAAAACAAACTAAAACATGAACTTGCTTGTGATCAAGGAGCAGCCAGAAAAGGAGAAGGTAAAGGAGATCCGGCCAGGTGTCAGCCTGGCGTCCTACAGACCGTTTTTTAGGGAGCTCGACATGGAGGTGCTTAGCGTTCTGCAGTGTGGGCTGCTGTCACGCTCGCTGCTGGACTCTGAGCTCCACACAAAGGTAAATAAGCGTTTTTGGAAACGTGTGCTGCTTAAATGTATTTTACAACTATACCGTATGCACCATTTGAATCAAGCTAATGTTTTTGCATTGCTAAGGTGCGAGAGGAGGTTCTGCTGGGCCCTGCTGAGCTCGTCTTCCTCCTGGAGGATATGCTTCGCAAATTAGAGTTTAGTCTAACAGCTGCCCCGGCCAAAAGAGCTCCATTCCTCAAGGTGTGGAAAAAAGCATAGCAACAGTAGTAACGAGCATTATGGAGCAATGTTAGAGAAAACAAATACTCTGTCACAATAAACACTGCTCATTTTAGGTTAACATTTCATATATTGTAGCAGGAATTCTAGTCACAGATGGAGCAATTTATTTAGACCAAATTAATTTAAGCCTGTTTGTCCTCGAAACTCAATAGTTTCATACAGTATAAATTTAATAATTTAACTGTAATTATTGAACTATGTTCCTGTGTAGGGAAGAACTGATAAGAGTGTGGGCTTCTCCCACCTCCAGCAAAGGAGCTCTAAGGATATTGCCTCTTGTTGTGTCCAACTTATGCCTGCTCTCTGCTCACACCTGGAGAACTGCCACAACCACTTCCAGGTATCGAATCATTAAATGTCTTGACTTCAGATGGGAAATCACGTTTTTAAGAAATTCTCACACATGCTTTCGCTCTTTCACAGATTATGCTATCTGAAAACAACGGCGTTGTTGATGGACCTGCAACAGATGTGGAGGAATACCAGTTAATGTCTTCAGCCTATCAGCTGCTCCTGCAGGTCCTGAACACTACCTTCAGCTGGTAAGGAGAAACAGCAGCACTGATGTTTACCTCAGAAGACATCTAGAGCAGTGTGCCTTGAGAAGTGTTTGCCTCAGTCTGACTGGTGTTGGGTTTTATGTGATATATATGTGCATCTCTCAGGTCTGGGTTTAGTCAACCAGCACAGAAGAGCTTACTGAAGAAGGCTCTGGGATTTTTTGCTGGACGACTCAAAGAGGGAGGTGCTGAGCTGACTCTGGAGCAGCTTGTGAAGTGAGTGGTTAAGTTTTAAGACTCTGCTAGAGGACACTTCTCTAAATAGTTTGATTTGTTTTTTTCATCTCTCACTAAGAAGTCTTATTTCTGCGGTAGATTGTTACATGCACATGCTTACATGTTACACGCTTACATGTAAAAAAAAAAAAAAAAGATTTGATATCCAGGGACCAAGCTATTGTTGACAGAATGCTCCCCACGAAACTCTTTCTCTCTCTTCTTCTTCCTCTGTTTTTATTTTAGACATTTCTGATATTTGTGTTTCATAACATAATAAATGCATTTGTTTTCTCTGTTTTGTTTTTTAGACACAGTTTTGAATATCTGCTCAACTTCCGCAGCACAGTGCCAAATCTCAGCATAGCTCTGTGTCTCTCTCAGCTTCTCTCCACTGTGTCAGAGAAAGGAGGAAATCCTGCCGCTTACAGAGAGCAGACTGGTTGGGCTAATACGATGCCTCATTTTAATTCACTTGAATTATTTTCAAAGAGTGTGTGAGGACCTGATTTATTTATTTTTCTTGGTTTAGCGTCCCTAGCACGGCGTTTCTTGAACCAGGACTGGGTGACGGCCAGTGGCGAGAAGGAGCGAGGCACCAAATTCAATGAAGCACTTCACACTCTCCTGAGGTACGTCTGCATTTTTTGTGGCCCTCTAGTGCAAATGTAAACTCAAATGAAAGCAGCTAAAAGTCTTGAGTATACACTGACTGGTCACTTTATTAGGTACACCGTGCTAGTACTGGGTTAGACGTCATTCAAGCACAGATTCACCAAGGTTGCTGGAAACATTCCTCAGAGATTTTGGTCTATATTGACACAATATATCACACAGCTCCTGCAGATTTGTTGGCTACAATCTCCTGTTCCATCACATCCCAGAGATGCACTTTTGGATGGGATCTGGTGATTGTGGAAGCCAGGTCATGTTAAAGAAACCACTTTGACTGGTCATTTACTTCATGTCTTCCCCCTGATCTTTCTTCCAGCTTTCTTGTTTTCTCTCCACTGTAAAACCCCAAAAATATATTTTAAGAAAAGAAACCACATTCATGTTGTTCCAGCTTTGATTGCTTACAGTATGGGAAGGGCTCGGATAGACTGTGGTGTTTAAAGATGCTCATTTGGTACTAAGGGACCCCCCAAAAATGTCTCCCACTCCATAACAACACAACCATAACCCTGAAACATTGACGCAAAACAGGATGGATCCATGCGTTCATGTTGTTTACACCAGATTCTGACTCTGCTATCCAAATGTTGCAGTAAAAATCTTGACACATCAGATGAGGGAACATTCTTCCAATCTTCTGTTTCCTAATTTTGCTGATCCTGTGCAAATTGCTGATCTGCCTCATACCTTGATTGTAACAAGTGGTTATTTGATTTATTGTTGACTTCCTTCAAACTCATAGAGAGCTTGCTGTTCTCTGTTGACTGGTGACATCTAGAAAGTTGTTTCGACCATGTCTGCAAGCCTAAACGCGTTTAGTTGCCATGCTTTGGGCTGATTGGATATTTGCACTAACCAGCAGTTGAGCCGGTGTACCTAACAAAGCAGCCGGTGAGTGCATATAAATATATCACCAGTAGGCGATAAAAAATTAAGTACATCACACATCAGTGTCAAATTTAGTCTAAGGTAATTCAGAAATCAGAATCACGATCTTTTTATCTTGCAATATCTTTTTCTTCGGCTGCCTCTGTAGCATCTATCTGGAACATGTTGATGATATTCTAAAGGCAGTGGAGGAAATAGCTGCTCAAGGAATCCCAGAGCTCATCAATGCATCAAAAGATGAGAGCTCTGCTTCCTGGCCCACTCTCAGCAGGTAGGTCTCTACCATGAGCTCTTGATTCTCAGTCATACTGGAGTCAACTCTGGTGATTGTACTGTTGGTTAAGCTGTTAGATTAAGATCTGAGTCTTTGGTTTTCTCTCTTTCATCAGGCAGACATTCCTGGTGTTCTACAAAGTCTTGATGGCAGAGCTTGAGAAAGCTGTTCGCAAGATTCCTGCTAGCAAAATGAGTGACAACACTGAGGTCAGCCACTAGGTGTCACACTGTCCAGCATGTTCTCCTTTATGTAAATCACAGTAGTCAGACCCATAAACTCAGAAAGTCATGTATGCCTTTCTTCTAGGCTCAGAGTGAGAAACTGCTGACATGGAATCTGGCTGTCAGGGACTTTCACATCCTGGTCAACCTGGTTAAGGTATAACATATAAACTGACTGACTGCTGACCTTTAGCTAAGTATATGGTCACGGTTAGGGGTGGGTTTTTATAATCGATTCATCGATTAAAATCGATTCTGGCTTGGATAACGTAAAATCGATTCATTAAAATCCTGAATCGATTTTTTAATATAAATTTATTTTGTCCGAAATGCCAGAATCTCTGGTGACATCTCACAAAATTTCAAGAACCACCAAACAGTAAATGAGAGCAGGTACAGGGATTCTGCACATAGACTTAAAGACACAGCGCGACCCGCGGATCAGAATCAGTTAGATGTCGCCTTTCTCACAGTCGGGGCTGAAAGCCGACAGCTCGCTGATCCGGGTCCGCGCTTTGTGTTCACGCCCTTTATGCGCTGATTCTAAAGCTGTTAGTTTGATCTCTCTCCAAACAATATTGACCGAACCAGCAGCAAAAGAAGATCCAAACGCTTCACATAAACATCGTCATGAATTCACTCTTTTACTGTTTTGCTTCCATTGCGATGCGCAGCTCTCTCTCTCTCCCTCTCTCCCTCCTCCCCCTCTCTCTCTCTCGAACAGTTTCGCTTTCTTCATTATTCGCTTGCTTGTTACGCACAAGTCTACTGTTGTTTACAGCGCTGTCGGCCGCTGTTTTTTTCCCTTTTACATTCTTCCGAAAAGAAAGCCTCATTTCTGCTGTTCAATACTGAACAAATTTAAACTTTTTAATATTATTCAAAATGCAAAATGCTTAGCCGTGTGTCTAATAAAACCGCTGTAACGTCAGAGGTAATGTTCATTAATTAATGGTTTTCTTTCGTTTTTGATGTACTGCAGAATATTTTTATAAAATCCCAGGCCAGGAAAATCACCTTCATGTTTTTCTGTGTTTTATCTTCAGCTACTTTGACACAAAGGCATCTGCTGTGATGCTCACACCTTGGATAAAGTCTTGCGAGTGTCAGCTTCCTTTTTATAGATACAAAAATATGTAAATGTTCTGATCTGAATTATACTTCTGACTGTCAAAATTTCCCAGATTTAAATCGAATCGAATCGAATTAAATCGAATCGTGGATCGAATCGATTTGGGACCTTGTGAATCGGAATTGAATCGATTCTAGAAATCAGTGACGATACCCAGCCCTAGTCACGGTACTGTTGGAAAAGTGATTAGAATGAATGATATTTAAAAAGGGAGTTAATATCCATTCCATGTCACGTGTGTGTTTTTGTCCTTGCAGGTTTTTGATTCTCGGCCCGTTCTCAACGTGTGCTTAAAGGTGAGTGGGTTCTGCATGCTGACTATGACACTAACTGTTCAACGTTTTCCTTAACTGGTTTGAATCTTGTATTTGATAGTATGGCCGCCTTTTCCTGGAGTCTTTCCTGAAGTTGGGAATGCCGCTATTGGACTACAGTTTCAAAAGGCACAAGGTAGTTATGAAGCCACTTCACAGCTGTCGGTGTACTTTCATGTCAGATCTCCCACCCCCGTCACATGCACACTACACAGTGTCATGTTTACTAAAACTCTCAATGGTTCTGTAGGAGAGTATACCCTAACCATGATTTTATATACTGGCAAAATAATAAAAACACCATCAGCGTAGTAATCTAATTAACTTTACCCCACCGTCAGCTTGAGGATTGCATACAATGAACCTGAGCGGCTCTGCTGGCTAGCTATATGATAAGACCATTTTAAGCCAAGGATCTTTCCCTATGTTATTTTCTGCAAAGAAAAGTTTATATATCAGCACATATTGGAAAATATTTGTCCATGAACCTGTAATAGACATGGCGATGATTGTATCTTTCAAGGAGGACGTCCAGAGTTTGCTGAAGACCTTCCAGCTCAGCACTCGGCAGCTTCATCACATGTGTGGACATTCTAAGGTAATTTGATTATTTCTGTTAAATTCAAGAAAGAACCGAGTCTGTGTAGTGTTCACCTTTATCCTCGGGATTTCTTTAACTGATTATAATACATTGGTGCTCAGATGCATCAGGATACCAGCTTGACCAACCACGTGCCAGCCTTGAAGAAGAGCCTCGAGCTGTTTGTATACAGAGTGAAGGCCATGCTGACGCTCAACAACTGTCAGGAGGCCTTTTGGATGGGTAATCTGAAGAATCGCAACCTGAAGGTAAAATATTATTTAACATTATTGTTTTAATTCCTAATACATTTTAAATCATTAACTTAAAAGAATATGATTTACCCTGCAGGGGGAAGAGATTCTTTCTCAGAGGTCACAAGAAGAAGATGATGATGAGGAGGAGGAGGAGGAGCAGCAGCCAGAGCGTTCACCACCTCCACAGGAGCAGTCAGAAGATGAGGTAATTGTAATTTCTTGTAAAAGATAAAACATGAATTGGGCCGACACTCCAAAGGCTTTTTGCAGTTTAGACGTTTGTTGCCTATACACTCACACCCTTTGTTAGGTACACCAGTTTCACGGGCTCAGTTAAATTGAACAATGGAAGATTGGAAAAACATTGCTGATGAGTCTTGATTTCAAATGCAACATTTAGATGGTAGGGTCTCTCTTTGGTGTCGACAAAATGAAAAGTATGGATCCATTTTGCCTTATATTAGCAGTTCAGGCTGCTCGTGGTGTTTTAAGCATCTTAGTACCAACTGAACGTTGTTTAAAAATCACAGCCTGCTTGACTATTACTGCTGACCATCATCATAAAGAGATGGACATGGTCAACAGCAATACTCGAGCAGGATAATGTGCCAAATCACAAAACTGATTTCCTGAACCATAATAATGAAGTCACTGCACCCAAATAGTCTCCACAGACACCAAATCTCAGTTCAATAGAGCACCTTTAAAAGAGAAATAGATTTTTGTATCATGGATGTGCAGCCAACAAATCTGCAGCAGCTGTGTGATGCTGTCATGCCAATATGGACCACAATCTCTGAGAAATGTGCAGCACCTTGAGTTCAATGTATTAGTAAGGTGTACCTAATAAAGTGGGCAGTGGTGTATATATATTACAATTTGTTGTTTGTTTTTGAATAGTTATTAAACAAAAAAAAAAGTTTTTGGCATCTGAAAACTGGTTAAAATAAAATACAAAATAAGCCCCTCCCCCCTCCAATGCACTATACTTACTTTTAGAAGTATTAACTGGTCGGTTCAACAGCTTCAACAGACAGTTGAAGCTGTAGAGCAGTGGGGCCGATAAGATAACTGTCATTCTCTAGCAGGCTAAAAATTAGTGGCTGAGACAGTCAAAGGAGCTTGCAAAGAAAAGCGTCTGGACTTCTTTAAGTTGCTTGAAGACGTTTCACCTCTCATCCGAGAAGCTTCTTCAGTTCTAAGGTCAAATGGTGGTCAAATGGTTAGAACTGAAGAAGCTTCTCGGATGAGAGGTGAAACGTCTTCAAGCAACTTAAAGAAGTCCAGACGCTTTTCTTTGCAAGCTCCTTTGACTACGATGACCTGGATGACTGAGAACCTTCACAGACAGTGGCTGAGACAGTTAACAGGGAAGCGGTGTACTGTATAACTATGTAACTCTTTCTTACATATAGTCACTGTATTTATTCTCTACCATTAATGCTGTTTCATGCATGCGTGTTCACAAATAGTCATGTTTACCATGTGTGTGCTGTTATTGTGTGCAGGCCCAGGAGAGTGACTCTGAGGGAATTAAAAAGGTTAACAGGGTGGAGAATGTGGACCAGGAGGATACTTCAGATGACTCTGAGTAATACGTCTTTACTGACATAATAATAAATGTTTGAATCTTCCTATTTTCATTTTGTTTCTATTTACAGGTGAACACATCTCATTACTGTTAATCCTATTAAATAAGTTATCACACTAGGGCACAGTGTTAAAAAAAGTGTTACATTTGAAAGTGGTGGATGAATATGTCATTCATATGTTATATTTTAAAATGCTTACCAATTTAACGATTCCGATAAAATACCTTGTTTATCAGCTTTGAAACTGTAAAAAAAAATAAAAATGATTTTGATTGTTTCATTTAATTTTCAAGACCTCTCTTTTCCAGATCTTGTATAAAATGGTATGTCCTGTCATTAGTTTAATATCACCATAATAATGTAGTGTTTTGACACGCTCTGTCATTTGAGGCAATGTTAGAGAACTTGCGTTTTTTTTCTTTGTATTGTAAGCCTGGGAAAATCACATCACAGTGCTCAGGCTCAACAAATCCTGTAATGAGGGACAGCACTGATTAGTGTAAGCTCTAAAGGAAAGGAAACAATATATATTTGATACTTTAAGGTCCTGGAGACTCATTTATGAGCATTTAATAACAGCGCTTGATGGTTAAAATTCTACATTAGAGTAAAAAACAACAACTCTTAAATAGTGCCATTCCTTATGTACTATGGATCTCTAGCTATGAACAGTGAATCATAGTTTTTGCTTTTGCTGATATAAAAGCACAGGATTTCACATTAAAGTTGTATTACATGATAATTAAAGAAATATCACGTGACAGCTTTGGGGAAAGTTTCACCTCACAAAGAACAGATGCTGCTTTGAATGAATGTATAAGAGTTTTCTGCTCCTGAAACTTAAAGTATTGGATTTTCTTTTTTGCAGGGTTATTATAGAGTTTTTATTGATAATACATTATGGCTTGAATGCTGTTAAAATACCTGAGGAGGAGAGAAATCCTCTACAGGTCCAATGCACAATTTATTATTTAACACATCACCAAGGAAATTGAAATAGTGCCTTTGTGCTAGTTTTATTGTGTCTATTCCGTGTAGTTTAAAACTAACATTTTTATTTCAGTAGATAGTAGCACACATTTCTATGTAGCAGCCTTTATTTCAGCAATGTTGATCATATATCGTAATGCACTATATCACAAAATTTCCATCAGCAGCACTTGAAAACAGCATGAGACAGGTACACAAAATATGTTTGCTGAAATATAATCAGCATTTCTCTGCTTATAATCATGAATCTAGTAAATTAATAAAATTAGGAACAAAAAGAGTTAGCAAACAGGATGTGATGTGAACAGTACGTGATAAATTAGATGCTTTCCAAAATGCAGCTGACTGAAATGGAACAATACACCAAAACTGGCTGCAGCACATTGATCTGCCAAACAATGATAACTTGTCACACTTCATACTCATGATCTAAGTGGTTTAGAGCTGATAGCACTGAGGAGATTAAACATGGTTTGTGTCTCTGGTCCCAGGAACTAAATAAGCATTGAGGACCTCTAATCTGATGGTGAGTGTACACATCATCTTGTGTTGTTTCTGGTAGTTTTCTGTGAAAAGCAGGAAAATAGTGCATCTGGGTTTTTTTTGTTTTTGTTTTCTGCCACGCCGCTCCTGTCCCAAATAGTACTCCAGACTTGTTCTGGTATGCCTGCGCATACTGTAATGATAATATCCACCAAATTCTGCTTACATGTATTTTTTATATGAGTATTTTTGAATTTACACCGTTACCTGAACGTTGTCACACTATAAAGCAGTAATGTTTGATTTCAGTTTTTTATTTATCAATTTATTTATTTATTTTTAGACTTGTTCATATTAATGGAAAGGGGGTGCTATTGAAAATAATGAGTATTTCTTTGCGTCCAAGCCGGATTTTCGAAGCTCAGTAGGAGTAATATTCATTTAGTATTACGTGTTATACGGTTATTTGCTATTTTACCGACGTAATTTACAAAAAACCAACAAGTCCTTTAAATAAAACATAAACGCCTCCCCCCGAGGTGAATAAGCTTGGTCTGACCGGGAAGCGTGTACCTTTGTTTGGGGAAATAACTAGCTTTCCGCTGTGCTTGGACTTTGTGTAGCTATTTCGGCTTAAAAAACAACAACAATTCAGCACTGACTTTTGAATAGTCCCGATTCTTGTGCCGTGTTATTTGAGCCATTAGGACGACAGCGTCGGTGCGAGAGTGACCCGAAGGAGGACGTTTAGCACCAGATTTTGCAGTGTCTGCAGCTATTGTACCGCCTTGAGAGACCATGTCCGATTTGTTTCTGCTGCTGCTGATAATTGTCCTTCTGCTGTGTTTGGTTGTGACGGTGGGGAGCTTACTGCTGTACGCGGGGGTCCTGTCAGACATTGTCATTAAGACTGGACCGCCGCCAATTAGAAATGTCACCATTGCTTATAAGTTTAAAGAGGGACCATACAAGGACTGCGGTGCAGCCTACACTGAGAGCTGCAGCATTGGGCCAAAGCTGAACGCCATCGGTGTCTTCTACGATGACCCCAAGCAGGTGAGACCGTGAGACGTAGCACCTGTTACCGTAATGTTTAACTACACAGCACTGAAGGTGTATTTACATTTGACCCCGTGACATAACATCGAAATCCAATGTACTGTGTTAGCAGATAAGATATTGCAGCCAGTAAGACCTGCAGAGTGTCCTAAAGGTCACTCAAAGGCTCACAATGTATATTGAAAACTTAGACTGTTGCATCATTTAACATTGAGCTGTGATTGTCTGTGTAGTGGACTTAACAATACCCCTGGAAAAAAAAAAAGTAAAATATGACCATGGCTTCAATAAGTGCTGGTTATTTTCTTGATAAATTGTCTTTTTATAATGTGTTAGTAAGTAAAACATTTCGCACGCAAAACAAAGCAGCACAGATCAGATATATAGCATCCATGCAGTATAAGAGACTCCTCTAAGGCTGACTAAAACCTGTGTTACAAAACTTTCCAGTAAGAAAGTCTTCTAAGTTTAATTTTATCACACAAAAAACTCCTTCCTTTAATGAACAAATATACATGTTAGCATTTGATAAAGATTGCCTTTATATTTAAAAGTATTGTCAGTATGTGTAGCATTATTGTATTGTCTCTAAAATCACCTCACAATTTCCCAGCAGCTACAGTTACATCTTTAATTGAATTCTTTTCTCCATGCAGTATCCTGTCATTGGAAAGTGCTTATGTTGGCATTTTTTGCTTTAAATGTAAATGCATTTGTATTTAAATATAAATACATGTATTTTACTAAAGCTACGAAACATCGGCTAAGTTGTTAAGTGGCCACTGATCCCTTTTGGATAATAAAAAAATCTTTTTGCTCTAAATACTGTTTATTCATATTTTTTCATGGCACTGAACTGCGTGAGCAGATTTATTTCAGTGTCATTTACTGTGTGTAGCTCAGTGGCTTTTATATACAAGCTGTCTTTTAAAGTAACTGAGCTTGAATGATGAAACCAGTCGGCTATTCATTGCCACGTTGCACTGTTGATATTGTTTCCCCACTCATCTGTGGCTCCAAGGCACTTTGGCATTTGCCTGTTTCTGACTCAGAAATGGTAACCAGACTCCTGACTATAAGGGCAAACACAGCCTCTTCACATGTGTCTAGGAAAAGCTGACAGATGTCTGAAAATGTAGCGGGTTCTGCTGTAGCCTAAATGAATTATATTACAGTCACAATCCAGATAAAAGAAGCAATGAATATCCTTTTGTCAGATGGATCCAGATCCAAATTTTGCATAACCGGGTCATTCCTCAGCTGAGAACTGCGGTTATTTCCTGCTTTCATTCTACATACTGCTGGGCATCACGAGTTGTGTTTTTAGTCAACAAAAAGAGTCTGTTCAATAGCTGATGGGAGTGTTCATTGAGTTCCCAGCTGGTATGGGAGCAGCACAAACACTGTGCAGTTTGATGAAATTTCACAGTTGCAAGTTATTTTCTATATATAGCTTAGTCGTTGACTTAAAAAAAAACCTAACACTTAGGCTCTGTTTGCTTATATTGCATCAGTCCTTCTGACACAGGGTAAGGAAGGTGAGTGTACATTGTTGGACGAGCTGACCTAGCTGACAAACAGTGTGGCAAAATAGAGGCATTTGACACAACTTCAGTCTATGTGGTGGTCAAGGAGCAGTGTCATGTGTGTAAGAGTTTCAGAATTTCTATATGGCCAGATCACAATTCGGTTCCCTTTATAGAATAAAGAATGTGACACAACAGCATAACTGTCTGTATTTCTGCTTACACCCACTGTTTTCTCTGTCTTTTTTTAACTGAAGTCTTTTAGTAGAAGCTCTGACTGTGAGTCATGCCAGTGGAAAGTTCTGGGTAAAGACTAATTGAAGAGCTTTTAAAACTTTTTTGCTGGTGCTGGAGTTTGTGGAGAGTCTGGCTCATAGGGTGTCTACAGAACACACAGATTACTATATAGATCGCATGACTCTTGCAACTGGAAAAAAGCAGTGTGATGAGGAATTAGGCTTTACTGGGGTAAAGTAAGTAGGCAAGTATTTGAACTTAACTGACAGGTTTGAGGTTCTTAGTGCAAATTTTCAATCCCTTTTTGACCTGACTCTTTGTCAACCCACGGCTCTTCACTGTTTTCAAAGTGACATGACATTCTGATTACTCCCCACCATCCGCAGGAGTAAACATAAATTGCAAAAGTGCCACATGGCTTAACTTTTGCTGAAAATTTTACTTAACACTAATGTTAAAAAAAAGTTTTTCAAACAGGACTCTAAATTGTAATGCAGTAAATCTGCGTGAAGAGATACAGTTTTTATGTGATCAGATTTGTTTTACTGCTTTTTTATTGCATGAGTTTTATTAGCTGTTACAGCTAGCTGTTTAGACTTTACTTAAGGAAACTATTTACGCCTGCAGTCATGTGAAAAGAAAATGTTCACAGGACTCTGCAGTCACCCTTAATTCTTCCTAAGGAATTAAGATGGTAAATTAGCAGCCAGGTGATGCTCATTAAAAGCAATGGATTAACTGATCATCAGGAAGTGCGAGCACCTCCAAAAAAAGCAGGACTTTTGACAGTTTGCCGCTGTGGAGTCTTCAGGTGTGTGTTAGCACCGTGCCAAAGAGGAAAAACATGAGCAATGACCTTAGAGAAGCAGTTGTTGCTGTCCATCAACCTGGAAACAATTAAAAGGCTATTTCCAAATAATTTGAAGTCCATCATTTTACATTGAGAAATATTATTCACTAGTGGAGAACATTCAACTCTTCACAGGAGTTGACACCAGTGTCAGACCATGCAATGCTCACAGAAATTCTAAAAACAAATCCAAGAGCTACAGGCTTCAGTGAGCATGTTAAATATTAAAGATCATGACAACACAATTAGAAAAAGACTGAACAAGTATGGCCTGTTCGGGAGGGGGAAAAGACTCTTCTCTTTAAAAAGAGCATGTCAGCGCAGTTTAAGTTCAGAACAAATCACACGACTTCTTAATGTCCTTTGGAAAGACCAGAGTGGAGATGTTTGGCCATGTTTGGGGAAAACCAAAAATAGTATATAAGCTCAAATAAACTTTTAAGAATGCTTTACCAAAGTATTCTTAAAAGTGTCAAATGTGAGAACACTGGTCCAGCAGCTTGGCCAAAACTGAGTCGTGTAGCAGGACAATGATCCTGAGCACAGCAGAATACTGAAAATAAAAGAATCAAGGTCCTGCAATGACCAGATCAAAGTCCAGATGCTCCAGATTTAAGACTCACAAACCTCAATTAACTAAAGAAGAATTAACTTGATTAGCTTTAACGAATATTGAGCTAAAATTCCTCCACAACAATGTGAGTGACTGGTAAAGTCATACAGAAAACGATTACTTTAAATTATTGCTGCTAAAAGTGGTTCTACAAGCTACAGGACTTATTTTTTGACAGGGCTGCACTTCCTGTGCAAACTTTCTCTTTCACTTGACTACAACTCTTATTTTCCTTTTGATAGCATGGCCTTACATTATAAGTTATAATAAGTTGGCTTTAAAACAAATGTGCTTGAACACATTCTCATTATGAGTATGCTATACCTAAATTACTAGTAATATAAAGTCAAAAAACATACTGTGCAAAAGGAACAGTATGTTAAGTTTACTTATTTTTATATTTAATACAGATTATTATTTGTTTAACTAGCTTGAAATTTTTTTTTGTTGTAATTTGTGTGTGTCGTGTACTGCATAGCTGCCATAACAGTGCTTTAATGAATATTTCAATAGTAATGTTGAGCGTGAAAACAGGCTGGAAGTCATCAGTGGCTAATGTCTTGGGTTTAGCTTTTGCTAACAGCAAGCCACCACGAGCTTAAGACACACAGACCTTAAAAGCCACCGCACGCATTCGCAAGAATGAAACTATGTACTTATCTGTGTGAAACTGTCAAGGCTCTAAGGGGTTTTCCTGACTCAGAATGGATCTTTGGGCGTTAAGCATAACTGGCCCGCATTCAGAGAAGGCAGTGAATCTGTTACCTTATTCAAAATATGCTGTTTCATAGTTTCGTGTTATATCAGGCCATTAGATTAAAAAATGTCTATCATGCTTGAGTTAATTAAAATCACATTTAATATAACTTGTTAAATGATTAAAGTGCTGGTAAGTAAACTTCACTTCCCCCATCCGCCACCATCAAAAAGAACAATACATAAAGCTCAATGCACTAATTAATATTAAGTCATTTTGGGGTTTTACAGTAGAGGTAGTCCAAAGTGTTGGACTACCTTTGACAATGGCATAAGTCAAAATTGCATACTGCAGAACAAGTAAAAGGCAAGTCATTATTTTAAGGAAAAATGAATACCTGAATTTCTTTATTCAGCAAAGCTGTTTAATATACATTTAAATTGTGCAATAAATGTATGTTTACATGTAAAAAACAGGAGAAGACCACATCTGGAATATGATAATAAAGAGGATAGTCTGGAGCACAGCTGAGATGCAGAATCTTATAATGTTATGCAGTTACCTGACACTCCTTAGTTAAATCAGTAAGAAGGTATTTTA
Organism: Aulonocara stuartgranti; assembly: GCF_965226115.1. Lineage (NCBI taxonomy): Eukaryota > Metazoa > Chordata > Actinopteri > Cichliformes > Cichlidae > Aulonocara > Aulonocara stuartgranti. The sequence continues at coordinate 21,322,655 of NC_138943.1, read as the reverse complement.
AACTATGCAGTATTTACTTTGATTGTTATCTCCTATCTACTATGTACTGAACGTGCTAAGCTGCACACTGACGGACTCTAGATGGCACTATTAGCGTTGAAATTGAGTTTGTGTGGGAGGAAGGTGCTTCCTCAAAACCACAATTGATCTTTATACTCAATTTATTATAATGGCATAAGTAGTGTGACTCAGCCCAGCCTCTTAGTATTCATTCAGTCAAAATGAGTTTCATCAAATTAAAATAAAATTGGATTTCATACCTGCTTGAGTGGCTGGTCACCATGACACATTACTCCAGTGGTTTTCACTCCTGGCTCTCTATTCCAGGGCATGGCTGGTTTTTCGATGATTCTTCTGCATTCACCTTGCATTCAGATTGAAATACGGTGGCTGTTTAATGACGATGATGAAAGCTAGAAGGGGTCTGTGCCCTGAAAATGTGGATTCAAAACTGACTACGTAAAATAGAGGGCTTCTGTTATAGCAGTGGAATATATTCAGTTGTATATGTGGCAAGTCAGAAGGCTCTTTGACTGTATATTAAAGACATCTCTGTTGCTTATTTATGTCTATACAGTTGTTTGCTTGGTCTTATAATTACCTTAACTTATTATTGCAACAAACCTGAAGGATTGAACCTCAAATTTCAAAATAATCGTTTGGCTCTCAGGTGTCAGTCAGCTGCACAGTGACCCTACACGGCTTGACAATCGAAGGCAGAGAGCTCCCTCGGGATCTCCTGTAATAGAGCTTTGACATAAGCTCCATGACGCGATCCCAGATTGGATAAGTACAGACTAAATCACTGGATTTTGTAGTTGTAGCCCTTTCTTGTGTTGTAGCATGAAAGCGAGTAAAGAATCTACAAGCAGGCTGCCTGTCTGCAAGAAATCTCCAGAGCAGAATTCATTAACAAGAGTGGGCAGCAGTGAGTGCTCCGAGGCCAACGTGTCATGAAGGATAAAGCAGTAAACTACCGGAGGTACTTACAGTTACCAGAAGTAGTTTACTGAGGGACAACTGCGTGCAATTTCACTCCTTCAGTCAAATTAGTGTACAGTACAAATTTACGTCTCACTTTAAATATAATGGCATCTGACTATATGTAAAGGAGCTACATAGCAAATGCAACTGTCTGTGACACTCATAGCATGTTGTGTATCTCAAGTAGAGCTGCTATTTGGTTCATCCTCTGATCTGTTGAATTCCCACTTTGTTTTAGCTCTCCGAAGCAAACCAACTCATGGCTCCCCATGACAAGGAGGAGAAAATGAAATGTCATGTGTAGACATATATGGGAGTGGCAGTGAGAGGTGTGGAAGTGCCTTGGAAGAGGGGTATAAATTGGTAGTCTGACTCACCTTGAGAGCATTGCATTGCTCCAATTCATCAATCGGAATTTCAGATCAGAGCGCCGAGCATCGCTTCACTCCCAGTCAGATTTATTAGCATTTTAGTGCTGCTTGTCTGTCTGTCAACAGCAACAACATGAAAGAGGGGCTTCTGGCAAGGGGTTGCCACTTTTAAAGGTGGATATGAAACGAGAAATAAATACACTCATACCCTGGAGTCTGGTCCCACAGGTCTTCAAGCCAATATTATGCAAGGATATGGACATGCCAACTCTCCCTGTAGTAAAACACCCCATTAATTTTTATGGACTGAGAAAGACACTGAAAATCGAGAACGGGAGCAATCCAGATGGAATCGGTTTAATGGAGAACCGCTTGTGCCCCCCCCCCAAATTCGGCTGTCTTCACAAACTGCTTTACTCTTTTTTTTACTCTATAAACTGACATGTTCAGATTAGTCAGTGAAACAAGAGGGTGAAAAATGTCTTTGAATCTTCTGCACCATCCATCTCGTCGTTTCACGCATCTGCTTTTTTTAGGCCGGGATACACAGGATATTGGATTACAGAGCTGAATATTTATTAGACAAGACATGGAGAATGTCTGGAGATGGTGGAGGAATACAGTTGAACATTTTTTAGAGAAAGAGCTAAGCATGTTTGGGGATGAGGGGGTGGATTCATTCATATTTCCTATTAGGGAAGATTAACTCTGTTACATCTCGCTTGATGAGTGCCACGCAGTGTCCAGCTGGCCTTGGAGTGGTAAACCAGCTCCACAACTGTGTGAGGGAAAACTGTGTCCTGCCTCCAGCAGGGTGCTTATCCTCACCAGTAATTATACATGCCAGTGCTCCCAGGATGCCATGTGTAATTACAAACCAAGTCTGAGCACAGCCTAAAGGGACAGAGCTGCACTCGGTGAAAGCAAGAGAGACAAAAAAATGGATTTCCTTTGGCTCCTGACTTAAAGGGCCACTGGGGCCCACACAACATCACATCACTGGATGTATAATCTGATTTGGATGCTTTAGGGCTCACTTAAATTTGAGGACATTTTTATATTTTGAGCTTTCAGTTCAAAAAGTGATTTTGATCCAATATTAAAGTCTAATGCTAAATCACTCAGTTTTCTCAATGATGGTTGATTTTTGCTTTGTGCCTAAATTGTAAAATGAATGGCACAGTTCTTTGTTTTTTTTTTTAGTTGGATACATGTGCTTCCTTTACTTTTGCGATAATTAAGCTGCAAACAGCCCATCACAGCATACCTGCGGTCCCGGTGCTGTGCAGCCTTGCAAGTTTCAATTTCCTTCCTGGTGACTTTGTCTTTGCCGTCTCATCTGCCTGTGGGGGGCGAATGGCTTCCACTCAGCTGAGACAGGTTATTGCTCTGCCACACTGAGGTGAAAGACAGCTCTTGTTGAGAAATTGCTTATCCTGTAGTCTCCTGTTCTTGTTTCTCCCCATGTGTCAAGTTCTTTGCTTGGTCTTTGAAGTGCCCTAAACAACCATCTGGCTCAGTGTTCCAGATATATGGGAAGAAAATGATCCCGTGAACCACTGAGCGGAAAGAGAGAGCTCCCCAGCAAAACCCGCCATACATTTATCCGATCCAGTTGAACCGTAGATGAAATATGATTGTGGTTGTTATCCGCTTTACACAGACTTGGGGTTTTCTTTATGAATGCTGCATTTCCTCCTTGTCATACTTCACTGGGGACACTGATCTGAAGATGGCATAGTGCTTTAAAGAGGGTCTAAATTTGCAGATTTGTTGGCTGCAGTGCAATGAAAGGACCTTGTACTATCACAGCCTCTTTAACTCCAGTCTGTCACGATGGCAAAGCCCAGTTTGCCAACAAGAGCATGAAGGGCAAACATGTCGCATTTGGCTCTAAGTCTTATCATTTTTCAGCACTAATTTCAGTGACACTACTTAGTTTTGTGCTGTAGCAAACTTGACATGAAATAAGAATGATGTATTTATTTATTTAAATCATTGTTTCACAGCTCATAGCTGTGCTGCTATGTTGCCTTTACAGGGTTTACATGGTTTATTTAAAAACCGAGCAATATTAGTCACTCCTTCCCTCCTAGTTTACATTTTAGATTTACTTTTTGGTGAGTGGAAGTTTTCCAGTTTTGTCTTGACTGTGGTGATAATCCTGGATTAAGCAGAGCATGGCATGCTTATTGTGATCCTTTGTTTTATGCTGCGGCAAGGTAGAGAGTTGTCTCCTTGGTGTGTTTGTCCCCAGTCCTCCCTAACCTGCTGACACTTCAGAAATGACCAATTACAAAGCGCCCCACACTGGAAACAGTGCATACAAAGCACTGAAGGCCAGGAGGCTAGAGATACGGGGCTAAGAGCAAGCAAGATGAAGAAAGTAAATCCTCATTACGTGTCTGCTAATAAAAAATTACCTCTCTCAGCTGCGCTTTTGTATTGTTGGAGAGCACTCATCCATCAAAAAAGAACCCTTGTAGCCCCAAGCAAAGAATTGCTTTTGAAATTACTTTGTCTCTCAACTGGTCCTTAGAGAGCTGGCTTATATGTACAAAACAACTGGCAAATTAAAGGAAAAACTTGACCTCTACCTCGAAGTGATCCAATAGCTCTTTTACCCCTTAGAGGACATTTTCTCATTGGGAGAGTTTAGCCACACTCATCCCCTTAGCAAGAAAATCAGTGAAAATCAATAAAAAGTAGTTATGGCTGATAATGCTAATGTTATGCTGAAAGATCTATATCTATCTATAAGCCTGTATCTATAGCTGCACACACATAAAACACACACATTTACAAGCCACTTTTAAGGAAATTGGGTTTCTACAGCTCGGTACCGAAATATAATATATCTGTGTTCAGTTTCCAAGGTAAAAGCACCACAGTCTTGCCATTATCTATCGCTTTGCTTTTTACTCCCGCCAATCAAAAAGCCACAGTCGGCGTTTCCTCTGCTACCTGTGAGAAATGGTCTTTCAAAATCACAGCTTTGGCAGTGTGGACAGAGGTGAAGAATTTCTGCCTTTCGGACATTTGAACAACTGTGGCGGAGAAGCCAGTACAAGTCAAGTACATGGAGTGTTGTTACTCACCCTCTCCTAATTGCCTGTAGTTTCTGGGGTGTGTTATCTGAAGGGAAGCAGAGATGAGATGCAGTCAGAGCTGCTGTTTGTTCCTGTTGCTGTGTGGGATGTGAATGATAGCTAGAGCCCTGAATGATATCATTAGTGAACTACTGGTTTGGCTACCACTCTAGTCTATCAGTGCAGAGAGCATGAGAGATGGCGAGATATAAGACGCTGAAGAAAGGCCGTACGTGGGAGGGGTGTTGTTATCCCTTCTGTGTTTGAATGGCTATTGTTTTGTCTTATCATAAACCACCAGTGTTGACAGGGAGTAGCTTTGTACAGAAGCCATGCTGACAGCCCATACATTTGATGCATCCATGTAGGACAGAGGGCGATGCAGGCCAATCCCTGCACATAAATCCATTTGGATAGAGGGGAGAGGCTAAAGAAGAAATCATGTTACTAATGCTGTTTTATTCATCTAAATTTAAATTTAATATATTTTTTAAGCTATAATTAATGTTTTACTTATCTGAAGAGTTTAATTTACTGCACCACATAAAATTGGAAAAAAAAAGGTTGTTTGCACTTTTCATTATCTCACCTTGTTGGTGTTATTTTTGTAGTTTATGTGCATGTCTGTTTCTTTTTTGCTTACATTTGGCATCTTCATAAATCGTTTGTGGCGGTGGACAAGAGTACTTCTGCACACGGACAATCTTATGTGCACTTCCATGTGCCTATGAAAAGCAGTTTTTTTGTATCGTGTTTATGGTGCAAAGATTTACTGAATGATTTTAAAAACTAAGTGAAGATAAGGTTCTTGGAAAATCACCCAACGGTTAGAATCACCTTATATTTCAAGACAAACTGACAACAGTTAAAAGGATTTTTACTAAAAGCCACGAAGAGAAATTCACATGGTCACACTTGATAGATACGCTAAGAATTCCACCTGCTGTCTGCAGTTACTAAAGGGAGAGCATGGTTCCTAGCGTCAGTGTTTTTGCTTTAGTACCAGTAATAGTTAGTAACTAGTAATTACATTCCTTTATATGTTACTAGGCTTTTAAATAGAGATGTGTACATGGTTACATTGTTGCGACAATTCACTGTGACACTGCTAACGCAGTGTGACTCCCTGTGTTTGCAGTGACTCATTGCTTCGTTGTAAATAGATCTAGTGTATCTCACGCTGCCATGTATGAATAATTCCCTGTCAAAAGCAGGTGATCTATGTTCTCTGAATCACCACTGAACATGGTGTCATGTGACAGTTAAGATTATCTGCTCATCCCAAACAGACACTGTCAGTCATTATTATTACCCACATGGTACATGCATGCGAGCGGCACCCATGGTTGAGGGGTCTGTGTGTTGAAATATATTTATCTCACCCAACCACAAATGCTGAAATACAACACAAAAGCTGCTGCATGAACAAAGTAAGACAGCAGCGATGGCACAGTGTAGTAGCAGTGTGGTCAAAAAATAGCTCCGAATGTGAGAAGTGAAATGGAAAAGAAGAGGACGTTGTGGTGTTGAGTCGTGATAATTATGCAAGGATGCCAGGGACATGAAGATGAGCGTCTTCCATCTGTGCCCCCTCGGTGCCAGCCCTCCACAGACATCCACTGTCACAGAGCAGAAACCAGCAGCAGGTCTTAAACACTACACTGTTTTTTGCATGTTTTAACCCATTTGACAGGAGTCACTTAAACTTACTTGTGAAACTTGAACTTACTTGCAAATCCTGCTTTTCTCATCAGCTTTCTGGATTTCACTGTGTTATGAAAATCTCATGGCAGCAATTTAAAATGCCCTTGAATCGGGTAATTTCCCACAGTGAATATTCTATTTTGTATCCAGTTGTTTTGACATAACATTATTTATGTGTCTCTGCAAGTTCTTTTTATACTGTACAGGAATTAATGGGAACCATTAGAATTGCACTCATTCTAAAGAGCCTGTTTGTTGTTCTGCATAAAATTTCCTGCAGTAAGGCAGCATCATCATTATTGGCAGTTTCATGTCTAGGAATTTTAATCTAAGCTACAACTTATTTTACACACGGCTGAAAACTTAGACTCGGGCATCTAAAATACAGTGACAACGCTCATCAAGAAAGGGCAGTTAATATAAAATGTACTGGGGACAAAAACCCAAACTGGTATGGCCCTTTAACCACAGCTCCCACTCTCCTTCTGCAGCAGACAGACTGCAAACAAGCGGATGTGAGTGGGAGATCCGTTGTCAGATCCTTTTCTGACTGACAGCTCACTCAGTGTTTGTTCCTGTGCTTATCTCACATCTGCATGCAGACATGTGGGCACATTAAGAGACATAATGTTGGCAGAAAGGCCTTTAAGTGAGGGAGATCATACCATCCTGTCAGTTTGTGTCTGCTCTCCTCAAATGTCATAAGACAAGACAGACAGTCTCTGCCAGTTCTAGGGGTGATGTTCTGTAGCTGAACCTAGAAATATTACAATATTACTCATCAAATTGATTGTATAATACCTCCAGAATTCAGAGGAAGTAAATTAACTGTGTGGAGAGCCCTGTTATTAATAAATGCTTTTCATGTAAGACAAAACATCCTATTTAGTTATCACTTGAAATGTTTCAAATCATTTTTGCATAAAAATAAGATATTTTGCCCACGGTACGGGCATCGTTTTTAGCACATATACAATTTGGACTACCGTGTATGTGATCTGGCTTTTGGATATCTGGGGTAAGATGTTCACCAGAGCTGGCAGCCCTCTGTCCAGAGACACTTCGGGCTATATGAAGGTGCAACGTCTCAACATGTTTCAGTCAAATGGCTTCTATTTTTACTTGCACACGTGTGTAGTTTTGTGTTGATGCAGCATTAATCCCAACATACAGATTGCATCCTCCAACTCGCTCCCTTTCACTGTACTGAGCCTCTTCATATGCTTTAAAGCACTGCTTGTAATAATCGTAATATATCATAAAATATTGACCTTTTGTTTTTTACTCTGCAAAGAAAAAGTTGTCTATGTGAGCGTGGCTGATTAATAACAACCCTGTGATCAGTTATTTTTTGTCTTTCGTCCAGCTGAAACCTCACGACTTCTTACTCCTTCTACATTAAAGGGCTTGAAATGGGGTTGAACATGCATCATATGCTGTATATTCACTTTTTCTCTCTCTCTGCGCGCTCAGAGGCCACCAGAGAAGTGCCGCTACGTGGTGGGCAGCATCCTGTGTGAGGGTGAAGAGAAGCCAGATGAAGATCTGCAGAAGCTGTATGAGAAGTTTGGCTTCAAGGTGTTTTCTATGCCAGATGTGAGCCATGCTGTGACCACCAGCTTTCCTTGCACCACCCCTCTGTCCCACGTGCTCGGGCCTTACAGAGTGTACCCCAGAATTGCTTCCTACATTGAGGTACATACTCTTTTAAACTTTTTAAACAGTAGTATTGGGTCGAGCTCGCTACTATATTTAGCTACTATATTTAGCTAGCATTCTTAGTGAGCCTTGTTTTCTCATTGGATCTAAACAGTGTGAATATGTTTACAGGTCGTTTATATTCATTCATGCACTCTTCCACATATAGTGTATATCATCATATGAACAAGAGAAGCAGGAGTTTTCTTCCATTTTTCTCTTGTGGTTTTGTCTCTCATTCTTTTCTGCTTGCTGCTTGTAAAAAGTTCCCAGCCTATGTGTCGTTTAATTCATCACATGAGCAGATGAGGTCTTCAAATCATATTTAGACTAGATGAAATAGTAGAAAATGAAGGTGCATATGAGTCCTCCAAGCCCGTATGCTTGGCTCCATTTCCTCAGGACAGGCCTCAAAAAGCTATTGACATTTGCTTATGACATTTACACACATGGTTTCATTTAGGTGCGTCCCGTTGCATGAATAATGCTCCTCGTGTAATTTTGTGTGTAGGGGGACTCGCATGCATGTGCCTGCTTCCGTGTCTGATCATCTGTTTATTTAATATCTGTCTTTTCACAGGAGTTGAAAACACCCCATTATTTTTTAGACAGAACATGCATTATTATATTTGAAAAAAAAAAAAAGCTCGATCTTTGTGACATTTAGTGTTTCAGAGTGGAACAAACCACCTTTCTCAAATTCGTGACAATGTGTGACAGAAAACTAGTTCACAAAAAAGCTGATTTAGTGTAAGAGGCCTCACATTTGAGTGCAGAAATTCAGTGGTTTGGCTCTAATTCTGTGAACCTTTTATGCTTTATCTGTAAACTGCAGTTTTTCAATTGACAACACAAAGCCATTAAATGATCAGCATGTAGAAGTAAATGGTACCATTATGCCATCACAGTAGTGCCTTACTGCATTTAGTCCTTCATCTGTTATTGTGTTCAGGAAAATGGGTGCAAGGACTGTCCACTGGCTATATCAGCTCAGCCACCACATCAAAGCTGTCGTGTAGGCACAGCTATTTCTCACTTTTTATATTGTTCTCTGTCATCCTGGCCTTCTCTTTAATGCTTCAATTATTGGTACTGAAATAATTGGATTTCTTTTTTCTTAGCTGTCCACTATATCAGGTGGAATGTGAAAATTTGCCTGTATACAATGTCTACATCAATTTGTAGTTTTGTCTTGCCATTTAACTCCTCTGATGCATGCAGTATAGTCTCCTGCTCTTTCTTTTTACCTGCTCTGTCACAGCACAGCTGAACTAAGTGTTAGGGGTTGCAAGAGTAATGACAGAAAAATGAGGGGGGGAGTTAAAAATGACACAAAATATATATTTTAATATGTCATATTTTCCAAGTATGTAGTTTGAAGCTGCCTCTGGTTGGGATAACTAGGACCAACTTTAGCCATTATACTAATACACAGTCTAACCTTATGATCTTTGAAGTATGTGGCACTCTATGAGCTGTAACACCCGATTTTTAGAGGCAGGACAAACTGTAATATGTGCACTGACACAGAATAAATGGTCTAAAGTCAAAGCCACTGCATCCCTAAATGCGTTTCTTGTGAGCTTGCAGCTGTGTCTTTTATGCTGGGATCCGTTTTCACTCACACACTTGTGTGTGTGTGTGTGTGTGCGAGACAGAAATGCTTAGTCCGTCAGTTGACCTGAGTGCTGCGACAGGTTGTTGCACTCAGGGTTTAGGAGCTTCCTCTGTGGGCTAATAACACCCACTGACAAGAGCACTATGCATACTAGCTGCAGCACGGCTCATGAATAATGGAATATGGTTTAGTGTGGCTTGGTCTAAGGGGAAGGTATGTGAATGTATTAGAAATGTATACATACATGTATGATTAATGGAGTAGATGTGTAGTTTGAGGGAGTTTGAAAGGAGCGTAAGACTTGTGTGACAGTTTTGCACAAACCGTACATATTCTTTCTACTAAATTTTTGTGCTAGTCTGTGTATAAATGATTAAAAGAACTTTTCTCCAACTGCATCTAAACACAAGCCTGGAGAGAATGGCTAAACAGAAAGTGGGCCATGAAATCCTCACATGTGTATAATAATAATTATATACTCTTTTTCTTAAATTACTCAAAGCAGCGACACTGTTGGGATTGTGGAGCAGAGACGGGTGACGTACAATCAGTTTCTGAGAGTGTTTGGAGAGCGTGAGAGTGTTTTCTCAGGGATTTTAGTAAACCTACTGGCTTCTTGTAATGCTTCTGCTATCTGTGAGCAGGTTAAGTGCCTAACTGCCCTTTTGGACCTCAGCACTTTCTTTGTGTGTCCAGCCATGGGGCAGACTGAAACAATAACTCAGGCTGGGAATTTGGCTCCATTCCACTTAGGCTGTGTGTTATTTAGGGCTGTCACCACAACAGATTGGCTCTATCTGGTTAAAAGAATTCACTTTAATCGTGTTAGTGGATGTGTAGTGTAGATTATTAAAAAGAACAGTGCTGTTGATGTGCTTTGTCTCACTCTCAAAATAAGGCGTGTAACCATAATAATACAAAAGCTGTACAAGAACTGGGCAATGAGACAATTGGGAGGATTATTCATTCTCCTTCTCTTTCTCTCACCTCCACTCTTAACTTGACCATCTATTGTGCTATTGCTGCAGAAGAAAAGAGCGAGAACATACAGCCTATAGGAAAACACGAGAGAGCTACAGCTGATGTGTGGACTCTGAGAGGTCAGGCAGATCATTCCTGCTTTTGTAATATTGCTGCTCACATTCACAGCAGGATAAAACAACCCTTAGGCCACCGTGAAATTTCCCTGGTGCTCCTGACTGCGAGTCAGCCACTTGTCTTTTATCCACAAAGCATAACAGTATTTAAACTATAATATCTTCAGCATGTGTTGGTTTGACTATTAAAAGCAAATTAAAATGTCAGTGAATTTGTCATATTAGATTAATGCCTGAGGTCTTGGCCATTTATGTTTAATATCACTTCAAATGAAAGCAATGATTGAACAGGTAAGACAGCAGGACTGGTATCTTCTCTGAGTTGTAAAAATGCCAGTGTTGAAAGAAAAGGAAAAATTAGAGGACAAAGGAGTAGCTGTCACGCTACATTAAAGGACTGAGCAAGCCCAGGACCTACAGAATCAAAGCAAACAATCAGTGTGCTGTTATTTTGGTGTTCGCCCCAGAAAAAAAACGGTAATAGTCCCCGTGAGCAGAAGCAAGATGAGATGCTGATAGCCCCCGTCCATTTACCAATCCATTTATCTGAATCAAGCTTAAACATCATAAAAGCATCTTTCCCCTCATTTCCCTCTATACTGTGTCATAGGATGATGTTGTATGCCCTGCAGGTGCCTCAACAATTAAAAGAATTATATTTATAAACCTCCTGAAATATCCTGCATTTGTATCATCCGAGGTTTGTGACTGTATACGAATGCAGTCTATCGTAACCCATAAGAACCCACGTTTTTATGGGTGTCGCCGTCCTTTTACAGATTGAAGAAAGTTTCTGTTTCAGCAATTATATAGTTTTCTTGACAGTGAAAGTGTGTCTGGGCTTTTATGGGTTAATTTTGCTTCATAGGTTACTTAGATCATATTTAAAGATAAGATATGTTTTATATAGAGAAGAGGGGAAATCGTAAACAGTGCAGACTAACAAATCATTGCCCACAAAAATACTGTAAGCGGAACTGGGAAAGCTTAAATCTTTATCAGCATTAAAGCTCAATTTCCTTGGTTTTCACAGTAGTGCCTGGAAGGAAAGTCTAAGCAATTTAGCACTGTCACAAAGATAAATAACTGGAATATTGTTTTGAGCTCAGCCTGAATTAGAATTGTGCATCAAAGCCCACAGCCCACAGTTTGAGGAGTATGGGTCTGTTGCGATGACAGGTCGGCAACAGTTGAAGCTAATAACTTGAGTGGCCAGCTTTGTGTGTCACGGGGGCACGAGCTGTCCAGAAGCAGCTGTGAAGACGTGCTAAGTGCGATCTAATATGAAGCCTGCTCCCATTTCTTCATTTTCTGTATGACTTCAGATACTCACTCTGCAGTGGACGGTGGAAGTCCACACAATGCAGAACTGACCAGGAATGTTTAAAAGAAGAAGCCGATTGCAAGTTCAGACAATCTAATATGATCTTAAAAAAAGATAAACGCTTTGTAGCTTGATGGATCAGAAAACTGCAGTCTGCAAACTTCTAACTGGACAGTGGTCAGTAGCGGATATTTGATTCAGGACTTCCTGTTCCACATCCCAGTTATTGTTTATGAATGCAAACACATTTTAAAACCTTTTAAAATGTCTGTGAAGGTTCTCAGTCATCCAGGTCATCGTAGTCAAAGGAGCTTGCAAAGAAAAGCGTCTGGACTTCTTTAAGTTGCTTGAAGACGTTTCACCTCTCATCCGAGAAGCTTCTTCAGTTCTGAGGTCAAATGGTGGAGAGTCCCAGATTTAAAACCTAGTGGGAGTAACCCCCCACAGAGGGACAAAAGGACCCCCTGATGATCCTCTAATCGCCTGAGCCAAGGTGTGAAACTGGGTGTGGGTCCCAATCAGCCAGGGTTTCGGGTGAGTTCATTGTGAAACCTGGCCCCACCTTATCATGCGAATTCCCGAGGTCAGATGGCCCAGGATGTGAGTGGGCGTTAAGGCGTCTGGGGAGGGAACTCAAAACTGGATTATAGATGGCAGACAGTTGGTGTCGTAAACCACCGCCTCTGTTCAAAGATGGTCGCTCACAGTGGACATATATGGCTTCTTTCACTCCTCTTTCCTAGTGGGGGGTCACTCCCACTAGGTTTAAATCTGGGACTCACCACCATTTGACCTTAGAACTGAAGAAGCTTCTCGGATGCGAGGTGAAACGTCTTCAAGCAACTTAAAGAAGTCCAGACGCTTTTCTTTGCAAGCTCCTTTGAAAACCTAAATGAACTAATTAACCTAAATTTAAGAAACCTAAATTAAACGTATATTAGGAGAAATCCTCATCCTTCATTATTTGTCATGAAAGTAAAAAAAAAAAATACTGAATATTCCCGCCCTGATCAATTTTAAAGTACACCAAGTCCATCACTGATGTCATTAGTTTAAAATTGTAAAAGTAAAATAAAAATATTTGCAATGTAAAGTATTTATCCCTTTTTTAAAAAATCTTTTCTTCCTTAAAAATAACATGTAAACTACAGGCAATATGTAAATCTTCTCAAAGGAGATGAGCTGCTTCTCTATATCATGATACTCAGATTGTTGTTCACAAAACATCTGATAATGTCACCCAAGGTTCTGCAGTGTTGTCTTCTTAAGTATGAATACTTGATCTATGAATAATGAAATGAGTTGCAGCCCAGACTGTGTCTTCCACTGCACTGATGCCGAAGTGTTGCTGTTAATCGCTGGTAAAATCCTCACTGTTTTCACCTTTTTAAGTTAGTGACACCCTTCATGCTCCGCCACCGCACAGTGTTGATTCCTCACCTTCATTCTGCTCATGGTTTATTCACCAGCCACTCTTCCTCATCCTCTTTGATCTTATTATTTGGTGAATTAAATATAGAAATTTTGTTTTGGTTGTCCACAACATCTATATTTCATGCAATGGCTTGATTAGAGGTTATCCAGAGGAACTGTGCTGATTTCAGGTGTATCCACAGAGTAAACAACTGAAGTGCCCTTCGCTCTGGTTAGATGGTTCTGTGGTTGAATATAAATGTGTCTGTTCAGTCACAGCCAGCCATTGTTTTTGCAACCACTTTATGCTTTAGAAGTATGCTTTTGCTTTGAGGTTTTTCTGTCATCAAAGTCAGAATTGTTTTGGCTTCTAGAAAACTCAGAGATATCTGTTCTTAACATATCTTTCTTGTCTGTTTGTCTGTAGTCAGTGTTTGTGCCTTGTACCAGCCATGTACCCCTCGCGTGCAGCTGAAAAACTACATGCTGTCTGTCAGGCAGCATGATGGTGAATGGGAATTGAACACAGTTAGAGAACGAGTGGCTGTTGCTTCTACATTACTGTTTTGCCTCATGTTGTTGTTGTGTGTGAGTTATTTTCTACAAAGTCAGGTAGAGGAATCCTCCCACTTACTGCCCCCATCCCAGCTTGTCTGAATATCAAGCTTTGTAGTAGAGCCTTTTTTTCTCCCGGTACTTGGATGAGAAAGCTGTGTTCAGGTACATGTTTAAGGGCTGAATTGTTATGCAGATACCTACTCGTTTTTGCTTTGTTCTACAGTATATTGTATATAGCCCAGACCCCCTGGGAATGTAGGCACTATAGCTTTTCAAAGGTGCTTTGGTTGTTTGCATATAAGGATATCTGATTAGTGCTGTTTTTTTTTTTTTTGCTTTGCCCAACACTCCCCATTTGTGTCACTGTGTAAAGTATGTGATATGCAGTGAGTGCAATATACTAATATGCTTTCCTTGGTTTGTGTGTGATCGATCTGTCTGTCTGTCTGTCTGTATCTATATACAGAGTATTTGCCATAAGAAAAGAAAGGAACTGCGCATACTGCATGAAAATTAAGCGAGCAGAGAAATACTATATTAGGAGTTTGGCAATTTGAAATTACTTTTCCTACATACCCAAGTGAGGTAAATGTACAGATGTCTTATGAAAGTAAGTACCTTTACCCACTTTATGAATTTATCTGGGATCAAAAAACAGCTCTTCAGCATATGGCGATTTAAAACTGCAGGCCAGGAAATAAAAACAAAACAAAACAACCAAAAACATACCAGAGTTTGATCCACTGAGAGAAACCCTTATTAGAAAGACTATAGTTTTTTTCCCTCTTATATTACAGTGTACAAGGGTGTAAGGTGTAAGTGGGACCTACAACCACAGTTTGACATTAAACCTTTCACTGGAATTTGTCCTTTAAATATCCCACATTGTATTTTTTTTCTTTGGGCTTATTCCTACAGTGATTATTAACTCAGGAGTCTGTATTGTTTACAAATCAGGTTGATTAGTTTAATTATTTTAAATAGCGCTAATATGTGTCTCTGTGTAAAGATGATTTACCTAATTAAAGATATATGTGTTAGTTTGAGTTAGGAAAATGGGTGTGGCAGTATTGGTGGGGCATGACCATCTAGAGTCACTCCCTATGACAGATTTATACTTTTATTTATAATTATCCATCCATCCATTCGCTGGGAAAGGCGCTGGAGCCTTTCCCAGCTTTCTTAGGGCGAGAGGCAGGGTAGACCCTGGACAGGTCCCAGTCTGTCGCAGAGCTAATACATACACAGAAACAACCATTCACACTCACACCTATGGGCAATTTAGTGTTTCCAGTTAACCTAACCCCACTAACTGCATGTCTTTGGACGGTGGGAGGAAGCTGGAGTACCCGGAGTGAACCCACACAAACATGGGGAGAACATGCAAACTCCACACTGAAAGCCCATGGTGCATGGTGGCATAGTGGCTTTATATTTTTTAAAAACACACAAATGCAGTTGTTGCAATCGATTAGCAATATTTTGTTTCTGCACTATCACCAGACATCACAAGCCTTAACACAGTTTTAAAGTGAACCTCTCTTTGCTCTTTTTGTTTGGCACTGAGAACTTTGCACCAGCCCAAAGGGAAATAGAGGCGGGGAGAAGGCGTGGCAGCATCGCCCCTACTTTGATCCTCTTCAGCCCCTTTACATCTTTAATGCCTCGGAGGCTCAAGGCGTAGACTCCCTTAACTGCTCTCTGTCCAACGATTTCTGCGTGGGATGGTGCAGAAAAACAGGGGTTGTGGCAGCGATGCCATCAAAGTGCAGAAAGCAAGAGTGAGAGTCAATAAGTAATGTGTGAGTTTGCGAGCACGCATTTGTCTCAGTGACTGATTGCTGGGGAGCTTGGTGAAAATCTTGTTGGCGGAGGAATATGCCTGTCTGCTTTTCCTGTGAATGTGTCTGTGTGCTTTAAGATGCAGGTCGTGGTGAGAGCAAGATAAAGCTCCTTCATTATTAAGGCTTTCATTCCTCAGCAGTTCTCTGCATTACATTTTATTGGCTAACACCAGGTTCTCGATTCTTGAGGGCTCTCAGAAATAATAACCTTGGAAGAACAGAAAGCATCGAGCCAAGAGGTGGAGGCCTGACCTGCAAGGCTACATATTATATGTTTACAATTAATATGGCTGTTATTCCTTCAGTCCGCCATTTGACAGTCTGCAGAGGGAACACTTGGCTGTAGATGCACAAAGCTATATTTAGACTCCAATGACGCCGATGGCAGTTTCATCAGCCCCCCCCCCCCCTTCTTTCCTACAAAGTCTGGGCATGATGCTCTGAAGCCCAGTGTACACACTGGGCTCTGCCTAAAATTTCATATAATGCCTGCTTTCTTGTTTGCTCTGCCGAGCTTTCAGAGAATAACAGCACTTCTGTAATTCACTTATTTTCTGTTTTTCACACAGAGCCGTGCACTTGTTTACATCTACGGTAAATCACAGCTAATGCTTAACCTATTTACGCCTAAGCAAAATTGTTGCATTTTTCTAAGGTTTGTGCAATTAAGCCTCACTAGGCTGAATGTCAACTTCTAGGCATCTGATTATCAAAGTGTGATTGGGAATGGGAATGTACTTTTTTGTACTAATTTGCCGTGTAGGTCATATTTGCTCATTTGTATCAGAAGGCTTTAAAAATGTAACTCATCCTTGTTACCGCTCACTTGGAAGGGGAGAAAAAATTATACACACACACACACACACACACACACACAAAAAAAATTGAGGAACGACAGAAAAGGTCTTCATGTTTCAGGACACAGACATGTATAAATAACATAACATACAATACCATACTATACTTTATTTATAAAGCACTTCATAGCTGACACAAAATGGTATTTATTGTAACTAAATAATAAAAATACATAAGACATAAATAAAACCAATTTAAAAAGTCAAATAACTAAAAGAAAAACTAAAAGGAAAATTAAGTCTCTTTGGTTAAAAGCCAAAGAATAAATGGGTTTTAAGACGTGTTTTAAAAGTGGACAGTGAAGGGGCCTCTCTAACGTGCAAGGGCACAAAGTTATTCCATTATTTAAGAGCAACAATAGAGAAGGCTCTGTCCCCTCTGAGCTTCCTCCTGGATCTCGGTGCTTCCAGAAGAGACTGACAAGGTGAGGAGGGGCGAAGAAGCTCAGAACTACACAAAATTACAGGTATTGCAATTAAAAGACAATATGACATTGGTATGCTGGCTATAACCTCATGCTTTAAAACGCTATGTCTCCATCTACTCGGTCTCAGTAAAATCATTTCCTTTACGTCTGTTATCTGTCTGCACATTTTGAGAAAATGTTGTAAACATTTAAGCATTTCCAGGGTTTAATCATCCTGGTACGTGAGGAACCTATTCTTAGCGACAGCCCAGTGATGCAGTAAGTAAAGGTGATAAGAGGCAGAAGTGTTTGTGGTGCACTTATCGATTCCTTCTTCCCCTCGGCTCTTGGATACTCTTCGTTCTGCAGCACCTGCAGGACATCACGCACCATGCTGCCAATTAGGCTTTTTCCTTGTAAGTGTACTCGGGTAGTTTGTACATTTATCTGTCTTCTCCACTAATCACAGGTTTGCTGTTTGGGTGAGAGGTAAGTTGGCCACACATTTTTTTTTTTTTTTAACCTACTACATTTCACCTGAGTCGATATATGCATTATTGTTGTCACTAAGTAATGACAGGGTTTTTTTTCCTTTATACAAAAACTTCAGATTTAGTCATTTTCAGTCTGGGACGACGGCTTGTTCTCTCATTAGCCTTTTAATAAAGGTCTCTTTGAATGTGTGAGCCTGCCCTCTTTCATCTGCTTTGAGAATGGCAGCCTGGATGTGAGACTGAGGCAGCGGGAGAGTTTACTTTAGATAGAAGGTTTGTGCAGCCACACAGTGTCCGGTCATTTCCCACAATGAGTCACGATCCCTGTTTGGAAGCACTGTTTCCTTCCTCACATTCACATTCGCACACAAAATCTTATTAGTGTGTGTCAAGTAACTTGTTCGTCAGATAGCCCAGTGAGGTTTATTGACTCGGTTTCAGCTTATTACATCTCGCCAAGTCGGCGAGGACACCTTGGCCTTTAAACAGAAGTTCATGGCCTTTAGGAAACAATTCTCTGCTGGAACTTTTGGCTCACTCAGAATCTGTCATTTTGTAAAGAACATTTAAACACTGACACACATTTTCATACCAGGATGTTTGAAAAATACACAGACACATGATTTCTGTGTATTTTTTGTGTTTGCACTGTTAATTTGATTTCAGTCAGAAATACTTGTTAATAATAACTTGAAGATTTTTACTTGGTTTGCTTGGTTTGGGCTGCTAAACAGTTTATATAGCTTTCATTCACAAAGCAGCTAGTATGCTTGCAGTTTTCTTATACTTCAGCAGTGACCCGCTAATTTCTTCAGTTTAGCAGTAAGACTTTATTTTTGCTCGGTTGAATGTGGGCCGAAGAGGTGCACTTTACACCTCTGCATCTGAGCCTGAGTTGGACCACTTTTCTTGTCTTGTACTCATATTTACACCAATATTCATGCAAGTTTGTTCACTTAATTAAGTCCAGTGCACTTTGTACAATTAAGAGCATGCCATTTCTTTTAGCCAAATTTTGAATAGAGCATGCAAATCTAGTCAGTGTCAACAATGTGGGCGGTCAGTTGGTTGATATATTTTAAGAAGACATCTTGTTCCTGCAAATTCAGGCTGTAACATAATACAGTAATCTCTGTTTGCTGTTAAAGTGAGCAGATACTCATTTGTTTTCATAAGAAGCCACTTTATTCAAAAAACAAAACACAAACACTTGTTTGAGTGATGACAGTATCTGTGTTTGTGTGTGTGTGTGTGTTGTTTTATCCCTGCTTTATCACTCGTGCCTGGTTAACAGAGCAGCGGGACCACTTTTCTTTTGTCTTAAAAACATATTAAAGGTAATTTTCAGATGTCTGTTAAATGTGACACATAGTGAGTGGTACAGTAACTAGTATTAAGTGTTACATAAACTACTTCTGTATTCTGTTACACAAACATGTAAACAAGTATTTTTTTTCTTTCTTATTGCGCCCCTCATTTATTCATGATTTACTTACAAGAACCTGGGTTTCCCTGTAATTGGCTGACATTGACTGTGTTTTCATTAATTTTCCACTTTTTTTCCTAGCCTAGACACACATAAATGGCCTGCATTTGTTTAGCGCTTTACTCAGTCCCTAAGGACCCCAAAGCGCTTTACATATCCAGTCATCCACCCATTCACACACTGGTGATGGCAAGCTACATTGTAGCCACAGCCACCCTGGGGCGCACTGACAGAGGCGAGGCTGCCGGACACTGGCGCCACCGGGCCCTCTGACCACCACCAGTAGGCAACGGGTGAAGTGTCTTGCCCAAGGACACAACGACCGAGACTGTCCAAGCCGGGGCTCGAACCGGCAACCTTCCGATTACAAGACGAACTCCCAACTCTTGAGCCACGATCGCCACGATACTCCAATGCCATCTCTGAATAATGTACTCAGCCTATGTAGTTTTGTTATTAAGTAGAAAATGAAATATGCCTCACTGTATTTTAATTAGGCCTCACTCACTGAAACCAAAGCAAAGGTCTCTATTTTTGCCAAGAACTGATTTTCAAATCTTAATCTTCATGTCATATGTAGCTCTGACCTTCAGTGGACCACATGAATGCAATCTGCTATATTAGTGGTGACTGTCCCTCAGTGAAAAGGCCACACTGCCTTACCACTGGGGGTGAGCAAATATTAAACAGATCCCAGATAACTTAGGCACATACGGCTGTTAATCCACAACCCTCTGGCTGTTGTGACACAGGAGAGGAGCAGGAGCAGAAGTGTCAAAAGAGATCAGCTGTTGACATTTCCTAAAATATATTTTGAGTTCTTTTTTTCCCCCTGTCACTTGATTTTTGTAGCTGCTGCTATGCTGCAGAATTATTTCTTTCTGTGTTTGTGCGTTTGTTTTCTACTGGATGCGCAATAAGATACTAGAATTATGTAAAGAAGCTGCACAGACATGCGATGGCCTTTGGGCATTTCCGTACCAACAGCAGGGGAAAGAAATAATATTATGAGGGGAGACGGGACATGCTCTGTTTATGCTGAAAAAGTGGTAATATTCTGGTTACGCTATGCTAGACGCTGTGTAAATGCAACACTGATAGTGTGGTTCTGTCTCCTTTGTTTTGTCTCCATGTTTTCTTTTTGTAAAGCACAGTACTCGCAAAAGAAGACAAATGCTTTGCTATAATTACTGTCGGAGAATAACTTACATTGTCCCCCCCTCCCCTTTTCCCTTTTTTTCTTCCTTTTTCTAAATTTCCACAGCTGAGATCATAACATAAAACCTTTATTTTAGGAGTATCTTGGTTTCAGCTTGTGGTGCAAACAGCACTTTCATGTGCAAATAATGAAGTGTCAGTGGAGTGTCTACATGCATTTATGACTAAAGACAGGATTGTAAATGAGGTCTTTGCAGATGCCTAAAATGTAGGCGATGATTCAAATCTATAAGAGGACCCTGCATTACCACAGCTAGAAATGAGATGCACATTTCCCTCACTGTGCATAGACACTCAGTGTTTTGAATCAGACCCCTAGTTTGACAACGCTGCTTCCAGTTAACCTTGGTTAATTTCATTAGCCTTAGAGTAATGTCCTTGTTACATAGCATATTATGCTAAATATCAGCATAATGTTAACATATAAGCTTTTTATCTTTAGAACTCCTGGGCACACTTGCACATACTTTACAAAAAACATAGCTATTGCCTGGGGATACAAACATGTCTTGCTGTAGGCACATTTAGGACTGCTTTATCTGAGGCTACAGCAAAAATATATCAGAGGTGGATATGTATATTAAATAACTCTCACTTTATATGTAAAATATTGGCTCCATTGCTCTCTGAAGCTAAATCTCCAACACTAATAAACAGAGCTGGAACATATACAGTGGTGCAAGTCAGACAGAGACCACACTATGCACAGTGAGACTGCAAAAGTTTAAAATTCCCCCAAGTTGGCCTTTTTTTTTTTTTACATTTAGTGTTTTAATCTAGTATTATAATTATGCATATTTAAAGAGGTGCTCTTAGAAAGTTATATTTGAATTCAGGAAAGTGTGAAATCAAAATCGAGCAAGCGAAGGATAAATATTCTGTCCTCTATCAGGAGGAAGCCGTGAGATGGAGAGATGCTGTGTTATCTCATGCGAGAGTAATTGTCAGACACCTTTTCTGCTGCTGCGTCCTTCTTCTCTTGGTCCCAGGTGGCCTTACAGTCCATTTTACTTTTGAACCTTTGATCAATTATGTAGCCTTTATGAAAAACGAAATGTCACTGTTTTTATAAAAAATGTGATTCGCAGAAGTCCTCGAGGAAATAAAAAAACAGCAAAGGATAGTAAGGATGATAAGGAAAGAAAATCAATTACAAAAACAGAAGTCACTTCAAAGCTAATCTATAAAGATTAAGCACTGGATTAATCTTACACACAGACAGTTAGCTGATGTTGTGGTAGAAGGACACATATTTTTGTTCGGTTTCTGTTTTGCCTCCTTATGGTGTGTGTTGATCTTTGTGAACACAGTGTGTGTCTTTGAACTGTTGTTTCATCTCACACAAATTATTTTCCAAAGCAGCTGCCCTGCTGCAACAACACCTGACTTTAAAAAAAGCACTGGCCTAAGTACTTTTGATTCTTCTATGATGACTTGAGGATAGGCATCCCAATGTGTATTTGTAATTTCAGCCCTTAATGAATTCACCGGGAGCCTTCTTTAGAAGCCATCTGTTACCAGTTTGTCCAATACAGCATCTTTTAATTAGGCAAGGATTTACTTAGGACTCTCATTCTGTCTTGTACTCTGTGTATAAACTGTGTGTTTTTGTCTGTGTTTCTGTGAACTTGCACACACCACTTCCTGTTTGTGGCTTATTCCCATAGGGAAGAAGTGGCGATATGTAAAAGTGACAAGATAAGCACAGGGGATTGCTGTTGTGAAAAATGAAGCTGAAGCTCCGGCTTAGGTGAGAGGCTCGATGCATCCTGTCCAGGTCACTAGTCAGTGTCGCAGTTACCACAGATGTAAACAAACACATTTACACTTGCATTCACGCCTACAGACAAGTTTCCAGTTCACCCAACTTTAATGTGTTTGTGCAAGTTTCAGAGGAAACTCGAGCACTCAGGGGAAACCTGTGAGGACTCAAGGCGAACCTACAAATTTCACACTGAGAGGCCCCAGCCAGAGCGGTCACGGTTATCCCGTTATTACTGGTTTTAATCTTTAAGAGATTTGTACAGATGCTGAAACTTATTTCGTCTTATGCAGCAATGCAAACACGGGCTGATGCTGACCACATTTGCCCAATTTCTATGTTTGCTAGCATGCAAAGCTTGTTTGCGGTTAAAAGTTGCAGGAAAAATTGCCCATCAGCAGCCTGGATATGTAAAAGCGTAACCATATGTCATTTTACCACCATTGGATGTGCAGCTAAAACTCTGCTTTCAATAAATGTTTTATTATCTTATCTTTATATCCCGATGCTGATTAAATTAAATGATGCAAACCAAGAGACAATGAATCTGTAGTTGCCATTTTTTAATATCCAGGATAAAAATACTAGCTGATACTGGATGTGTGATCACACAACAGTCTGTAAAGTGTTGACGAAATTTTGTCTCCCTGCATTAATTTTCCTGGGCGCAATTTTAGCTTTTTATAGATAGAAAAATCTTGACCATATAGTCTGAAGGTAGTGCATAAAAAAATAAAAGAACAGAAGAGCTAGGCTAGACCTGTGAGACTAAAGTGCAAATGTAACAGGGGACCAGTGCCTTTACACTTTACTATTTCTACTCTCAGGTCAAAACTCTATTTGCTTATGTGTTTTTTTTAAAGCATGCCTTGGGCTAAAATACATATTTCATTTGTAGCTTGCCAAAAGAGTAACTGAAACCAAACATTCTTCCAATTGAAAGAGATTACTTTCAAATATACACCTTTGAAAATAATCTAGTTCAAATCCAGACTCTTTCTTGCTTCTTTAGTACATGTGTACTAACTCCATGTGTATAAACAGTCTTGGTTTCTGCTGCAAAATTCAGATGGTAGGATCATAATTTGGCAAAAATATCATGAGAGCATGGATCCATCCTGCCTTGTGTCATCAGTTCAGGCTGCTGGTGGTGTAATGGTGTGGGGGATATTTTCTTGGCACACTTTGGGCTCCTTAGGACCAACTCAGCATTTTTTTAAACACTGCAGCCTACCTGAATATTGTTGCTTACCACGTCCATCCCTTTGTGACCACAGTGCACCCATCTTCTGATGGCTGCTTCCAAATAACAAAATTATAGATCAACATCTATGATGTGCAGCTTATTAATCTGTGGCAACTGTGTCATGATGCTGCCATGTCAGCAAGGATGAAAATCACATTGTTGAATCTGTGCTGTGAAGAATTAAGGCATAAGGGGGTGATGCTAGCAAATTGTACCTAATAAAGTGGCTGGTAGCACCACTGTTCTGAAGAGTAATGCTGCCAACCCCTTCTTGCATAGCTTCATGGTGGGCACACTTACAGCATTGTACGTCACATTCTAACTAGCAGCAGCCTGAAGCTGCAGTGGGAACAGTCAGTGTGTTAAAGAGGCCTGGTGAGCAATCCCTCATTAAAAGAGATGAGACATCAGTGGTTTATAGTGTGGAGCCTGGAGAAATGCTTCACGGGTGCAAATATTGATTTTATTTATTCTCTCCCCGTGGGAAGAATGTTGTAGATCCGTGGGGTTGAATTCTTTCTTTATTTAATGATCAAAGTCTGAAGTCATTAAGATTTTGCACTGACATGTCACTAGCAGTCACGGAGCTTATTGTCTTTCACAGACTTATCTGTGCTAATCTTAAACATTAGAACGTAATTAGAAAGCACTGAATATCTGGGTGAATGTATGGACCAAACTGTTGAGATACAAAGTGTTTCACAAACTTTTAATATCAAGAAATTAAGCAGGAAATCTCATTTATGCTTTAAATGCCTGTTAGTTTACTACAGTGGGCTTTGTCTTTTTAATTGCACTAGAAAGGAAACTTTTTGATGTGTGAAAACAAAAGCTTGTCTTAATCTGATCTTGGAATTTTATTAAGGATATTTTATGTTTTTAGGATATTTTCTGTGAAACTGGTAAAAAACAAAACAGCAACATAAAGCATGCGGATTAATTGCTAAATAATAATATATACACTAACATACATTCATATGCATTTTAAAGCCTTTGCATTCACCAGATACCTTTTATGCTTTCCAACTGAAATAACGCTGCTGTGTCTAAAATGTGAAGCGGAGCTTATTTAAATAAAGTCAGCAGTACTGTTTTCACTTTCTTGTGACAGTGACGTGTCTGACTGTGGCGCTCCTCTTGTCACCTACCTGTGAGGCTGCTTAAAGCATGCTTTGGAGATTATTTGCGATGATTAAGAGAAAGTGTGAACACCAACTCACAGCGCTACATCTCCACCGACCTCTAACAAGGAGGCAGCAAGCTCCTGGGAAGGGCTTGCATCAAATTTGTTTGTAGATGCAGTGAAGCATCCACGAGGATATCTGGATTCGAATGTTGGGAAACGGGTTATACATATGCTCGCATGAATTTATGTCAGTGTATGTGGGCGAATGCGTGCCTGTGGATGCTTGCGTGTGTCATTGTCCAGCTGTAGAAATCATGTTTTCCGTGTCACCAATTGTGCAAGAAATGAAGCAGGCCGGAGTGCTGCGTGCGAGCTGCTCGATTAGATTAGGGCAGCAAATTGAATGTAAGCGTGTAGTTGTCTCCATCGGAAAGTGCCAATGATAGAGGAGGCGGTCGAGTGCGCTGGCGCCTAATTTGATCGCTCAGTAGCTAATGCAATCGGCATTACGGCAGCTATTGCAGATTAGGATTAATGTGCCAATAGGCTAAGCAGGAATTGGGTGTTGGAGGAAAGTTAGAAGGCTGGGGATCACACACTGGCTTGTGATCAATAGAAGTTAGAGAATGACACAGGTTCAGACATTCTCCATTTAGCCTTCCCAGTCTATACACTCTCAGGAAACATTAGAGAGCTTAATTCCAGTAGAGCAGTGGGAGCAGTTTTCATTAATTTGAACTCAGTTGACTGAACAGCAATGAAAGCAACATCCTCTAGTTATAAGCTCAACATTTGACCATTATTAAACCAGAATATTAGTATAATGGTTTGCAAAAGTACATTTTTGATAGATAATTATCTTCTCTAAACGGCATGTCTTGTGTCCCATTAAAAAAAAGTAGTTTGGATCTCAATGTATCGTTGAATGCCCATCTGTGTAGCTTGAGAACTTATTTGCATATTGTAACTCAACATGTTGGAACAGCATTTGCATAAAGCATCGCGTGTCAGTGTCTTAATATCAGAGTGATTGAAGCCAGACAAACAGGCACAGACATTTCTAGCATGCCACTAACATTTTACTCATGACCATAAACTGTATGTTAGTGTTCGTGGGGCGTAGTTTTTGGTGTATTACTACGTCTGTATAGCACATTATTACATTAGTATGCAGCACATTTCTCAGTAAGTCTCATATCACACCTGTGCTTTTGTTTTTTTTGTTTTTTGCACTTGAAGAAATTGAAATGTTCTTTAAAAACAAAACAGGATGCCTTAAAAATTTGCATACTTTGAATCTTCTGCTTCCATGTATCCATTCTACATCAGGGACTACTTACACTAAATAAGTTAGGCATGAGCGGACTAATAGTCTGCATTCGGATTGACCTCCTATGAAATTAAGAGAAAGGAAGAGCTGCTTATCATAGTGATAATAGGGGTTCTGCCTGTCCTCTGCCCACTCCCATCATCTCCTGTCACATTCACTCATGAACCCAAATGCCACATTAGCATGCCTGAGACCCAGGCCCACAGGCATCACACAGACAGCTCTCAAAACGGCTTTGCCTATAGATCCCCTATTCAGACAAAGCAGCAGCTTCCATCATGGTTTATGTATTTCCTTAGCCTTCGTGGATCTTTAAGAGCATCCACACAGGCAGCAAATGGGATATAGTAAAAAAAAAATGTGTGGGGTGTAAAATTGATCGAAAAGTGATATACTTGGTTCTGTTTAGCTCTTTCAGCTCAAACAAACACGATGAATAACTGCAGAACAAATGTAAAATCAAACATTAAGACAGAGCTTATTATCAGCAGTATTTGAAAGTATTAATATAGGATGGGGAGGACTATATATTGTTTTTGCTTATTATCAACAAGAAATGAGAGATAGTTATGCTATTTAGTGCTATATAAAGTGTCCATATTGATGCACAGTGCCTTTTAAAAATATGTTAGAACTGGCAAAGAAGGCCTTTGTTCCTGAGTGGACAATGAAAGCTGTGGTTCATCTGTCACCTTTCACTGCAACAGCTCCACTATCAAAGCCCAGGCATGTTGTGGTCAGCAGTATTGTCCAGCTGGAGAACAGGTCTCGGGCACAAGGGCTTCAGAGGGTGTATCAAACAATGTGGTATTTTTTGTGATACATTTTTATTCATACAGCTTTAGCAATACAGCTTTAATAGTGACACATCCCTCTGTAAGTTAATATATAGTCTCAGGTGGTCATTTTAAATCAGCAGTTGACCTTTCCTACCAGAAAAAAAAGCTGACCACCCTTGATAAATGAATCAGATTTGGAAGATGTCTAATTCCCCCATGTACAGAATCAAATTCAGTTTTGTTTTATTAACAAATAATATTACAAGTGTAATTAATCCAGTCTCTCATTAGTGCGTGCAGTGCCTGCCGTGGTTTCTTTCAGCAAATGGGAGAGAATTCTATTAAATGTGCTCAGCAGGAATATTTAACAACACTTAAGGATAAATGGCTTTTATGCTGTTGTTTTACACATATTTTGACAGCACTCGCTTGATGAAATAGTTTTTATTTTGAACAGCTAAAGAATTATAGACTGACATTGACTCTGAGTGACAGTCAAATAAATCAGGGCTAAATAAACCAACATTAGCATCCTCTTCCAGAGCACAGCAGCACAAAAGTAAATACCAATTTAAGCAATTCAGGGTTATTATTTCTGTTTTTTGCTGACACATTCAAGTGCTCGTAGCTTGTTAACCTTTTTTTTTACAAAACCAATTTTCCCGCATTTGCTAAATATTCTATTTTGAGCCATTTTTACCTTGTCATGCATTAAATGGTTAGTGATTCAGGCAGTTACCTATGCACCACTTTTCTTTTGTCTTAAAAACATATTAAAGGTAATTTTCAGATGTCTGTTAAATGTGACACATAGTGAGTGGTACAGTAACTAGTATTAAGTGTTACATAAACTACTTCTGTATTCTGTTACACAAACATGTAAACAAGTATTTTTTTTTCTTTCTTATTGCGCCCCTCATTTATTCATGATTTACTTACAAGAACCTGGGTTTCCCTGTAATTGGCTGACATTGACTGTGTTTTCATTAATTTTCCACTTTTTTTCCTAGCCTAGACACACATAAATGGCCTGCATTTGTTTAGCGCTTTACTCAGTCCCTAAGGACCCCAAAGCGCTTTACACTACATTCAGTCATTCACCCATTCACACACACATTCACACACTGGCAATGGTAAGCTACGTTGTAGCCACAGCTGCCCTGGGGCGCACTGACAGAGGCGAGGCTGCCGGACACTGGCGCCACCGGGCCCTCTGACCACCACCAGTAGGCAAACATGGGGTTAGTATCTTGCCCCATGTTGTTAACAGACAACTTAACAAAAAGCCAATTTTAAATTGTATCTTTAGGCACTTTTTTACTAGTAGCTTGTCAGGAAAACACATAATAAAGTTTTTTTTTAGTTTGATCTAAATAAATGCCAACGATAACACAGATTGACATGCCTAAAATTGTACTTTTGCAGCAACAAGGTGACTCCCAGAGAGCCAAAACTGTGAAGTGTGTGCTTTTAAATTTTCAAGGAAACTGGACAATTTAGGGAAAAAAGAAGAAGCTGAAAAAACTATCTACAGCAAATGAGCAGTATCTAAAAGTTGTGTCCTTAACAAATAGGAAAAAATCCAACAAAGGCTTGACCTGAGAAATGCATCCATCTCGTCAGTAGTTCCAACAATGGCCTGGAAATGTGGCTGTTAAGAAGCAATTCTTAAGAGGGGAAAGAGGGAGAAAAGGCTGAGGTATAGCAAATTACACAAGAACTGGGGCGGAAATCACTGGCAACAGGTCTGATGGAGTGATGAATACAAATTCATCGTCAGTATGTACAAAGGAGATCAGGTACGACAGTGAGTGCCTACAGCCATCTGTGACACACGGTGGAGACTGTCATGGTTTGGCGCTGCATTTCAGTCAGTGGCGTTGGAGATCTCGTCAAAGTCTTTGGAATTTTTAATGCAGATTTTGATCCACAATGCAGTGTCATAGAAAACATCTGATTGGCAATGGCTCAGCATGACAATGCTCCCAAACACACTGCCAATGCAATACTTGGATAAAAATACACTCAGTGGAACAATATCAGTCATGGATTGGCCTCCCAGAGCCCGGACCTCAGCATTAGTGAAGCTGTGTGAACTCATATTGAGAGAGAACATCCAAAGAAGAGCTTTGAATATCTTTCAAGACACCTGGAGAAATATTCTTAAAGACTACTAAAAGAAAATTATAAGAAAGCTTGCATTTTTCCCCATCTTGTTATATTTTTTGTTCATTTTGATTTTCTCATTCAAAATCACCATCAGGTATTGTTTCTGAAGTGTGTGCAAAATGAGCTAAATTACACTTACTTAAGTGGTTTGTGTATTTTTTGCCCTTTCCCTGTTTATTGACTGTTCACAGAGGTACGATTCGTTTGGATAAATAACTAATATGACTAAAGTGATGACTCAAAATAAATCAAGTGAGCCATGCAACAGAAATTAGCCCAGGGATAACATCCAATTAATATATTAATATTATGTGCCAAATTGAAGATAAACACTTATCTATATTGCTTAAAGTAGCACCCTTCCCTGGCGCAGATGTTAAATCATTTTGCTGTGGGAAGGGAAGGAAGGGATTTTTATCTCAGGGGCAGATTCAACAAGCTGCAGGCTATGGATCAGTATTCTAAGGCACATCCCTTTGCACAACTCACCTCTAAAACCACCGTGTCTGTCTCTGTATCAGCCAGTCTTACCACTCTAATTTTGCTGTTTTCCCACAGAGGCTGCAAACAGTAGCAGCACAAGGAAAGGTTAATATTACACAGAAATCATGTCAAAGTGTGAGGTTGAGTCAAACAGGCCTGTGAGTCCACTGAGAAACAAATGATTAAAAATTATATTTCACAGACAGGCGTACCTATGATAGTAACAAAGGTGGGTTTAAAGATGTTTACCTGTAGTTAGATTTTAGGGACATGGACGATCAAAAAGTATCAAAGTATGTGTGAGTGAATACATTTATTGAACATTGCTGTACACAAACAGGTGATTATATCCTGGCGGTATCTTAATAGCACAGTTCTGTGAACTGTTACTACAGCAGGGTAATGAGAAATTAATGTAGTGTACAAGTTTGTGCCACACAGTGGACATTTTACTTTTTTTATTTGATAAAATGGTACAGACAAACCTAGCCTTTTGACCTGGATCTCTTATAACTGCCAAATGAGTGCTTGTCCCCCTGTGAACCGAAGTGGAGACGCCTAACAGTGCAGCTCAATTTATTAATGCCATTCAGGAAGCTGTCGCTCAGAGGAATGAGGCGGCGCAGGGCAGGGTGTGAAATACCATAAACATCTTCATGGCACTGAGCGGTTTACTGAGCAGGATGGCAGAAGGTGATGGGATGCGCCCGAGTGCTGTGATGAGTACTGCACGAGCAAAGGAGTGAAGATTACATATTACTCTGAAGACCACTAGGCTGCTTGAAACCTCCTCCCCTCTGGTCTCCTATGTGTAAATCTATGGCTTCTTATGTATGGCTCATGGCATGCACCTCGCCTACTGACTTCAAGCTTGGAGGAGTAGACACGCTTAACAGCAGGACACCAGTCAGCTGTGCTGCAGATCACAGAGGATGACAGCAAGGCAGATCTGAAATGAAGTGGATGACATACAGACGAGTTTCAAAATATGTCAGGGCTGGTGAATGATATTCTGCTGACTGAGAGGCAGGTTTGTGTTTTCTCAGGTGAAAACAATATACACATGACTATGTGCTCTTTAATTGATTGCTGCATTTGTTTTCCTGCTCATAAGGCTGATAAGATTTCTCTTCTAAACTAAATTCCTTCATTCCAGGCCATATTTATACCTGATTATTAATTATTAATTAATGACATCTGATCCACAGGCAGTCACATTTACACATGATTTCAATTGTTCCAACCAGTCGATCTTAACTCCATTCTGACATGGGGATTATAGACTACTATAGTAGGTTTAATGTCACAGGTCAAGGACGTGTTGCCTGTGATAGCTGTGACATCATTTTAAATCACTATGACACTTGGCAGCTACTTCTTCTATCTCAGCTGACAGTTAATGTTTATTTTCTGGTGAATGTTGTTATATTTATATCTGCTTGAAGTCCAGTGTCAATGTATTTGGCTTTACTTTTAATTTAAAATAAAGTGTTTTTACCTGTGTGGAGGTAATTATTTCTATTAAAAAGTTACATTTTTAACATATGATATCAGTAACATTATATTAGTTTCCATTAAAGTCCAGAATATCTTTCCAGTTCATATACTTTAGTCATACTAGAACTCAGTCACAGAGGCCTAGAGACTGTCAGCAACCACCGGTCGTTAGGAAGAAACCAGTGGTGGAGTGGTTGTTGGAGGTTGCTGGCTGTCCTTGTGAAGTTGGTTGCTAAAGACCCAGTCATGCAGGCTGCTCACACCGGTCAGTGACCCTTTAGTTTTCAAGTATCAACAGCAAGTTAGCCTCCAGTAACCGCTTGCCAACTGGTTGGGGAATTTCTACCACGATGACATTTCTCCTTAGTGAATGGCGGTTGCCAAGGGGTTGCCAATGAGTCAAAAGGCCCATAGGAAGGTAGAATATTGCTTTGTGTAAACAGTGGACAAAGGACTCCAGTGGCCAGTAACTATTTTAACATATGTGCCATAAAGACAGTATATAAGAACTGAATACACTCATAAAAACTTCCTTAAACCTTTATTCATTAGTTTAGACCTAAATGTTAATTAATGTAGCCACTGTAGGCTTGATGTACAAAAAGTTGGAATACCATACAAAATATAAATACAAAATGTAACAATTAGCACTATTTAAACCCTGTATTTAACTAAACAAGTACACACTTACATCAAGTGTTCACGCTAAGAAATGTCAGTATTTTTTGAAAACCATTTGCCATTTTTAAAATTTATGCCAGCAGAAGCTTCTAAAACGGTTCAAGTCTAGAAATAAAGTTCAGCAGACATATATTTAATTATGGACACTGTATTATGTAATGTCTTTGTTTTTTCAGTTTTATCGAGTTTTACCAGAAACTTATGAACTGATAGTATCAGCAGCAGAAAGATCTTGAATTTATGCTGGGTGTGGGCGTACTGCTTTGCTTTTGCACAAGTCTGCTAATTGGAGTGGATGCACCATAAATAGAATTTTCCTGGAACACTTTACACGTTGAGTGGGAAGTCAGATTTGTTGCAGACGTGTTTCTCGCACTGCAAGTGTGTCTGTGTGTGCAGGTATGCACGTGTATGTTTTTATTCCTTGTAACTGCTTGTGGGTTTCAATCAGCTGCTGATCAGCAATCCACGATGATGTCTGTTTTCTGTACAATAATAATGTGACATAATGGCATCACTCTGCCACCGTTGAAAATTTGCGGTGCCTTCATTCGTCTTAATGCTGTCACTAGCACAGTATGAGAAATGCTTTCGTATGGATCTGCTGTCCCTTGAGACTTGAAGGCAGCTTATTGTTTTTCATATCGTTATGTCTGGGGATTTTTTATATATTTCTCTGAAAATGAAGATAAATTGTTTCTCAGTTTTGTATGGAGAGGACAAACCAGATTTACATTTTCCTTTTCCCCTCGCTCATTTGCATATATGCTCATTTTCTGTGTGTCTCTGCCCATGGGCAACAGGAATATATGTTTCATCGTTTGCTCTTCTAGTGGTGCAGTGTAATGGTGTAATGATTCAAATGAGAACTTTTGCTTATACCTTGCACTGGAGTATGCAATGTCACCTGATGATTTAGCATTTGCTCTTATATCTCATACTTAGCGATTTCACCAGAATTTCTGTCTACTGTAACGGTACTGTCAGTATAAAATGTGCTGCACATTGATTGAAATTTTTTGAAACAAGGAAAATCACTAGAAATTCATTTTTCATGGGGTTTTCTGTGTTTTTGATCCTTATTTGATTTTGATTTTGGCAGCAGTATACAAGGCTTGTGAATCATCTCTAAAATGTTTCATCATTTCACCAGCATATTTAACATAATTTTCATCACTATCACAAATCCAATTAACATGATGAAGCTGTCTTGGGGGCAAACCTTTTTTGAGAGATTGAGGATGAAAATGACTAGCTAGAAGAATAGTGTTCTTGTAAGTTATTTTAATAGATGGCCTGAAACTAAACTGTTTCTCTTTTGAAAGAAACACCAGTGTAGAGATCTGCTCTTTGGTAAAGGAACAATGAGACTGGAAAATTCAGAAAGAAGGTCCTCTGAGCCTCTGAAAGCCATTGTACTAAAGATGGTGTTATAATGACTACAAAGCTTAAGGTATTTAAAAGTTGATCTTGATATGGGCTACAGACAGCTTCTCACAGTCCCTCTTGACAGTGTGGTAGACATAGCTATGTTGTTCAACTCTTGCTTATTTTATTAAATGTATATAAATGTTCAAATATTATAACAGAGTTAAAAAGAAATTGTTGAAGTTTGTGTGGTTAATACGCAGAATCTCTCAGCTTCTGTGTATTAGTGTTTCCAGGTAACACGGCAGAGCATTAAATATATAAATTTAGTTACACTGACTCAAAAAGGAGTGCACTTTAAGCACAACAATTATGCTGTTACCAATTTTTACTTCACAGAAATACACTTACCTGCTACATGTTACATATACACCTATTCAAATTGCAAATCTAATCAGTGAATGACATGGTAGCATCTTAATGAATTTCGGCATACAGCATCAGCATCAGAATGGGGAAGAAAGGTGATTTAAGTGACTTTGATCATGGAGTGGTTGTTGCCAGACAGGGACATCCAAGTGTTCTAGGAACTGCTGATTTCCTGGGATTTTCTCAGACAATAACCTCGAGGGTGTACAGTGAATGGTCTGTAAAAGAGAAAATATCCAATAAGCAGCAGTTCTCTTGTCGAAAATGTTTAGTGATGCCTGAGGCCAGAGGAGAATGGTCAAACTGCTTTGTGCCAATGATAAATCAACAGTAACTTAAATAACCACTTATTACAACCAAAGTCGGCAGAGGAACATCTCTGAATACACAACATGTCAAGCCTTGAAGCTGATAGGCTACAGCAGCAAAAGACCACAAGGGGCTTTCACTCCAGTCAGCTAAGAACAGGAAACTGAGGCTACAGTTCGCATGGGATCACTAAAAATTGCCGTAGTTCAGAATTTAGTGTAAACAGCATGAAAGCATGGATCCATCCTGCCTTGTATCAACAGTTCAGGCTGGTGGTGGTGTAATGCAGTCTTTAAGTCTGACGTCATTAGCCGTGCCTGGGCCCAAACTCCGCTGCAGGTCCCTAAGTCACACGATCACTGTGGCATCACTGAGAGTTAAAAACTGTCTAAATCCTTTCATCTGTAATAAAATTATCAGTGTTGCTGCTCTACCGGGTGTAACAATTAAGTTTAATATCCAGGCATCCATGAAAAACAAATATATGAAACTTAACGGAGTTAAAAGTTAGCAGGGAGTTAGCTCGCTAGTTTCCATCTAAATATAATATACCATGTTTTGACTGAGAGATTTCCAAAAGAAATTAAGATGTACAGCTCTGCTATCACTTCCAACATAAGTGAAGACAGGAAACTAAACAGCAGTGACATTTGTAGGGTTACTGAAGTTTGGCTAGCTGGTATATAATGATGTGCTATGTGATTGCTAGCGACTCAGCTATGTTAGCATAATATAAATAGTGAAGCTGGAGGATGAACCCTTACCTTTTTCCACTCGATAAAAGTTAACGTGAGGGTTCCTGAAGGTTAGGGACAAATGCAATCGCATGGCAGGATGCTGTAAACAGACCAAACTTAAGTCAGGAGAACAACTGAGATAATCCATCCACAATACGAGGTTAGTCATTAATGCACTGCTGCATGGGCTGGGCTGTAGTTACATCGTAAGGTTTTAAAAACTGAGCTTTAAAATGAACAGTGGTAATAAAAACCGAGAGATCATCTTATCATGCGAATTCCTGAGGTCAGATGGCCTTCACAATGAGCTCACCCGAAACCCTGGCTGATTGGGACCCACACCCAGTTTCACACCTTGGCTCAGACGATTAGAGGATCATCAGGGGGTCCTTTTGTCCCTCTGTGGGGGGTTACTCCCACTAGGTTTATATTTGGGACTCCCCACCCTTTGACCTTAGAACTGAAGAAGCTTCTCGGATGAGAGGTGAAACGTCTTCAAGCAACTTAAAGAAGTCCAGACACATTTCTTTGCAAGCTCCTTTGACCATGTTAAATACACAACAGCCTTATTAAGCGCAGAGTAGTTTGGGCCCGGAAGCAGGATTCATCACATCATCACTTAAAGACCGGATTATTTGGACGATACTCACCATAATACCTTTTTATTGTTAGCTTGTTACTATATTACTACAAAAATATAACTGACTAATATTACTGATATCTTTAAATATGTTTCCTCTTCATGAATTAATTGTTCCAAGCCATTTATGACCATGCTGAATGCATTTCATCCTAAATTAAATTCAAATTCAAATTCAAATTTTATTTGTCACGTACACAGTCATACACAGTACGATATGTAGTGAAATGCTTGGACAACTGCTCGTGACCTAAAGAAAACAAAAAAGGAAAAGGCTATGAATAAGATAGGAAATAAATATGAAAAATTAAAAAGGGTAAATTTAACTAGGAAGGAATAAAATATAAATTAAGGTTAAAAATGAAATAACTGTACAACACAAATTAGAATGAAGGGTAAATTTAACTGGGAGAATAAGATAAAATATATAAATTAAAGTTGAAAATAAAATAACTGTACAACAAAATACACAATATAGAACTATATAAGAATGTATGAAGAAATATAAATAAATATATACACAATAACAGCAGCATATACACAATAACAGCAGCGTGATTTAAGTAATGAAGTGAAACAATGTCCAGAATGTCCAGTGTGTGTGTAAGAACTGTATGTGTGGGTCAGTACTGTGGGGTGGTGTGATTGAGAGACCGTATCGCCTGCGGGAAGAAGCTCCTCCTCAGTCTCTCTGTGTTGGTCTTCAGGGAGCGGAATCGCTTTCCTGACCTCAACAGAGAGAACAGTCCGTTGTTGGGATGGCTGAGGTCCTTCACGATCTTCCTGGCCTTGGTCCAGCACCGCCTGCTGTAGATTGAGTGCAGGTCAGGGAGCTCGGAGCGAATGGTGCGCTCAGCTGACCGCACAACCCTCTGTAGAGCTCGTCTGTCCTGCATGGTGCTGTTCCCGAACCAGGTTAAGATGTTTCCCGTCAGGATGCTCTCTATGGTGCAGGAGTAAAAGTTCCTGAGCACCTTGGAGGGCAGTTGGAAGTCTCTCAAGCGTCTGAGGTGGTAGAGACGCTGACGGGCCTTTTTCACCACGGTGTTGATGTGACAGGACCATGACAGGTCCTGCGTGATGTGAACTCCGAGGTATTTGAAGCTGTCCACTCTCTCCACTGGGCACTCGTTGATGACAGGGGTCTGGTAGTTCCTCTCCTGCTTAGTGCTGAAGTCCACTATCAGCTCCTTTGTCTTACTGACGTTTAGAAGGAGGTTGTTCCTCTGGCACCAGTTCTCCAGATTCCTAATCTCCTTCAGGTAGGCCGTCTCGTTGTTATCAGAGATCAGGCCCACCACGACGGTGTCATCAGCAAACTTGATGATGGTGGTGGAGCTGGTAGTGGCCACACAGTCATATGTGTACAAAGAGTACAGCAGGGGGCTCAGAACACACCCCTGGGGGGCTCCAGTGCTGAGAGTGGTGGAGGCTGAGACATGTCCGCCCATCCTTACTGCCTGTGGTCTGCCAGTTAGGAAGTTGGAGATCCACAGACACATAGATGAGCTGAGTCCCAGATGCTCCAGCTTGGTGGTGAGTGTGGAGGGAATTATGGTGTTAAATGCAGAGCTGTAGTCTATGAAGAGCATTTTACCATAATTCCCCCTTCTAGTGTCCAAGTGAGTGAAATTACCACATAAACTTAATTAAATGTTATGACTTATTAGCTCAATTCAATTTTATGTATATAGCACCAAATCACAGCAATAGTAATTGCCTTTATAGTTTTATATTTGTGAGTTAAAAACTCTAAAATAATACAGAGCAAATCCCAACAATCAGATGACCCCTTTGAGCAAGCACTTGGTGACAGTGGGAGAGAAAAACGTCCTTTTAACAGGAAAAAGCCTCTGAAAAAAACAGGCTCAGGTAGGGCCAGCTATCTGCAATGACTAGTTGGGGGTGATGGAAGGTAAACGGGAAAAACGTCTTTGTTACCCAATGGCTACTATTATACAGTAATAAAGGTGTAATGTAAAGTGCTACTGAAATTATAAGGCAAAAACTGTTCATGGCTTACAAAGATTGAGTGATAGAAGCGAACATCTCAAGAACACAGTATTTCTGTTGGCATTTCTACTTCTTTTCTCATTTTGCTCTTTTGAGAAAACTCACATTCTTCACAAGACGTTTGCCAGCCACTCGGCACTTCCCCCACGTCTTTTGTAATCCCTCACATTATCAAAGTATCCAGTCTCCATGGAAAACACAAAGGGAAACCTTTGGGAGAGGTGGTTGCCCCTAGCAACAAACTCAGTCAAGTCAGCTGCCCAGAGTGGCGGTAAAACACAAATGACTAAACCACATACCTGAAAGTGGGCAGCTGACAACCTGTCCCGTCTGAGTAAGACAATGGGGGTGAAGACAGTGTGGGGAAAAACAGTTTGTTTAGAGGACAAAATAGCACTGCTAGATGTTTGCACTGCCTTATGAGATGTCTCAGAGCTGCTTCTTAAACAATTATAAAATTATATATTTATTCTTAAAGAATTATTCAGCTTTCCAAAAGTTTCTCACTGGAAAAAAATGTGCGTACTGTAGCGCTATGATAATGACTTGCTCACTGGAAGAATTAAGAGTGCTGATAAATTCACCCGCACTTTTGACACTAGCAGTCAAGCAGACTTCAGTAGTGGGTTGCCTTGTCTTGCACGTGTACTTGGTTGGATTTTTAGAACATGCACTTCCCTGCTGCTGTCATTCAAATCATATTGTGTCGGTGATTGTTAGGCAGAGCTGCTGCTGCTGAGCGTTTCCATTTCCTCCACATTCCTGTGCAAAAGTGTCTTTTAAGAAAGACTGCCAGACTGAAGTGAGTGTCATGTTTCATTTTGAGAAGCAGTCAGTGTTGACATTTTCCATCTTCTATGTTGCTGTCAGCTCCAGTAGAAAATCAGAAAATCTCTACCTGACAAACTCCAGCTATTGCTTTGAAACTACAGGTTATTTGAAGCCTCTTCTGAAAGAGTTTAGATGTGCTACAGTAAAATGAACACATGTTCCAATATATTAAGTTTGAAGGGCTTTGCTTTCAGAGTCCGACACCATTGTGCAATACAGCTGAATGTACTATGTCAGACAGAGAAAATGTATTGATTTACTTTTGTTTAGAGCAGCATCCAAAATCAGGAATACTAAATAATGTATATCTTATTGATGTGGCCTGACAGTTACCTGTGGTTTTGACATGAACAGACATACCGAAGCCTCAGGGCTGTTGAAGTTTGAGTTTGACTGTAAGCAGCTCTTCTGCCGTCATAGTCTAGTTTCCAGAGGGACCGTACAATCCAATTAGTAATTTGTTGACAAGTTGGGAATGCAAACCTAAGGTAGGAAAGAAAAAAAGTCAAAGTCCAAAATGAAATGTCAGCGATATTATTTTATGCAGCATCAACAATGTAGGACAAAGAAAATACAATACTGCAAATAAACTTTGCCCTTTTCAAATATATTTCCTCAAGAAAGAATGTATATGTGTGTGTGTGTGTGTGTGTGTGTGTGTGTGTGTGTGTGTGTGTGTGTAAAACTTTTCAAAAACTTTTAAGAAGGAACCCCCCCCCCCCCCACACACACACACACAAAGGAGTAAAGTGTCTTTGAAGAGTAGTTTTACTCTCACAAAGCCAGCAGGTATTTAAAAGTATAAGGCTCAGTGAATTTCAAGAGAGACAGACAGTGGAACAATATTGGAAGTTCACGTTTTACCTTCGGGGACGGCACATAATAAAAACCTATCAGAGGTGGAGTGACACAAGTTAGACTGATGGACAGAAATAGTGATGGAAAGCATTGAAACAGACATGCTAATGGAAGGTTTTTGCTCTAACACAAGGCTTTTCTGATGAGGATTTTCTTAGCTTTTTATATAGTAATTTAGATTCAGTGAGGTGTGGCCAAATTGAATGAGCTTAAGGGGGGAGGATGGGTCAGAGTTAAGTGCCCTCTAAAGCAAAGTGGTATTTTTTTAGGGAAAAGTGAGAGAAAGTCTGAGTAAAGTAATGTGATAAGGCAAGAACGTTTTCAAGTCTTTCTGGATTATAATTTGGATGAATTATAACAAGAAAGATACAGTGTACAAGTAGCTTGAAAATGAACTTTTGGGTCGGCAACATTTTCATTGGCTTTATTGTTTTTGTTATTAATGTTAAAAAGATCCAACACAGATTAATAATGATACTAAATGTAACAAATTTATTTTGAAGCCCTTTTTGCCAGTTAATTATTCAGAATTCTTAAGGAAAGAAGGTATTATAGTATCTGGAGGCATAGCTGTAAAGAAGCGGCTAGCCAGACATACCTGTAGTAAGCAGCAAAAGTGGAGGGGGGAGGTTTGCTGTCCTTATCTGTTGCAAGAAGCCCAGATGGTGTCAGGCTGTTGTAGTTAGGGATGACATGCTTTTTGGACCAGTTTGTCTGTGATGTGCATCCCAAGGATTCCAATATGGTGCCAAAGTTAGCAGTGATCTCTTTCATTTTGTTGTCATTCGAGGATAGATTGCTAGTCTTTCTCCGGCTCACAAGTTGTTTGACCTCCTCCCTATAAGCTGGTTCTTTGACGCCAAAAAGTGGGCCGACTACTGTTGTCTTGTCCGCAATTCAGTCCTTGACACTACAATTGATGGTTATCAGTGTAAACTGTTGTGGGCTAAGGACACAGCTCTGAGAGGAACGCTGAGATTGTTTTTGAAGTGTGTCCAAGTCCATCAATTATATAGATGGGTGCTTAAACTCATTGGGTACAGTTTGCTTACCAAGCCCCAGTGATTGTTTTGAAATTGTATTAGTGTAGGGAGGTTGTGCAGTTGGAAATCGCAGCTTCTCTCACTTTGCAAATATATTGGAACAGGACAAATTGAACACTGTAATTGTTTTCTGTATGGGTGAAGATTTTCCAGGCTAACAAATATCCATGTTGTTAAGGAAAAAACACAAATTGGCTTGTGTTTTAAACATGTATTAATTTAAACTATACTCATGCGTGTAATTGAGTTTATATTAGTGATGTAACATGTTACATATTTAACTTAAAATGACTTCTGCAGAGATTTTGTAATTGGTCCTGGGAAATATGTAAAGCATATGGCATGGTGTAGCAGTAATGCTGTGAAAAGAAAGAATGAAAGGATTCAGTAGCTTGTAGCAATGAAAAGTGAAATAACTGTTAGACATGAAGTGGGCATGTATCATATTAAACAATATGAATGGATTAGTGATTGAAGTTAACAGTGCTAAAAACTACAGATATAACAAGGTTACCTATGCAACCAGAGCCTGAATTGTCGGCAAGTGATTAACTAAGGCGTCAGTTTGGAGACCTAGAGGCCAGTAGGCGACTCCCTGGTCACAAGGGAAATATGTATGTTCATCGACCGTTTGGTGAATGGTTGCCGCAGGTTAATACAAAATTTTGCTTTGCAAGTGATTGTTGCCAGGTGGTCACACGCCAGGCTCTAGGCCAGGGGTGCCAAACTCAAATACACAGTGAGCCAAAATTCAAAACTGGAACAAAGTCGCGGGCTAACATTAATATATATTGAAATATATTTATTCCTCCAGATATAAGAATGAATCTTTTCTTATGGACTCAAACACGTTTTGCTGAAAAACTGAATATGGAACAAGCAAAGCTTAATACTAAACAATATATATATTAGCTGTATAATACCAGTAGGCCAGCTCTAATAGTAATTTGGTATGGCTTCGCAGGGCCAGAGTTTGACACCTATGCTCTAGGCTTGTGTAACTGAGGTCGTAGATACCGTCCAAACAGGAAGGAACTAGCAGTGACACATTGACCAGAGAAAATCACTTATATTCACTGAGCGATCAGTGGTGAAACTGGTGGTTCCTTAGTTAACCAGTTAGTAATTTTTAGGCAAGTGATTGAAGTGACTACAAGTGAGAATGAAGGAT
Organism: Aulonocara stuartgranti; assembly: GCF_965226115.1. Lineage (NCBI taxonomy): Eukaryota > Metazoa > Chordata > Actinopteri > Cichliformes > Cichlidae > Aulonocara > Aulonocara stuartgranti. The sequence goes on along the minus strand of NC_138943.1, from coordinate 21,282,021 downwards.
ACCAAACTCATGGACACTCTCATTCAATCACATGGTGGTACATACATTAGAGCATCACCTAGGCAACAGAGCCTAAAATGTTTGCTGGCAGCCACTTGTCATCAAGCGTACAACAAGCGTATCACCCTGAACAGGTACATCAGAATGGTTGTTCAGCAAAACCCTTTATATTTGGTGCGTTAGCACTCTCTGCTACCATAATCAAACCAAATGAGAGGATGTCTTTTGAAAGAATCATGTACAGAGTTCCAGAAACCCAATGGATTGAAGCTCTTCTGGCTCATGAACATTTTTTACTTCAATTTCAACATAATAACTTGAATATAAATTAAGGACACTGCAACTCCATAGTAAACTTGGCAGGAGGGGAAAAAACTGTCAAATGCTAATTTAAACACTGCCAGACTAACATCTGTATGGAGTCAATTGGTCAGGAGGATCAAACAACATGAGAATTTTCCAATCTCATTTCATATTTGGTGTTGTTAGACTCATGACCAGCTCACCGCTCCACGAGGAAAACTCTCACACTTCCAGATGGCCTGTTTTCTTGTGACTGCCAATAACCATCTGAACTTTATTCTGAATAACTAAATAACTAAAGAAGTGGTATTTTAAAATGAGCAGTTTGCTCTTTATTTAGATGGCAACATTAAAACAGCTAAAAACGAACTGACATTAATAAAGCAATAAATTTGCTTTCAAAACGTGATGGAAAAAAACGGCTTTGTTCATCCACAGAATATGCTACGATTGAAGGAAATAGAATTGGGATAAAACAGATGGTTAGACAAATGAAACCACCACGTTGAAGCTTTTATTTATAGGACTTCTCAGCTCTTCCCCAATCTCAGGGTTGACTCCAGCAAACAACAGCCAACATAATTTTACAGATCAGTGTAAAACTATCTTTGTCCTCTCCCTGCCCTGTATGTTGTTTCAATGTAATAGACATGGAAAATGTAGCAATAGAACACATATGTGCTTCTTAAAATTGTAACTGAAAATTGTGTCTCCAGTATGAAGATGGTTTATATTGGCGTTTGTGTTTATCATTGCAGCAACCCAATAAAACCAAACCTATAAGAAAAAATGTTTTTCTTTCATTTTTTTATTATACTGTTATATGATAGTGCTTTTCTCCAACCAATAACTACAGTATATCTCAGCACTGCATACTATTCCTTGTCTAAACCCAAGAGCCACATTCTGTGTTATTTTCTCAAAGCTCCATTCATGATTAGATTTATCTGAAACTTCTGTCCCATTTTTAGCGCTGTTCTTTATTTCTAAACCTCCTCTTTCTCTATTCTTCATCTTCTGGCTCCATCTTTTAGCTCAGGTTTCTTTTTCACTGCACCCATAAAACACAATCATTAGAACAGGATCAGGCTGCAAGTATCACACAGGGGGCATTCTGATAGGGGCTCTGTCAGCAGTAGGGATTGTTAATTGTAACCATTAGGCTGCCGTTGTGCCATGCTGACAGAGCCTTAATAAAGGGTGGCCTGTGGCTTAAACATGGTTCTTGCCCTGTGGACAGCGGTAGGGCAATGGCGACTTTAACCCAGACCCAACAGTTCCTGTCTTGTGTCTGACATAAGACCATCCCTCCCTGTGATTTTTGTTATCTTTAAGGATGGAGGCGTGATGCGAAAACAAATTGTTATCCTTGGTACCACTTAAAACATGTCTTTAGTCAAAAGATTAGTTTGAGTTTCCTGTTTTGTTCTCTCTCCTCCACTCACACTGATTGTGACTGTGAAACTGAAGTTTGTTTTCCTTCTTTATTATAATTTTGTTGGCTTTATGTGTAGTTTATTGGAGTTAATTAAAGTCCTATTAGCCACTACGTGCTGCAACAGATTTTGTATGTACTGGCATAATAATGCTGAGGGTGTTAGTATGTCGCCTTTGTGTTGGCTCATTTAAACTTGATAGCACTGTGTACAACTGGAAAATGTAAAAAACAATGTGGGAAGGCTCCAGTTGGTAGTCGTAGAATAAGAAAGGTTGGAGTGTGGCAGGCGGTTGGGGAGGCAACGGAGAAGAACTTTGGCTTGGCCTCAACTCAGGAAAGGAAATCAGGGCTTGGTTCCAGGGAGCTTTGGTCGGGGCAGAGAAATGCTGATCCTAGCTGGGTTTATTCTCGTGCAGCCGAAGGAGCGCTTAAATGAGAGACGTCTACATGTGCTTTGGGGAAGCAACTGGGTTCCCCAGGGTTTAGCTGAGAAGGGGTACTGTGGAAGTACAGGGTCTAGGGCCATAGTTACATGCCTGGTACAAAGTCAAGCAGTGTTTCTTGGCATAAGTTGCCCCTCATCTCTGTTCATGGACAGGACCTTAAAGCATAGCTGGGGATAGGAGAACTTCTGTTTTGGAAATCCCTGCTTTTTCAGACAATGTGGTTGTGGTAACTTGATTATAATATGGCCTCAAGCATGATGTGCAGCTGATTGTACAGTGGCTGGGATGAGAGTCAGGGAGAGACTGCCGGTATCTTCGGAAATAGAGCTTCAGGTTCGTCAGGGGACATCTGCAGTTACGTGGGCATTGTGCCTGCCTGTAGTGGTGACGTGAGAGCTGAGCTGGAAGGCAAAACTGTCAATTTACCAATCAGTCTGTGCTAAAGCCAAACCTATGGTAATTAGTTCTGGGTAGTAATCGAAAGAAAGAGCTTGCAGATACATATACCTTTTTCTCTACAGAGTGCTGAGCCCATCCTTAAAGAAAGGATTCATATATGGATTTAGATTCTAGATTATTTGAGTGCCACGTTTCTCTCATAATCTTGCTTAGACTGTTTCTTTTATAATGTCTTCAGTTCCATCAGCTGTAATTGTTTGTTTGCTGTGAACTTTGAATGCCAGGGGATGAGGGGTGTAGTCAACGAAACTTAAGAAACTTTGTTTGTGAAAGGAAAGCAGCATCTCTAGCCACAGAACTGTAGAGAATATACAGTAAGTGTGGGTGTTTTTAACTTCAAGGCAAACATGAGAATTGTAAAAATGTTGTAAGTCCTGTTTGTGATTTGTGATTTATTAAGATTGATGTGTGCACTCTCTTCATTTGTTAATGCCAAGGATGGGTAGCCACGGTTTATTCAAAGAGACGATGTTGAATGCCTTATGGCTGATTTCTAAAGCTACAAGGCCAGGTTGTTGTGGACTTAATAGGAGACACTGCACTAAGTAAATCCTGGCCAACAGAATTCTGTGTCTCTCTGCTGATTATGAAATTTTAGGTGTGGAAGGAATAATTTTCATCACCCCTTACTTCCTTTTTATCCTGTGCAGGTCTTTAACTCACAGCTCTTTGTTATAATGTGCCCTGTCTGTCATTTCATTCTTTGGCCAAATCTCACAAAATACTTGGCAGAACTCATTACCGCCACATTAAACACATCGCTGCTACATTAATCACACCTTTTTCTATCTTTGGACAATACTTTTCTTCTGCTGCTGCCTTTCAGAACTTTTAAATTATGTCTGGGCAGGATTTGTGTATATAAGTTGATTGGCTGTGTGTGGCTCTCTATAAGAATGCCACTGAGACGTAGACACAATTCAAGTTTTTTGCCCTAGGTTTTGTAGAGCTTCATTATACTGCTGAAACTTAGCAAAATGCCATTTCCGTAGAATTGAGCCCTCTTCACTTGACAGGTCAAAAATTATTTGCTAATAATTTCTTGGGCCCTCTAAATGCCTCCGGGTTTGCTTGTGCAAAGAAGCTGCAGCACTTTGTAGAGACTTTCATTGTGGCAAATATTTAAGGTGCTCTGCAGATGAGATCCTGGCAGAAGCAAAAAATGGATAGATTCTTTCTCCGTGTCACAGTCACTGTCCTCATCCCCTTATCCTAATTGTATCTCATTAGAACAGATATGTGGATATCTCAAACATTAGATTCTCAGATTAATATCCCAAATAAAGGAGGGAATCTTTCTGCCTATTTAAAACGAGTCACGATTTATATTCATGCATTTCTGTTTCCTGCTTTCCATGTAGTGCTTCACTGATTCCTGAAGCTTTAATGTTCAGGACTAATTGACTGCAAACCTCTCCGATGGTTTTCTTAATGGCCTCGTGCTTACTCTTAAATCTGTTTTCAGAGGGAAATTTCGCTGCCACAATAAAAGCTACTGTTTACTTTAGGTCTTAAAGGCATATTAAGTATCCTTCTTAGAGGATGTGTTTAGAGCTGAACTCTGCAGTTCACTTAGCTTGTTTACAGGCTTGGTAAGAGTTTAGGAGAGACCCTTTTAACACTGCCCCCTTTTTTAGAACATATAAATACTTTGCTGGTAACCAGGCTGATCTTTAAATGTGAATAATTCAGTGCAAAACCTTCAGGCATATAAATCATGATAGTGTAAGTGAATGCTTATGCTGGATTAAAAAAAACTGCAATAGCTAATTTAAAATAAGATATTTTCACATAAATGGCAGCACGGTGGCACGGTGGTTAGCACTGTTGCCGCACAGCAAGAAGGTCCTGAGTTCAATTCCACCATCAGGCCGGGCGGTCTTTCTGTGTGGAGTTTGCATGTTCTCCCCGTGTTTGTGTGGGTTCTCTCCGGGTACTCCGGCTTCCTCCCACCGTCCAAAGACATGCAGCTTGTGGGGATAGGTTAATTGGATAATCCAAATTGCCACTAGGTGTGAATAATGTGAGTGTGAATGGTTGTCTGTCCCTATGTGTTAGCCCTGCGACAGACTGGCGACCTGTCCAGGGTGTACCCCGCCTTTCGCCCTATGACAGCTGGGATAGGCTCCAGCGCCCCCTGCGACCCTGAAAAGGATAAGTGGAAGCGAATGGATGGATGGATGGATGTTTTAGCATGCTGTAGGCTTTCTGACTTTATGTATATGGGATGGGGCCTTAAGCCCAATATAAACCTCAGCATGTAGCTGTACTAACTGTTGATATCATAGAAATCCTTACTTGTGTTTTTATTGTTTCGCACTTCCCCTCCTGCTTCCCTGTCAGTGGTTTCAGTCTCTGTGTGCATATTTTCTTTTTTCATTTACTTCCAGTCACATTTTGAAGTTACCTAGTTTGTCTCTAGTTTGTTCTTTTTGAACGATTTTCCTACCCTCATTAGGTTCACCTGTGTCTTAATACCCAAGACACTCATCTGCTTCCTGTTGTCAATGCATCATACTCTGATTGTCCATTCCTGTGTGCTCCTGTGTTTTCCTTTGAGCCGTTGCCGTCTTGTTTTCGGTTACTCTTTTAGATCGTCTTTTGTTGGATCCTGTTTGTACTCAGCCTTCCTGCGCTCTGTTGATGCTTTCTGTTAAATTTTGTTTTCTGTCTTCATTTGTTTACCTGTAGTAAACGTTGTCAGAAGAACCTTTTGTTCATTCAGCCTGTCTGTGTCATTGCGTATTGTGTGAGGCATTCTCTGCCTTGAAGTGAAACCTCAAGGCCCGGACTATTTCAACATCCTGATGTTTAGCTGATATATTTTATTTGGAAATCCAAACATTTTATCTGGAAAGCCATCTTATGGTTGTGGAGACATTTCACTTAAAACCGCAACTGTCAGTCTTATAGTGGAATTAGGGGAAAGGTTACAAGTTCACACATGGATCTCAGAAGATGTCTGCAGGATCAGGAACAGACATGTATGTGGGGCAGAGAAAAGATAGATAAGTTTTCCTTAATGGAGGTACCGTGGTTTGTGTGAGCAAGCAGCCTAAATAGAGTGAACATGAGGCAGGACACACATGACACAGTACTGCCTCTGGTATTCTCACATGTGTACTTCTGGACACTACAATTATTTTGTGGTGTCAGGCTAAAGCCTGTTTAATGTCAGATTCAATTTCATCAGATATTTGCATTCTCATATGCCCCCCCTTGGTGGAAACATCTAGAAATGTTCAGGGCTGCATTGCATATGTGCAGAACTGTTTAGCATGGTAGTTATTTGTGGTGGTTATTATATTTGTTGCAATTTATCCAGGGCTTTGCTGCATATTGTATGTGAAACTCGAACTTGCTTGTGGCATTAACAAAGTGAACTGACTTTATTTATTTATTTTTGGTTTGTGGATGTCTGTACCAGGTTGCACTGCACTCCATTTGATATTTTCAAGACATACCCTCAGAAATCAAAAATGTCAGTTAAACCTGTTGGAAGTAAGAATTCCTGCAAATATTGCTTAAATATTTCAGCGTGGACCATAGTAGTGCTTCAACTGCTCAGATACCACTAAAGAAAGAAATGGGAATAAATCTAAAAGACATAAAAAGTCTAAGCTAATGTTGAATGTTTCATTCGTCAGCAGTGATCTAGACACTGCATACATTATAATATGGTGGAACAGATCATCAGTGGTACCTTTTCCTAGTTTCATATTAACTAGCCTGTTCTTTTACTTTGATTTCATGTTGTATGTCCTACAGCAAGCAAGTAAGATGTGGTTTATAATGAACATTTTGGGAATTAGCCACTCTCACTGTTTTTTACTTCTTGCCAGCTCATCAGATCAATTGGGAGACCTCTGGAGGCCACAGCAGCTGCTGACTGAGTCGCTATACTTGTAGCTCATGAAGGCTGTGTACTTATTGATTGCACAGGTGCACAGAGAGGTTGCCACAAACCCATCGCCCTGCCTTCTGCAGCAATGCAATTTTCAGTCGTCAGATCTCTGCCACCTCCAGCCAGCCATGTCTGCACACTTCCACTGGGGCATGGAAGCATGGAGGTGATAGAGGTGATGGAGAAGGCCTGGGCTTGCTGAGAGGGATGCAGAAAATAGCCTTATTGGAGGCAGAATGAAAATGCTCTGTTCCGGAGAAGTGTGTGACCATAAGGGACAATCTGAATTGGACACCTCTGCAGAGGTGTGAAGTAGAGTTTTTGTCTCTTTCCACAGATAGGAAGGGGTGAGGAGGTTATGAAGGGTGTGAGGAGGGTGGATTGTGGCTGTAATAGTGCAGTGGGAGTAAATAGACCAGGGGATAGAGGGAACTCGGGAGACTGTCACCAATTATCACCAGAAGTCACCTACCTTTTGTATTAATTTTCATTTTTGTGTGCCTCTGGGCCGGGGTGAGAAATCATCCATCTATAAATAAATGTGCCCAAGTGTGTCCATATGTTCATGTGTGTATGAATGGGTTTGTTTTCTTTACATACCCTATTATGATGAAGTGACCTACACCCATAGCTAGAGGCAAGCTTCTTTTACCAGCTTGCACTGGGCTAGCAGTTTACTACATGGCTGAATGAACATTGTCTTCCTTTCATTATTCACTGCTGCTACACAGCTCACATGTTTCCTGCGACACGGAGGTAGGCTGTCAGTGTGTCTTACTCCTGACAACACTATAGCTTCAGCCTTTTAGGATCGCTAGTTTATTTAACGATAGTTAGCTGTGTTTAAAGAAGAGATCTACTATTAGCTGGGCAGATTAGGTGATTTACTCTGCTAAGTTAACACCAGAAATTAAACTGAAATATTGCAGTATGGGTTATTCAGACATGTCCTATATTAGAAATTACTTTAAACAGTTTAGAGAGACCATTGTTTATAGGATGAGCAATTATACTTACCAAAGTACCATAATTGAGGTACAGTGAATCTTAACATGTTAATATTTCAGAAGTCTGGGAATTATCGAGGTCAGTGTGCTAAATCCTTCAGGGACAGTACACAGTTGTAACACTTGTAGAAACTTTTTGAGTGTGGACCAAGGTAGTGGAAAAAAAAACTTTAAAGCCACACAGCTAGCATGTTTTCAACAAATATACAATTAAAAAAGTCCAAAAATAACCCACAAGGTAACATAACTATATCAGGTGTGATGGTGTTCTTTAACAGTGAGTAAGTGTGAGGGTGGATTTTTACCTACTGCACTGTAATCTGCCTTCATGGGCTACCTGTCACAAATTGCGTTCAGTCATGTGGGACAGTCAATTATAGGCTTCCCTGGTGGCTACTCACGTATGGAATATACACTTAACTCACCGATAGGATCGGCACATTTTAAAGTCCTAAATAACATCTTAGTGATTTACACGGAGTAAAAGGAGCTGTAATGAAGGGCGATAATTTGCTTTTTATTTGTTTGGCCATATTAGTCTGCCTTGTCTACCTATATTTAAGGCGGCAAGTTTCTAACATCTGCAACTCTGCACGACAACGAACGTCAAGCTGAGACATGGTGTTTGAGCTGGGAGTAATGATTCTAGCAGGAGTTTGAAAAGTGAGAATTGCCATTTCTTTAAGAGTTAATCAAATCTGAGCACAGGTTTTTTGACAAATTGATCTATTTCTTTGTGTGATTGTTGATAATTGTGTAAACTATGTAGTGTGTTAAAAAAAAGAATAGAAAACAAGCTAAAACAACAAAATACAGCTTGAGGTGAACAGCTCTCGTTATTAGGGATTATTAAGCTAGATCACAGGAATAGTCCCCAAATAAATCAAACTGTAGTTGCGGTAAGGCGTAAAGTCACACATCTTATTGCTCCTAAAACAAAATTCACCATGTAGTATTGGTCTCGGAAAAGGATGCTGGGTAAATTATCCACTGCTCACAGTTTAAATTTTATCCATGGGACCTGACAAACAACACACTGCATCCCTGAAAATATAAAGAACACAGTGAGGTGAGGATGACCCCCGTGTCTCGGTCAATCTAGAGTCAGACCTCCTGATATTTGCTGTGGGTTGTTCCTCGACTTTGTGAGTCTTCTGCGTTTTCAAAGTGAGATTCTCCTGTGTCTTCTGTCTCTTCTTTTTCTGGCCAACAGCCAGAACAGCTCCTGAGCTGAACACAAACCCGGAGATGAGAGCTGAGACATGAAAGGAAGAACCAACCTAATGCTCAGATCTTTGAAAATCTCCTTTTTTTGATATCACATCTTTCAAGACACGTCTGCAAGTCTGCAAGTGAATGATTGTTTGTGTTAGCGTTATTCATCAGACCTAAGAGGATAGAATACATTTAATATGTGAAAGGCTAAAATACTTCTGCTGTATTTATGGCCTCGTTACTCTGGGGGGGGGGGGTTAGTTCAGAGTTAGTTAAGCAAGGCAGTAAATGAAGCTCTAGGGGTGTTATTATCCATGTTCACCTTCCTGTTATTGCTGTTTCTGTTGAAGGAGGGGATACTGTGTGTTCACTGAGCTGCTGCCAGAGAGGTCAAAGACTATAAAACCCCAGGAGACTCTCCCCTATATCTTTATCTTTGTCTTGTAGTTCTCCCTACACACACACACACACACACACACACACACACACACACACACACACACACACACACTTTTTGTCCCAGTCAGTCCTGAGTAACCCACATGTGTAGTTAAATCACCATAAACTACTAACTTGGCACTGTAATGCCACTTGTTCCATATTCGATGCATGGGTTTTTGTGAGTTTTTGAAACCTCCTCATCCTCAGTACGATTTCTTTTTCCTGAAAAACATGAATAAATTGCACAACAATGCATATGTGCAAAATAATATTTAATTTATTATTTAATTTTAATATGCCATTTCTTTTTCAATCTGTCAGAAGGTTCAATTAAATCTCCAGTTTCAAAACATTGTAACTTTTTGGAAATTATTAGGGTTCAAGTCATTCGCTTTTGTGGTCTAGAAATCCTGTCAGACTTGGGTAATAATAGAAAATTGACTGTTGTCTCCGTTCAATCATTTGAGCAGCTGCTATCATTTCTCATATTTTCTTATAAGTGACAGAAAACCAGTTGCTTTTAAATTAATGTGAAAAAGTATGTATTTCAATCTCACCTGAGAAGACTTTTTATGAGACCCATCTGACTGATATACCGATCTTGATTGTTGCAGTAGCAATTATATTCCTCCTGGAAGGCTGCTTTATGAGCAGTAATTAAAAGTGGGGGCATTTCTATTGATTCAGTGGGGGAATTACTGCCTATATCTTGAAGTGAGTATTAATAAAAGGTCAGTCAGAGTACTATCCTGGGGATAAGACTGTGTTCAAGGGCACATCCACAGAACTGATGCTTCAACCTGTGTCCTTTGTTCTGTTTAATCATCTCGTTCTCCTTCAAACTGACTTGTTCTATGTTTGTTCACTTCACACCTCTTCTTCCACGGACATTTTGTGAGATCCTGTAAATATCACAGTACTTGTCTTGTTCTAAGGATAGAGCCTGATTAATTACTCATTACCTAATGAGGTATGTGATACAAGAAGCATTCCTAAGCCAAGATGATACTATTCTTTTCTGGTTAAAAATCCTGTACACTACATCGGCCAAGCAGCTGATATTAATTAATACTTTTCTTTACAGAGGAAATCCCGACATGGTTACACACAAGATAAAATATCCTGTGTAGGCATGAAATGCTGTATTGTAGTAACAATACATGCAGCAAATAACATATTTTTCTAACATTTTATGTTTTCTTTGCTTTTGAACTTCTGCCATGTGCCAGAGATTGTGATGTGTATTTTGAAGGTAGAGTACTACAGTACCCATGATTTCTTTATATTTTGCAGGGAATGTGGGAAATAGGTGCAGCAATGTATTGAACTATATGCAAACATTACATGGAAATACAGCTTATAAGGCAAAATCTCTTGAAAGTCTATGTTTGGTCGGACTGTCTTTACTTTTCAACACAGCCTGAACTCTCTTTGGCACTTTTCTTGTCACTTCTTGTAAGTAGTTTTCAGGAATAGTTCTCCAGGCTTCTTGTGGGACATTCAAAGCTCTTCTTTGGATTTTGGTCGACTGTTGTTTTGTTCTAAGTCAAGATGATCCCACACTGTGTGGTGGATCAAAATCGGATAGTACTTTTCTGCGCTCACAATTCTGTCAATTTTGACAAGATCCCCAACATCACTGGCTGAAATTCAGCCCCAAACCATGGCAGAGCCTCCACTGTGTTTTACAGGCGCAGGCTCTGGCTGTAAATACCCGTTGTACCTCTCTCCTGGCTTCCTGCATACATATTTGACGATTTGAACCACACCTGTTGCCGCACATTTTTCGTCCAGTTCTTGTTTAATCTGACATACCTCAACCTTCCCTTCCTTAAGAATGGCTTCTTGACAGCCAACTTCTACTGGGACCATTTCCAGTGAGGCGTCCGTGAACAGTAGATGGATCAACTGAAGGGCCAGATGCATGTTTTAGACCCTGTGTCAGGCTTTTGGTGGATTTCTTAAGGATGACTTTCAGATACTGTTCATCTGTTGTTGATAGTTTATAAGTTTGTCACTTGTTCGTTTGTCGTCCACTTGTCCAGTTTCCTAAATTTTTAGGACTCACTCCTCATACTAAGATATGCCTAAAACTGCGATATTTGCCAGTTTTCATAGATTCAACTGAAAACATGGTAACTAATACAGTAATGCATTATATTTGGCTCCTCTGAAGCAAAACATTAAAAAATGAGGGGTGGCTGGTGGATATATGATGGATATCACCCACTTCTGTGTCTTACACTTTGCCGCAACGCCTACATATATGTTTTTTCTACTGTTGTCAGCAAACAGCAGGCCCCAGAGTTTTGAGCTATCAGGCAAATCAAACTCCAGATTGTCTGATTTCTCTAATTAAAATGTGTTTTTTTCATAGACAAAATGTAACCAAATACAGTAGTGACTTTAGCAGGTGTATTTTTATTGAAATTCAAACTTCTGTGCCTTTAGCACTTGACTGCACATAATTATAAATGGATTTCACACCTCCACTATATTCTGATTTGTTTACATCACCAACTTGGGGATTATCTTCTGTTTATTTGCAAGCACAAGAGCTTTTCCTTCAGATGTATTATTAATGAAAAATTAAGAAAAGGCTATTTTGTATAGTAAATATTAATCATTAAATTGTATCCGCTGTCAATTTAAATGTAGTCAATTTAGTCTTTAGTCATCAGTAATCATTAAGAGGTGAGATTTCCTAATGTGATGAGGAATTTTGGAAAGTGTGGCCATGACGATGATAACCATTGAGTCTGCTAGGAGGCGACGGGCAAGGAAGCAGTGACCTGTTTTTCGATGGTTCAGCCATCTGCCTCTGTATCCTGCAGCAGAGCACATTTCATTCCCAGCAGCTTCAAGACATAGGTTAAGTGGAAGCTTGTTGACTCCATGATAAGCTTTCGGGAAATAGATGGCACCCAATCAGAGAGCAGACAGGCAGAAACCACAAAAGGCCACTGGGTGGAAAGAGAACATCTTGCTTGTCGTATAATTAAGATGTTCAAGCCGGGAGCGAGTTTTGATTATGACAGTTAATCTGTCTGCTATTTCTTTATTTATTTCCTCCGTGACAGTAAGTATAGATTACTGGTCAGTGAAACATACCCCCCACAGATCAGACCCCTTTGCTGTACATATCGTTGTTTAATAATAGATGTTAGTTGTTGCTGTTTTTTTCCTTTTGCTGGCTGTCAGATGAAATGGCTGTAATCATTTAAACAGGTAAGACAAATGAAACACACTGTGTATAACATGTAATATGGAACAAGCCTATTTCAGTGAAACTTATGTAACATCAATCCATCCATCTTCATCCGCTTTATCCGGGGCCGGGTCGCGGGGGCAGCAGCCTAAGCAAAGAGGCCCAGACCTCCCTCTCCCCAGCCACCTCCTCCAGCTTATCCGGGGGAATACCAAGGCGTTCCCAGGCCAGCCGAGAGATATAATCTCTCCAGCGTGTCCTGGGTCTGCCCCGGGGCCTCCTCCCGGTGGGACATGCCTGGAACACCTCACCCAGGAGGCGCCCAGGGGGCATCCTTGTCAGATGCCCGAACCACCTCAGCTGGCTCCTTTCGATGTGGAGCAGCAGCTGCTCTACTCTGAGCCCCTCCCGGATGGCCGAACTTCTCACCCTATCTCTAAGGGAGAGGCCAGCCACCCTTCGGAGGAAGCTCATTTCTGCCGCTTGTATCCGCGATCTCGTAACATATGATAGTGAATTATGCTCCAATCAGTACCAGTAATAATGCCTTGTGAAATAAACTAATGTATGTTAGACCTCCTGCTTTTTATATTAGCTGAGGAGGATTTACCACAAGAAAAAATACTTTGATTAAAAAAAGGTGGTGGTGGTGTGTGTGTGCGTGGGGGGGGGACCCAACAATGTTGGAGTAAACAAAAGCAGGTTAGTAAGAAGTTATGATGAGAGATTTTCTTCATGCAGAAATAATCAAGGGACCCAGAAGAATAGTATAAAATATGAATATATTTATTATGAAAATGACTGAATATCAAGGAGAGGAGAAATGAAAACATATTACAGCAGGTATCATCATCCCTGTTCTGATGTTCTAATCTCACACAGAGTTTCATATACCCCCTTCTATGTCTGCTCTCCAGATAAGGAAACAAATTGTGCCTCTGCACTATCAAAAAGCAACTAGTCTGTCCTTGAGGCCTATCCTAGAGCCAAAACAAACAGCACCAAACACAACGTGGGTCATTGTTCTCCAAAAGGTTCCATCAGGCCTCCTGAAAAAGAAGTGCAATCCCCCTAAAATACAGGTGTTAACTTCATAAAAATCTATCACAGAAGTCACTGTCAGGTGTAAAGATTAATGCTGCCAGAAGACTTGAGCAGCTATAACATAGGCCTACCAGCTATAACAGGTAGGCTTATGTTTGAAAACTCTGCTTCCGTATATATTTTAGTATTTTTTGTCTCTGTTTAGTTTTCATTAAATATCATCAAAGACAGAAAAAAGCTAATTATGTTAATGTTACTTTGGGTACTTCAGTTTAGAGATTGCCTTTTGATTGTGCACTGTTCATAAAGGCAAGTACAGTTAAAGTGAAGAATCAATTACTGTGTAATTAGAAGTAGTTGTTTGTGTCGACAGCAAAAGGAGTAATTAAAAAAACTGTCACTGAGGTCTTTGAAATACCTTAAAGAGCAACAGAAGATACAATAGAAATGAATCTTATAACCACAGATTAAGTGTAGTGAAATGCCTGCAGCAGGGAAGATGATTGAATAAACAAACCTATGTGAAGATTTTATAATCGGAAAATTAGAATAAAAACTTTCAAAAAATCAACTTCGTATTGCAAAATATGTTAATGGAAGTGAAAAACACACCACTCGTAATTTTTAGGATGATTTTCAAAATAAATATATTCAACAACGTAACACTGTTAATGCGTTAGCAGGAGTGCAGTAATGATATTCACTGTTTCTGTTAAAGCAAATTACATTTATTTTGAAGAACAGCTCTAGAGTGGTGTGTTTGTGAATTAAGTAAGTGCCCAATGATTTGCCACAACAACTGAATGCCCTGCTGGAAAACTGTGTACATTTATATTGATGTCACTTTGGCATCTACGTACTTTAACACTGCTGCATTTTAAGCAACCACACCGCCAGCCCAAAGAACACAGAAGCTCCACCCACATGACCCAGCGGACCGTGCCCTAATGTTTTGGATGAGATAAGATGTTATAGAAACATTCCTCCTCAGGACTGAGATGGGCTAATATATGTGTCAGTAAATCACTATATATTACGGTGGCCCCTAGAGACAAAGCACGTACAAACTCCAAAACACATGCAAATTCCAAAACACATGCAAACTCCAAAACACTTGCAAACTAAAGAACACACGCAAACTCCAAAACACGTACAAACTCCAAAACACTTGCAAAATCCAAAACACGTACAAACTCCAAAACACTTGCAAAACCCAAAACACGTACAAACTCCAAAACACTTGCAAAACCCAAAACACTTGCAAACTAAAAAACACATGCAAATTCCAAAACACGTACAAATTCCAAAACACTTGCAAAATCCAAAACACTTGCAAACTAAAAAACACATGCAAATTCCAAAACACGTACAAACTCCAAAACACTTGCAAACTAAAAAACACATGCAAATTCCAAAACACTTGCAAACTAAAAAACACATGCAAATTCCAAAACACGTACAAAATCCAAAACACGTACAAACTCCAAAACACTTGCAAACTAAAAAACACATGCAAATTCCAAAACACGTACAAAATCCAAAACACTTGCAAACTAAAAAACACATGCAAATTCCAAAACACGTACAAATTCCAAAACACTTGCAAATTCCAAAACACTTGCAAATTCCAAAACACATACAAAATCCAAAACACTTGCAAACTAAAAAACACATGCAAATTCCAAAACACATGCAAATTCCAAAACACGTACAAACTCCAAAACACGTACAAACTCCAAAACACTTGCAAAATCCAAAACACGTACAAATTCCAAAACACTTGCAAACTCAAAAACACATGCAAATTCCAAAACACAACGGAAGTGCTCCAGGACGCTAGGGGCAGTGTTGAGCTCGATTTGCAAAATAAACGGCAAGTTTGTCTGTATGGGACGGTCTAGTCTCCGTCGCGCTTCCCAGGTTGCCTAGCAACCGTGATACTAACCGCTGGAAACGTGTCATACAACTTGGTTTGACAGAAATGAGGGAGAACATATTTTGTTCATTTGTTTGTTTGTTTCTACATGAGCTTTGTGTGATTTGATAAGTATCTGAGGCTGAGACCACAGGACAGTAAAACATGATTTTTGGGCTTCATTTCTGTACTGAACAGTCATTTCAAGATTAATTAGTAAATAAGAATTAGCTGATGTTGTTCATGAGACTAAAGTCATATCACTTTGGTAATGTAAATATAATATGGCCAATATTCTAGTTATTATATTAATCATTATTAGCTATTACAGCAGTGAACATGAACTCTGTGTCAAATACTGAGCTTCAGTACAGATTCAAGTTGCAGTTATTTATATGTCTTATCACCTTAAATCTTCACTCAAAGACAAGTATCTTTGACAGTGCATATATAGGTGTATCATATATAAGAGACAAATGTTGTTCCTTCATGCTGGCATTACTAAATTTGGCTCATTGCTTACATATATTTATAAAAAGAAAATGTACAAGCTGTGATAACTGTTTCTGATAAAATGAAGAGTAGACTGATATATGAAATATTCCTTTATTGGGTGAGAAAATCAGACCATGTCATAACTGCTTTAAGTCATACAGAATAGATATCAGAGCCTTAAACAGGCTGGCTTCTGCTAAATGGGTCAAACTGGGCAGAAAGTATACAAACACATAACATCCTTGTAAAATATGATGTAACACTATAGATCAACTTAGCTCAGAATATATAAAGCATATAAACAATTACAGCAATATGATGCAACAAACACAGCAGTGCTACTGATCCAAAATACTCAAAGCTTCATAGAACTGAAACAAACATTTATTTTTAGCTCCATTCTGCTGCTGATACATACTTTAGGTTTCTGAATATTACACTTGTTGCTGCCTTTCATAGTGCGTAACTTGAAGGCCCTGAGTACTTTCCCCCACACTGGAAACACTGGAATGATAAAATTATTTGAACATTACCTAATAAGACTGATTCAGGACAGACAATTAGTTATTTTAAACTTTTCTAGCAGTCCTTCACAAACAGGGAACAGTCTGTCTATTCTCTCCATCTGTCAGCTGCTGCTGGCTCTTCCTCCTCCTCTTCCTCACACACTGTTGAGTTTGTCCTGGTGGATCATCAGGGGTGCAAAGCCTCACAGATGATGTGCAGCAGTGGGTCCCTCAGTCTGTCCTCACTCTGGACACTTGCAGTCGTCACACATGGAAATCAAATGTGTGATAAGCTGCAGGATTCAAACACAAGTGTGACTTATAAACACATGTTCATATTTTTATTACACAATCAGAGAGAAAGAAACAGAGAGAGTGCAGGACAGACAGACAGGTGACAGTCTCAGGTGTATACACTGCTACAAAACAGCACAAAAGAAGGAGGATTTAGTGTTTGTGTTATTACGAAACAAGAGGAGTTCCCAGATGGTACAGTGGACACACATGTGTGACTCCTGTGATTAAAGCATCTTTCTTTCAGCTTAACGAGTGAACCGTCAGCTCATTCAAACACACGTTAAAGTCCGTTTGGCTCAACACCACCGAACAGAGGCAGCAATATAACATAGCTAACATTAACAGTGCAGTGAATCTTCCTTGTGCTGTGATATTCAGGACTGCAAACCGAGCAGCATCACTGACTTTCAGCTTGTTGTGTTTGTGGATATATGACTGACTTTAATTATCCACAAAATCATCACAATCTCTGTAAGATTAAGGTCGACTATATATATATTTTTTTAAAGTAAAGGCTTTAAAACCAAGTTAATTCTGAAAGTACAGACATGACTAATGTCACATAACTTTCCCGACATGTGGCCAACAATAATGGTTTAATGTTCTTCATTAAAAAAATATTTGCGCATAAATAAGTGACATAATATTCAGTACTTACTTCTGAAAGTTTACACTTCCTCCGCTCCGCTTCCACCGTTTTTTTTCGGCAAAATTATCCACACCACCACCGCACTATGAAGTCTGGGATATGTTGGGCCATGAAGGCTACACCGACCCATCCTTAAAATTCAGGGAAATTATGGACGCATTTGAGGGCCGCATTTCGAGCAGCCTTTGAATTGGGAAAGCCTTCTCTTGTCGCTGTGACGTAATCGGCCTTAAAATGCGGCCTTTAAGGCTGCAAACCCCAAATCCGGTCATTGGTACTTCCTGGCTTGTGTAGTTACTAGGTAACAAAAGCTCAACACTGCCCCTAGCGTCCTGGAGCACTTCCGTTGTGTTTTGGAATTTGCATGTGTTTTTGAGTTTGCAAGTGTTTTGGAATTTGTACGTGTTTTGGATTTTGCAAGTGTTTTGGAATTTGTACGTGTTTTGGATTTTGCAAGTGTTTTGGAATTTGTACGTGTTTTGGAATTTGCATGTGTTTTTTAGTTTGCAAGTGTTTTGGAATTTGCAAGTGTTTTGGAATTTGTACGTGTTTTGGATTTTGCAAGTGTTTTGGAATTTGTACGTGTTTTGGATTTTGCAAGTGTTTTGGAATTTGTACGTGTTTTGGAATTTGCATGTGTTTTTTAGTTTGCAAGTGTTTTGGATTTTGCATGTGTTTTGGAGTTTGTACGTGTTTTGGAGTTTGCATGTGTTTTTTAGTTTGCAAGTGTTTTGGAGTTTGCATGTGTTTTGGAATTTGCAAGTGTTTTGGAGTTTGCAAGTGTTTTGGAGTTTGTACGTGCTTTGTCTCTAGGGGCCACCGTAATATAGTATTAATTGGTAATTAATTGGTAATATGCATGACATGATTTACAAAATTAAAAGGTCCAGAATCCCGTGCTGTCTAATAAGCTGTCTTTATAACACACTGGCATCCTGCAAAGTGGATTATTGAAAATGTGCATCATCTTGTGCCTCTTGTAGCTTCACATGCTGTTGTGTTGCTTTATTTGTTCATTTATTTTTTTATTCAGGTATGAGACTTTTGCAAAAGAAAGTACTTTGCATTTCCTGTGTTAAAGGCAAAATTTTTTATTTGTACCAAAGATAATAGAAGTTCTATCCTGTCTCCCTGATGTTGTGGTAACCATTAATTCATCAGATTCAGCCAAGTGTTTAAATAACATCTTGCAGTCACTGCTGGAAGAATCTTTTATGGAAAGAAATGGAAAATTATTAACAAATGACTGTTTTAAAGTAACTCTTACTGTCTGTAATGCAGATATATTGGTTTACACCTTTCTTATATGTGCTTTTCTTTCTTTTATCTGTTACCGTATCCCTTGGAGATACATGTATGCCTACAGTATAGTGAACTGTCTTTGTCTCAAATTCCCTGCTCATTATCGGAGTAGGTTCAAGGAGATGGGCACTCATTTGCATAAGGAGCCCCAAGGCTGGAGCCTCTGTGTGTAGCAGCCAGGTGATTCATACCAGCTCCTACAGTCTTATTTTGCAAGGATTAGATTAAAACCCATCAGTCAACCTAGATCACCCTGACCCATAGGAAATGGAGCCAGGTTACCGCAGTTAGGCCATCCAACTTGTTTCTTTCATTATTTCCCCCTCAGAGCTCAGAATAGCTTGTTTTGTAACATAACCATGACAACACAGCAAGTCTATACATTCACTTAAATTTATAGACGAGACCTTTATGAACATTTGCGTGGTGAGATGAAGAGCAGCGCGAGCATAAAAATTCAAACAGTGGAGTTATACTGTGTAATATAAAGAGAGCGAGTGCACGAAGGTTTCCACATGGGAACGAATATGTGCGCTAAGGAGAAATCAGCAGTGCGGTTTAACATAACAACACATTTATCCAGCAGCAGATTTAAAGAAATAAACCTCGCAACATTTTCAAAGAGCAAAAAGAAGTTTTGAAAAGTGCACCAGGTTTAAGGGCTTTTTTGTTTTTTGGGGAGAAACTGCTTTTTTTTAAAAAATCGAAGTGGTCACTTCAGTTCTGAGAGGTTTAACTAACGAGCTGAACCAAAAGCACTTCTTATAAATGTCATTCTCGCTTATTTGCTAGTTGAAGAAAAAAAAGTGAATAGAATAAGAATATTTAAATCTATATAATGGTGCAAAGTCACATTTTTAGAGTTATACTTCCCTGGAGCTTTCCCTGCATGTTTCCTTCTATTCGAAGTCTCCTGTTTTTAATAGAAAAATATCAAGTATCTTCAAAGCTATTTCACAACTTCTACTTTACAGTTACTTTCTACTTTGTGTGGCAATAATTTAAAAAGATATATATAAACTTGGTGATAAAAGCTATGTTTACAAGGTTCAGTAGCTCAAATTAGCACCGGCTTGCTCAGTTTCAGCAGGAGATACCGAGACATCAGTTATAACATAACAATCATGAGGCAATTTTTCTGTTTTGTGTGCTTTTAATACTTCAAGGGCATTTTGTTCTAATGCTTTTATAGTTTTACTTGCAGTTAGCATTGCATATTTTTTTACTTTTTCATTCTATTGATTTTTTGTAATTTTAGCTAAAAATAAGTTATCACTTAAATATGTTGTTATTAAGTTTAAAGACATGTACATAAAAAATAAATTACATTAATGAAATTGTTTGTGAATGCCATTAATGATGATAATGGAATGTTGTCTTATACAGACGCTCATAGCAAAGCGCACTCCTGTGTGTCAATGGCACGTTTTGCTCTCTAATGCAAGCGAAATCCTAACTGATCATTAAAAACTCCTTTTCCTGTCATCACGGCTGAAATCTGAAACACTTCTTTATTCAGTTAATGTTGAATTCTTTGCAGGTTTTATTCAAGTCTTAAAAGGGGCCCCCCATAAAGCTGTAAACATTCCTATTCTTGCTCTTGTTCTAAGAAATGAAAGCTGTGGGAAACTGACAAACACTGAAGATCGCATGCAGTGCTGGCAAGTTCTCCCTCCACAGAACAGTGCGGTCTTGCTCTAACAAGAATAGAAAGAGATGTGTGAGGCCCTGGAGCGCAACTGAGCAAGAAGACAAGTAGTTTGATGTATTTGTCGCCTCACAGGTCTTCAACTGGCAGCTTCATTAAATGGCACCCACCAAACACCATTATCAACACACAGTCAAGAGGCGACTCTTGGAAGCTGGCCTTCTAGGAATAGTTGCAACAAAAAAAAGCCAAATATGAGGCTGGCCAGTAAAAAGGAGATGATTAAGAGTGGTTAAAAAAAACCCCTCAAAGACACTAGACAGAGACAGTTTTGGGGGAAAGAAGTGTCGTGTATAGACACATGTGTGTTTGAGCTCTTAGATGTGGAGCAAATGGAAAGATGCTGAAGGAGTGCTTGAAGCCATCTTTCAAGCATGGTGGAGAAATGTTATGGTTAAAGGTTGCTTTGGTGTTGGTAAAGGGCATATTTGTAGCGATTTAATGCCCCAAAGCACAGCTCAAAACTATGAAATCTTTTGAGTGTTTTGGAGCCATTTGCTGAAATCAGTTGTCCACATAATGCTTATGTCCCAAAATGTCAGGAATGTGGCTCCCAAAAATATACAAAAACAACAATATAGTTAGACCCAAAAAGGTCGGGTTTTCCTGGACTCCTTGCAAAACTTTTGCACCACCTTTTAATCATTTTCACCAATAGAGAAAATCTCATAGGTATGCATTAATCTGTGCAATGTAAAGGCAGGCCGGTGCAGCCTCAGTGTGGCTGCGCAGTGAAAGAAAACTGGAAGAGGGGGGTCAGTTCTCAGTGACCACTGCCAAAGCTGATTGAGGCAGAGGCTGTAATTGCTGTGATTGTGAGGGCAGCCTTGGTATGACAAAGCGGTCACTGTACCCATGGCTGTAGTTGGGCTGTTGCAGTTCTGACTGTGACACATCTGTTAATGAGAAGAACACTGACTGCACATGTGTGTGTGAAGTGATGAATGTGCTGTAATGGGGTTGGCGGTTTAACACATTTGTCACAGAAGCAAATAGTACAGCCGTACATATTCACAGCACCACAGAGTCAACCTTCGAATGCAGCTGTCTGAAGGCTGAGTGATAACTGTATCCAGCCACAGCTTCACCTATAAGAGCCAGACAGAGCAGCTGCAGCTGTGCTCACAGCCAGCAGCTGTATACAGTCATAAATTTGCCTTTAATATGAGGAACGAGAAAGAATTATGTAAAACAACCCATCATACTGAGCTCTCTTCTCTTTAGTAGCTACAGAGTGTTACCCTTAGCCGGATCTCTATTATAAGTGAACAACTAGGCAACTTTTTTTATGAATCATAAGGAATAAAAAAATAAAATCAAGGGCAAAAACACTGCGTGGGATTTTTATTGACTTGTGTTCATGTCTGTGCATTCCAGCATTCATATGTCACTTTGCAGCCGATCACAGCTGAGACCAGCCTGTGCAGCTCACCTCTGCTTCTGCCGCGCTCTGATGGCTCATCACACAGCTCATTCCTCTGCAGTCCCTTGAGAACTATATGAAAGCATAAAGAAAAATTATGAAAGGCTAATGTCCACTTTAGAGGAAAATATAGTATAATATTTATAAACTCTCCACTCACTGCATATACTTCTTGCGGAGAGTGTAGACGCACTGATGTAGATGGTAATGCAACTTTAATGAACTCACATGGAAGGGGATACAGTATATACATATTAATGTGTGAAAGACATAGTGTTATATCAGCAAAGGCACTTTTGAACTGCATATTTGAAATGTTTTCTGCTTGTTTGAGGTGTTCATCACACTCCTTCAGCACGGGTCCTCGGTCCCTACGCTCTTTGTCGTGTTTTATGTGAGAAGCATTGAAAGAAAGGATTTAACCAGCAGTTTTATGAGGCCTTTGGGTGTTTTAAATTTGTGTTTAGCTTTTGTAGTGCAAAATAATAACTTGGAAAAACATGATGGGTACAGTGAGAACTGAAGATGTCCTTTACTCTCAGTGTTGAAGTTAATTGAGTCTGCTCAGACCTTTTTCATGCAAATGAAACATGAGGGCCTTTGCATCACTGCTTCCTAAACACTTTTTCAGGCATGTCTGACAACATAAGGCAGAAAAGTTCATATCCTACCACCAAAGATAAAAAACAGAATCACAGTTCTGTTTTTTTAGTTAGTTAGCTCGACTCCATCAGAAATCTGTAGTTTTCCCCTGGCCGTGTACGCCACAGCTGCAGTGGCTCTATTCCCCACCAGTGGGGATCACATTTTGAGAACCAGTGACCCCGGTGCCACTGGCACTGTGAAGAAAAGGGCATGTTATTTGTTTAAAGAGATTGTGCATCACTTGAACTTGATCATTGTGAAGATGATTATGTAGAATTCTGTTATCTTGTGTGAGTCGTTTAAGCAGATAGTCTGCTCTCTGTTGATCTGATCTTTCTCATAACTCAAAGCTAGTCAGACTTCATGCTGTCTGTGTGCTTGTTTTCCTTCTTTTTCCTCTTCCAGCTCAGTGTAATTATGAAAGGTTATCACTTTCTCAATTAGAGACACAAGCACAAGTTTACACAAATATTAAGGTGACATTCGACAGTGTCTTTGTGGTTTTTACAGAACGAACGCGCCTATCTTTGCAAGGGTAATAGGATATTATAAGGTAAATCTCACTTCCTGTTTTGTGTCTTTTTTCTTTTTCCATTTTAATAGGAGAGGAAGCTTTGTGCATTCCCAACTATTGAGATCTACAGTTCGGATGTCATCAACTATATGGTTCCGCTGTCTCGTCAGACGGACTTCTTTGTACCAGAAATGAAAGAGGAGGTCAGAACAGATGTGAAGGAAGAGGACTCGGACGACGATAGAGGAACCGACATTACAGGTAAAGATTTTACACATCCTCGGATACTGTCAGCTCCCCCGGAGGCAATTAGTGACAGCATCAAAAAGATTTCTCAAACAAGAAGAAAGAGCTGTCAATTTGTCTGATTCAAAATTAAGGGACAGTTTTCAGAGCGGAACAACTTTAGTTTAGATTTTTTGTGTGATTTATTTATTTATCTTTTTTAAAATCTAGCCGTCAAAGAATTGATGCTTTCGGTTTTCACCTGCTGTTCTCAATTACAAAATGTATATCAGTAAAGATTTTCAACTTTTAATGTGTCATTCATTGAGATCTGATATGTGACTCAGGTGTTTTCTTAATTCGTTTGATGCGTACATTTTATAAGGAGTTTGTAGGAGAGCGTAAGAGAGTAGTAAGGTAACTAAACATAACTTAACCGATTCCTGTGGTTTAAAGTATCACCGGACTGCGCTGATGTGCAGCTATATTCTGCTGTTCTCGGATTATGTGACAATAGAGCAAACCTCACCATGTGGCCAGTGGTTTTAGCCACAATGAGGTGGTTAGCCTGATGAGTCAATGATGTGTGAAAGCAGCTTTAAAAAAAATCAGGGACAACCAAATGCCACGTGAAAAAGGAGCCATCATGTGGTTATACTGCTGTCGTCCAATTTCAGTCTTACCAAGCATTCATTTTTACTCTGTTGATCCTACAGCTTGTGTCAGTTAAAAACAAACAAAGAGAAAATGTGTAACAACTTTTATTTTGTCTGCCACTGCGCTGACTCCTCTCTCGCCCTGGATCACAGAGGACGGGTGATATCTGAGACTCTGTAATTGCTCTGTCATTACAAGTATGTGCCTTCAAGCGCGATGTCTTCCATGCTGCCATTACTCTTTGAATCACAGCTGACCTGTGGGCTGGTCTCAGAGCCGTATTGACTTAATCAGCGTACAAATCTCCGGAGAACAAAAATGGTGTTGCTCTGTGGGGACAGAGTGAGTGGGGATGGGTTGATTTAAATCAGGTGCCTTAAGAATAGATCATGTGACATCCCTTGTAAGCACAGCTTAAATTTCAGAGACGTATATGGAAGAAGGCCTAACATGTTCTGACCATGGTTAGTTGGCAGCCACCTTTAAAATAAAGCGTCATTACATGACAGAGGTGAAGACCACTCTCCATACACAGCAGCTTTATCCGCTGTGGAGACTCTCACATTCTGAGAGGCAAGAGCAAACTGAGTCAGAGCTATTCACAACTTTAAATGAGTTTGTCAGCATCATCAGACCGAGACAAAGTTTTGATTATTGCTTCCCTAACAAATGAGAAAGTAAATAAGAAAGAACTAAAGTGCCAGAAAGCATTTAAATACGTTAATTCAGATCAAATTAATTCGATCTGCCACGTGTCTTAATCACATGAGGAGAAAGTGATTTTGCAACGTTGCACACTCTTACTTTTTATGCATTCACTCACTGGTCTCCAAATCTTTTGTTAATTCGTCGTGCCGCCGTGTCTGCGTTAATCCAGCAGACCATTGTGGCTGTGTGCTCGGTCTGGAGCCGTAGCCAAGAGTTAATTAGTTTGGCTTACCATGAAGACTAGAAGTAGGGAATAGACAGCTACCCTTGCTCTTTCCAAAGATGTCCCCATCATAACTAATATTACTAATGAACATGTCTCCAAATAGAAATGTAAAAGTTTCCTTTTTTTAAGTAGAGATGACACAGCTATAATACAATGTCAATGAAAGGACACATCTACATGTGAATTTACTTAAAGATGTGTCTGTATAAAAATATTTTAGCTTAAGCTTAAAAAAAATCAAAGAGAGAGGCTGGAGCAAAATAAAAGATATTATGAGTCTCTGTTAGGCTCTAAGATCAGAAGACAAACAGACTCACTCCACACAGACGAGTGGTGTGTCCATTGTGCAAAGCTCAAAGCTAGCCAACAGCAAGGTGGTCAGTGCAATGGCTGTTTTTGGGTGAATAAACACAAAAGGGTAGATTTTAGGGAGAATTATTGCCTCTAACCGTTTCCTTATACAGTGACTTACTGGATTCTCCTCTGGCTGCCTGCAAACATTACATTATTGAAAACAAAAGCGTTTGTCGAAGTTTCAAATAGAGCAGGGCGATATGGCCAAAAATATTTATCACGATATACATTTGAAAATTTGCGATAACGATATAACTGACGATATAATTGATGCGAGACAAAATACTCCACAACATTACTAGCGCAAAAAGACAACCTTCCATTAATTTTCACTTAAACAAGAAGCTGGTTTTTATGTACATTAAAGCTTTATAAAAATGTAACAGTGCAAATGCAAATTCCTTGCTGAAAGTTTAACCAAAAGGCATTTCCAGTAGAAATGGGCTGACATATCCTGAGCATAACCATATATAATATCCACTGAAGTTAAAAAGAGGTGCTTTGCAACATTAAACTGTAGTGTGCAGTACGTATTTTTTGGACCATAAGGCACATTGAGCTAAACAAAGCAGTTAGATAAATCAAACTTTATTAAACTCATTCTTCTTGCTTCCTCCACTTCTGTACCATTGATTCATTGATGTTGAATTCTCTGGCAGCTGCTCTATTCCCATGTTGTTGCAGTATATTAATGACTAGCCTTGTATTGTGGATGGATTATCTCAGTTGTTCTCCTGACTGACGTTTGGTCCGTTTACAGCATCCTGCCATGCGATTGCATTTGTCTCTAACCATGAGGAACCTTAGTGTTCATCCTCCAGCTTCACTGTTTATGTTATGCTAACATAGCTATGTCGCTAGCGATCACGTAGCACATCATTATATACCAGCTAGCCCAACTTCAGTAACCCTACAAACGTCACTGCTGTTTAGTTTCCTGCCTTCATTTATGTTGGAAGTGATAGCAGAGCTGTACGTTTGAATTTTTTCAGAAATCTCTCAGTCAGAACATGCTATATCATGCTTAGGTAACTAGCGAAACTAGCGAGCTAACTTCCGCTAGCTTCCTGCTAACTTCTAACTCCGTTAAATGTAATAAATTTTGTTTTCATGGATGCCTGGAAGTTAAACTGAATTGTTACACCTGGTAAAGCAGCAATGCTGATCGTTTTATTAAAGATGAAAGAATTTAGACAGTTAACTCTCAGTGATGCTGCAGTGTTTGTTTGACCTGAAGTGTACTGAGTTTAGGACCCAGATTACTCCCAGATTTAAGAGCATCTTAGTCCGACAAATACGACAATAACGACGGCCGCTTGCATGTTCTGCAAAAAAATGTGCTTTGTTGTGTATCTGACGGACAAACACCAAACCAGTTCCACATCACTGAAGTCGCACCATTTTTACAAACCAATTCTGGTTCATCTGTTTCACTCAACAATCGGCCATGTGCGTATGAAAACAAAGGCACTGCGCATGCGCGTTTTACTCATATTCTATCGCGATATTTCATTTTCCTATCGTTGCCTAACATTATACCGGTATTACCGTGAACGGTATAATATGGACCAGCCCTAGTTTCAAACTATTCTTTTGTTGTAGTATTTCAACTGCTGTGGTACCAGTCTAACGATGATTTATCACATCAGTTTATACTGTTCACAAACTATTCAAAGACAGTTCGATAAACATTGGTCTTACTAAGTGGTACAACAGAAGATTGTGTATAAACATTTGTCACATTCACTTTAAACACTTTTTTTTGGAAAGATGTGATATTTCTTTTTATGCTCCACATTTAACACGCAGAGCCTTTTTAATCATTCAGAACAATGCTGACACTGCTAACAATGCTTAGCTACTGTGTGTAGTAGAAACGAAACGATAAGTGGAGTTTGCAGAGAGGTGGATTTTTTATTTATTTATTTTATT